>NW_010969940.1:251914-291678 GCF_000463585.1 Tarenaya hassleriana | reverse complement strand
CTATGGCTTTTCCTTTCTCTTCGGCAGTGTATCTAGACGTCGTCCCTTTTTCCGTAGGGACTGTCTCTGGCAGATTCTTTCCACTCCTCAGCTCAACAGCGTTTACATGCTCTCGTGGATTTGGCTCGGGCTTCCCAGGAAATGTGCCCTGCTGCCTAGAGGGTTGTGATGCAAGCTGTGCGATCTGTGTATCCACTAGCTTCATATGTGCATCCATCCCGTCAAGCCTCCTCTCAAAGGTATCCTGCCTTGCCCTTATGCTCTGTACATCGGTTTTCAGCTCCGTAAATGATGTCTTCTGATCGAGCATTAGTTGGGCAAGCATCGTCTTGATGTCTGCTTCTTCATTCTTTGCCGGTGGAGGAGCTCGGTAACCCTGATTCTGTTGCCCGTATCCTGGATTGTGTTGCGCATATCCCTGATTCTGCCCCTGAAAAAACGTGACTGAGTAAAGCCCGGGGGATTCTGAGGGATTCTGGAAACGCCCTGTTGCTGTGCATTCAATGCTCCGCTCAGGTTTCCGTAGGAGAAACCAGGATGGTTCCTAGGCGCGTTCGGGTTGTAGACATTGGAAGGATTCTGGTACTGATTCCTTCCTACGTAGTTGACATCCTCAACCGGTTCTTCCTCTGATGTGGCCTGATCAACCAGAAACATGCCAGGCTGGACTTTCTGCGGGATAGGCGTACTCTTGAGTCCCATGTGCTGCTTAATTGCCGATAAATCTGACATGACCGCTTTCAAAGCAGCGGACTCACCCAAATCTACCCGTCTTGTAGAGCGTCTGATGCTATCTCCTGACATCCCTCTTGCCTTGGCCATCTTCGCAATCTGCATCTCTAGGGTGCCAAAGGGAATGTCGTATACACTCCCTCCACAAGCTGCATCCATCCATGCTCTAGTATCGTCTCTAAGTCCGTGGATGAATGTGGAGAGCAACAGCCGCTTATCCATGCCGTGATGTGGACAAAGGCGCTGATAGCCTTTGAATCTTTCCCATGCGTCGTATAGACTCTCATCACTCTCCTGAGTGAAACTGTGTATGGCTCTCTGTGCAGCTCGGGTCTTCTCTAGGGAGTAGTATTTCGCCATGAACTGCTCCTCTAGCTCCTCCCATGTCGTAATCGAGTTCGGCTCAAGGGTGTAGAGCCAATCTCTCGCCCGGTCCATCAGTGAAAAAGGAAAGGCCTCCAAGTATACATCTTCAATAGTAATCCCTCGTGCCTTCCTAACTGATCTGCACAGCATCTTGAACTGAGTCAAGTGAGCAATGAGATCCTCTGTAGGCCGCCCTCTGAAACTCGCCTGACTAAACATCGTGATGCACTGTGGCGGTAGCTCAAAACTGTCAATGGACGGATGGTTGATGCATGATAGGAGTTGGGTGTGCTTCGGTGCAATGTATGAACCCAAAGTCTCCTCTGCAACGTAGGTAGCTTCGCCCTCAGTCTGCTGATCATAGAGCGGATTCATGTGCTCTTGATTCTCTTGATGCTCCTCATCATGAACCGCATGGTCGTGCGAACTACTTGACCTCGACATAGCTTCTCTTCTCTGATGATTTCGGATGTCTCTCAAGGTACGCTCAATCTTTGGATCGTAGACTAGGTCTTCTCTCCGAGTAGAGCTACGTGTCATGCACTAAAATCCTGCAAATCGCAAAGAAAAAGAAGAACTCGAAACCAAGTGAATCCGCAAAAACCAAAGAAACAAAAAGAAAAAAGAAAAAGAAAACAAGCTAAGATCTAGAATCAATAAAGACCTAGAAATAAGCAAACCAGTCCCCGGCAACGGTGCCAAAAACTTGATACGTGTGTACCGAGTCTAGAATTTATACCCGATTCACAACTCACCGCAAGGATACGGATCGTCGTAACACGGGGTTGAACACAAGGACCGGTTGCTAAGTCTAAATCCCAATCGAGACTAAATCAAAGTAAGGAAGTAGAAGTGATGGTGGAAGTATATGGAAAGAATAGAAAATAAGGAAATAAAGCAATAAAAACGTGTAAGCTAGTAATCTAAGATGACCGTGGGTGTCGGGACCGTATTCGCGTGTATGGGTATATGCTAAGCATGCGAGAATCACGATATTGAATTTTTATTCGGGAATCGTCAAGCAACAAAAATAGAGAAATCACCTCCCGGCATATAATTCACTCTCTAAAGTTCTCTAAATCCATATCCCTATGTGATTTATCAAACTAGATGCATAAAGAACACTATCATCAATCCTAGATCGATCAAACCATATTCCTATGTGAATAATACAAACTATTCTATCGATTTCGTTCCGAAACTAAACCCATATTCCTATGTAGTTAAGAATCTCAAACAATTGGCCAAGGGGTCAGCAAACACCAATCGAATAAAGCACAAATCAATAAAACCAAAACAAATCCAAATCGCAACCAAGTTAGGGTTCAAACATACACAAAACACAAACGAATCCCTAACCCACAACCGTGGATCTACTCACGGTTCATGGAAAAACACTGAGCAAAACTAGAAACAGAAAGAAAAGAGGGAGAAGAAAGACTCATGTCGACAGCAAGCGATCTTCACGTTCCAACTCTCCTTCTTCTTCCCGAAATCCCGTAAAACTCTTATTTCTCTCACCAAAGCTCTCCAAAGTCTGTATAAAGTCTGTCTCCCTCTCTAGGACGTCTGTAGGCTCTTTTTATAAACCCTAGGCGGCGCCCCCGAAGTCCTATTCCCATCAAAACTCTAAAAATTCGAATCTGGGCTTTTTCTGGGTTTTGACTCGGACCGAGTCAGTACTCTGACTCGACGATTCGTAGGATTGGTCTATTCTTTTTTTTAAGTTTCGTGTCAGGGCTTGAACCAAGTATCCCAACTTCTTCTACCCATACGAATCTGGGCTTGTTCGGGGTTTTGACTCGGACAGAGTCAGTACTCTGACTCGACCGAGTCAAAACGGGACTATTAAGAATTCGGCCCAGCCCATTCTTCTGACTCGGTGTGTGTGACTCAGGGTGTCTCACTCGGGGTGTCTGACTCGGGCCTTCTGACTCGGTGTGTTTGACTCGGGCCGAGTCAAGGCGGGAAATTCTTGACTCTTTCATCCTTTTAGCTCCAGATTGCTCCCGTCTTGCTCCAAATCGCATCCGAGACTTGTAATCCTATGAAAACATAACCAAACCGAGTTTCGTGGCCTAACACGCCTATAATGCCTACAAATGAATATGATCCTCATATAAATCCTATAAAAACTTCCAGGAAATATAGAGAGAATTAGGAGTTATCAATGACCATGTGTATTGGATACGGATCATGGTCATGAGTACTTGTTTGGAACAAGTGACTGGATGACTCGCGTGAGATTGTCGATTGGATTTAATCCATGACTTGAATCTCACTTGATGGTTCACTTTGGATCCTCAGACCTGAGATATCTATTGTATCCATCATGACGAGTAATGTACTTTGACTGCATCAAACGTCGTCTTTAACCAGATGATTATAAAGGCGTGGCTCGGGTACATTATGAATCATGTAATGGATAGCAGATAGTCAAGATGGAACTTGTCCCTCTCGAAAGAGAGAGATATCGCTTGGGCCCGTCGTGGGAGTGAGACTGTAGAAATTTGTGGCCACACTATAGATGAATGTCATCTATCTCTTACAGTCTACTCGGGATACGACAAAGCATTCGAACTATGAGTTCGATTATGATATCGTGAGACAAAGAGGATCATCGTTGGAGCTATCTCTGGCTTTTCGGTTAGATCACATCTAACTCTTTCCGATATGGGTAATCATAATGTCTTGCTAGAGACCGCTTATGATTTGTAAAGCGAGATTGGATCTCGCGTTTACTACCGTATTCGGAGGAGTCTAAAGGGTCACACACATATGGGATGGACGTGTATGAACGGGATCAAACAGACGAGAAAAATCAGATTTTTATTCGTTTTTGAGGTCTGGTCCGGAGCTGATCAAGAGTTGGTCAGCCGGACCAGACAGACTTGGAGAGGCGGAGTGAATGGCCGAAAAAAACTGGTCTGGTCCGGAGCTGGCCAAATGTTGGTCTGGCGGACCAGGCCAGTCAGACGGACGAGGACGTAACGCACGGAGCAAGGTCGGTCCGGCGGACCAAAATCTTGGTCCGCCGGACCAGACGGTCAGTCGATGTGGGACACGGTCCGAAGCTCTCCTGGTCTGACGGACCAAGTTTCTGGTCCGCCGGATCGCGAGCTTTTTTGGACTGTCAGCAGAAAATGGTCTTGGTCCGGCTGACCAAAAGTTGGTCAGCTCCGGACCAAGACCCTGACCGAACTATTTTGCGAGTTTTACATGCTTGGTCCGGCGGACCAAGAGTTGGTCTGGCTCGAAACTCCAAAATGCTTTTTCTCGCCTTTTCTGTAATGGGAAGTAGGTGGGGAAGGCTAGGCTCATGATTATGTCGTCCCTTGACCTCCAGAAGAGCTAAGGTTGGTCTAAAAAACTCTCTCAACCAAGAAAGTGTGTTCTTGATCCATACACAAGAGATATTGATCTCTTCAAGCTCTAGCAAGCAAGATTCCAAGTGTTGGAATTCATCCCAAGGGTGTAGACTGCTCAAGAGGGTGTTGGCTCCTTCAACACCTAGGTTGTGATCAACTAACCGCATCAAAATTGTGAACTAAAGGTTAGTTTTTCTCTCAAGAAAGTTCTTCATCGAAAGATTGGTCCGTGGGTGTTCAAAAGAATTTTTGAACGCTAATTCCGCTACGTAAGCCCGCGGACCAGATCCTATCACGGTTTTGAACCGGCGGTCTAGGATCCCATGTGACCCAACATAGGAGGCCATGTGCTAAGTGTGGTCGAGACCATATTGGACCCTGTGGAACCACCATGACGTGCTTCCGTTGCGGTCAAACGGGACATTTTGCTTCTAAATGCACTGCAAACATAACTCCTCAAGCCAACAACAAGCCACAACATCCAGCACAGAGGGGATTGGGTATTGCTCTGAGAGTTTATGCTCTCACAGCTGAAGAGGATGTCCAGGGGGAGCCATACACAGTGGAGGAGCCAATTGTTGCAGAATCATTGACCACCTAGGAGGCCACTGATGAAGATTATCTGGAGGAGGCTGATGTTGCTGCCATCACAGGTACCACTTGCATACATGATGTTGCATGCGTCACTTTATTTGACACAGGAGCTACAAATAGCTTCTTGAGTGAGAAAAAGGCTGGAGAATTGTCGATCATGGAGATCGATCCGATTACACATTTTATGGTGTGTTCACCTGCGGGACAGACTCTTCTAGTACAGGGGATTTTGCATTGCATACCCTTGACTATCTGTGGGAGGATGTTGACTGCAGATCTTATCGCCGTACCTATTCGGGGTTACGACTTAATACTGGGAATGGATTGGTTGTCGAAGCATCAAGCCTAGATTGATTGTCGCCAGCGAACTATTTGGTTCACTGAGGAGAGCGGAGGATTCGAGTTCGTTGGGAACAGGTCACGGAAGGTGTATCCAATTATATCAGCTTTGAAGGCTAACAGGATGATCGAGAAAGGGAGTGAAGCCTTCTTGGTCATAATCACATCAACCGAAGAATCCGAAACAAAGTTGGAAGACACTGTTGTGGTTCGGGAATTCCCCGATGTATTTCCTGATGAACTACCCGAACTACCACCAGAACGGGAAGTAGATTTCTCCATTGAACGGAGCCAATATCCAAGACTCCCTATAGGATGGCTCCGACCGAGATGGCAGAACTGAAGAAGCAGTTGAACGAACTAATGGAGACAGGGTTTATCTGACCGAGCGTATCACCGTGGGGAGCACCTGTGTTATTTGTGAAGAAGAAGGATGGTAGTATGCGACTCTGCATCGACTACCGAGGCCTTAACCAAGTGATCATCAAGAATCGCTACCCCTTGCCAAGAATTGATGAGCTGCTTGACCAGTTGCAAGGAGCAAAGTGGTTTTCCAAGATCGATTTACGTTCTTGGTATTACCAGATCCGAGTAAAGGCTGGGGATATTCAAAAGACTGCCTTTCGAACGAGGTACGAGCACTTTGAATTTATGGTCATTCCATTTGGTTTGACGAATGCCCCAGCAGTCTTCATGCAGTTAATGCACCGCGTGTTCATGGATTATCTCGATGAGTTCGTCATAATGTTTATTGACGATCTCTTGATATATTCACCGGACCAGCAGACGCATGAAGAACACTTGCGGAAGATCTTATGGAGATTGCGGGATAATCAATTATACGCTAAATTCAGCAAGTGTGGTTTTTGGTTGCAAGAAATCGGATTCCTTGGTCACGTCATTTTGGCGCAAGGTATCCAGGTTGATCCAGCAAAGATTGAGGCAATAATGGATTGGAAGACGCCCACCAACGCAACCGAGATTTGAGGTTTCTTGGCTTTAGCAGGCTATTACCGTCGCTTCGTTAAAGGATTCGCTAAATTGGCAAAACCAATGACGAAACTGACGGGAAAGAATGTACGCTTCGAATGGACTGAGGATTGCGAGAAGAGTTTCATGGAACTCAAGAAGAGATTGACAACTGCATCTATTCTGGCGTTACCACGTCCAAGAATTCCGTATGATGTGTATACGGATGCGTCGAGGCAAGGCTTGGGTTTGTTGGGTTTCGCTACGGATTCCTAGCATGCGATCATATCGATCTAGGGTTTGGTTTACTAGGTTTCATGCAGCGGAAGGATAATCTAAACCTAGTCAAACGTCACACGCAACCAAACTCATCCGTAAAACCCCGTATAATCGTGTATATCACCGTGGGAATCGAATACTTACCTCTTTCCTGAAGAAACGGAAGTATGAGTCGATCCGGGGCCTGTTTAATCACCTAGGACTGAAGTTAGTCCCTCTACACGTATCCACACCGACGGGAAGGATTCCAAACGCTTTTGGAACCGATCTGCTAGGATCTGTGAAGTATATCAAGTGGGATCTAATCCCGGGAGCTAAAACTATTAAAAAAACGATTTCTTCTGAGTTTTTGCTCTGTCTTAGGGTTCTGAAAGTGAGTTCATCACTTAGGTCGGCGTCCAACACCTCCTTATAAGTTAGAAACCCTAATCCTTGTGAAAAGAGACTTTTTTCGAGTATTGACTCGGTCCGAGTCAGAACTCTGACTCGGTCGAGTCAGAACGAATCAGCCCAACCCCATTGTCAACTCTTGACTCGGCCCATTGAGTATTGACTCGGTCCGAGTCAAAACCTTGACTCGACCTAGTCAAAACATCAGCCAAGACCAAAACACTTTCTGGGCTTCTACTCGCATGGAACTGACTCGGTCCGAGTCAAATACTGACTTGGTCCGAGACAGAAGGTCCCGACACTCTGATTTGATACGAAAACCATTTTTTCCGACCAAATCCAAGTCTTCCTTTCCGATACTTCACATATAAGTCCATCTCTAATGGTGTGTGACCCTGTAGGCCCATTCGCAGTGGCAGCAGCCTCGAGAACCATTCCCGATCTACAAGTCATGGTTAACCTCTAGCAAGACGCCATGACTACCCACGTTGAATTGAGTTAGAGGTGATCTAACCGAGGCAGTAACAGCTCGAGTTCTGATCCTTTGTCTCACGATATCATATGTTGAACAAGGGCATGGTTTGAGCCACCCTTCAAGTTCAACTGCTTTCTCGTCTTGGCAAATCGACTAATAAAATAGATGCAACTTCATCTATAGTGTGGCCACGCATTTTCATAGTCCGACTTCCACGAGAGGGCCCAGCGATATCTCTCATATTAAGGAGGTGACAAGTCCCATATTGCATGTCCATTATCTCCATATGATTCGTGAACGTATCTGATCAACGCCGTTATAATCATCCGGTTAAAGACGACGTTTGACGCAGTCAAGACACGCCACTCCTCATATCAGATACTCTAGACATCTCAGGTCTGAGGATCCAAGAACGAACCGCTGTATGAGATTCAAGTCATGACTCTGTCCATGTGACAATCTCATGCGGGTCATCCAGTAACTCGTTCCAAACGAGAACCCATGATTGTGATTTGCATCTAATGCATATGATCATAATCATCTATCACACATCATGCTGGTCTTAATTCATCATTGTTCCCACAATGATAACTGACCAGTGAGTTTAGAATCATTCTCTAATGATTCAAGGATACCGAAATATAACAAACATGCCAATCATATAACGGGAAGAGTAATGCATTCATGAACCAATGAATCAATACAAAGTCAAAGTGTCATATCACGGATCATCCTAGAGCATCACAACCAACAATCTCCCACTATGCTCTTTGATCTATCCTACAAGCATCTAATCCCCATACCCATAACATGAACATCATGTTTTGATGAAGTGAGAGGCTTCGTCAACGGGTCGGCAATATTATCATCTGTCGACACTCTGCTTATCTTCACGTCTCCTCTGTCGATGATTTCCCTAATCAAGTGAAATCGCCTGAGTATGTGTTTGGATCTCTGGTGTGACCGGGGTTCCTTAGCTTGCGCAATCGCACCATTGTTGTCACAATACAACTCAATGGGATCTGCAATGCTAGGAATGACGCCCAGGTCTCCCACGAATTTCCTGATCCAAACAGCTTCCTTAGCTGCATCCGATGCTGCTATGTACTCGGCTTCTGTAGTCGAATCTGCCACGGTTGGCTGTTTGGAACTCTTCCAACTGATAGCCCCACTGTTCAGGCAGAAAACATAACTTGACTGCGATCTGAAGTCATCTCTGTCGGTTTGGAAACTAGCATCGGTATAACCACTTATAGCGAGCTCGTCTTCCAATCCGCCATACACCAAGAACAAATCCTTAGTCCTTCTCAAGTACTTAAGGATGTTCTTGACCGCAATCCTGTGAGCCTCATCTGGTGTAGATTGATATCTACTAGTCATGCTCAATGCATATGATACATCCGGGCGAGTACACAACATGGCGTACATGATGGATCCAATTGCCGAGGCATATGGAATCCTACTCATGCGCTCTTGCTCATCCTGTGTCTTTGGGCACTGAGTCTTGCGAAGAGCCATGTCATGTCCCATTGGCAAGGCACCCCTCTTGGAGTCTTGCATCTTGAACCGATTCAAGACCTTGTCAATGTATGTATTCTGACTTAGACCAAGAAGCCTTCTCGATGTATCTCTATAGATCTTGATTCCTAGAATATAGGCGGTTTCTCCTAAGTCCTTCATCGAAAAGACTGATCCTAGCCAGGATTTTACTCCTTGCAAGGTAGGAATGTCATTTCCGATGAGCAATATATCATCCACATAAAGTATAAGGAAGACCACTGCGCTCCCACTAACCTTCTTGTAAACACATGGCTCATCTTCGTTTTGCAGGAAGCCAAACGTTTTGACTGCCTCGTCAAATCGAAGATTCCAGCTCCTCGAAGCCTGCTTCAGTCCATAAATGGATCTCTGAAGCTTACACACCTTCCTCGGACTCTTAGGATCGACAAAACCCTCGGGTTGTGTCATGTACACATCCTCGAGCAAATTCCCGTTAAGGAATGCGGTCTTGACGTCCTTCTGCCATATCTCGTAGTCATAATACGCAGCTATGGCCAGCAGAATCCGTATGGATTTAAGCATCACAACTGGTGAAAAGGTTTCATCATAGTCTATACCATGAATCTGCCGAAACCCTTTCGCGACGAGTCGTGCCTTATAGGTGTGCACGATGCCATCCATGTCGGTTTTCTTCTTGAAAACCCACTTGCATCCAATGGTTTTAATACCATTGAATGAATCGACCAAAGTCCACACTTTGTTGTCGTACATGGATTGCATCTCAGACTCCATGGCCTGGTGCCATTTCTCGGAATCGGAACTCGCCACAACGTCTGAATACGACGTAGGCTCGTCATGTTCTAGTAACATGAGTTCGTCGTTTCCAGTCACCAGAAAACCATATCTTGTAGGCTCTTGGTGAATTCTACCAGATCTCCGAGGTTCACTAGGAGGTGTTGTCTCAACAACTTGTGATACAGGTTGAACTGTTTCGACCTGTTCACTCGGTTCTTCTACTATTTGTGGTTCTCGAACTTCTTCGAGATCTATTCTACTCCCACTGACTCTCTTGTTTGGAGACTAACTCTCTCTCCAAGAAAGATCCATTCCGAGCAACAAACACTTTGTTCTCAGATGGGTTGTAGAACCAATACCCTTTAGTTTCCTTAGGGTAACCCACAAATATACATTTATCAGACTTGGCGGATAGCTTATCAGAAGCCAGACGTTTCACGTAAACGTCGCATCCCCAAATCTTCATAAATGCTAACCTGGGACGCTTCCCAGTCCATATCTCATATGGAGTCTTCTGAACCGACTTTGTTGGACAGTTGTTCAGTATAAGCGCTGCTGTTTCCAACGCATATCCCCAGAAGGATTTAGGAAGATCGACCTGACTCATCATAGACCGTACCATATCCAATAAGGTTCGGTTCCTCCTCTCGGAAACGCCATTTCATTGTGGCGTTCCAGGTGGAGTCAGTGAGACAATCCCACAATCTGCCAGATAATCAGTGAACTCTTGGCTCATATACTCGCCACCTCGATCAGATCGAAGCAACTTGATCGTCTTGCCAAGTTGGTTCTGTACCTCGTTTCTGAAATTCTTGAACAATTCAAGTGTCTCAGACTTATGTCTCATCAAGTAGACATAACCGTACCTACTGAAATCATCAGTAAACATAACGAAATATAGTTAATCTCCTCTAGCGGGCGAGCTCATAGGACCGCACACATCACTATGTATGAGTTCTAGCAACTCCGTAGCCCGTTCTCCTTTTCTAGTAAAAGGAGATTTTGTCATCTTGCCCATCAAACAGGAATTGCATGATTCGATTGATTCATAATCAAAAGAATCAAGAAGTCCATCAGAATGAAGCTTCGCTATGCGTTTCTCGTTGATGTGGCCAAGTCGACAATGCCAGAGATAGGTTGGGTTTAAGTCGTTCGGCTTAAACCGCTTGGTACTAACGTTATAGATCGACCTGTATTTAGATGGTTCATCTTCCAAAAAATAAAGGCCATTAAACTGGTAACCCTTACCATAGAATAAATCGCCTCTTTAAATGGAAAGACATTTGTTCTCAATAACAAATCTGAAACCATCCGAGTCTAAACATGAAATCGATATAATGTTCATGCTGATGGCAGGTACAAAATAACAATCATGCAACTCCAATACAAGGCCAGAAGGTAAAGTCAGATCATAAGTCCCGACGGTTAATGCAACAACTTTTGCTCCATTCCCGACGCGGAGATCTACTTCTCCCTTCGTCAATTGTCTACTTCCTCGAAGTCCTTGCACATTTTCACAAATGTGTGAGGCACATCCGGTATCTAATACCCATGATGTAGAAGTAAACAAGTTCGCCTCTATAACGAAGATACCAGAAGTCGAAGCTTCTGTAAGCTTCTTCTTCCTCTGATCTTCCAGGTAGAGTCTGCAATTTCTATACCAATGCCCGATGGTATGACAGAAATAACACTCTTCCTTCTTGGACTCAGGCTTAGGTTCAATGACAACGCTTGCCACTTTCCTCTTGCCCTTGCCCTTGGAACGTTTCCTTTTGGTGAAACTCTTTCCAATAACTACCTTATCATTCTTCCCTCGGCTCCCAGCTTTCTCTTGGAATGACACATTCAACTGATCAACTATCAAAGAATTGTCCATGTCCTCTAATTGCTTACGCAATTCCGAAGACATCTTTCCAAGCATCAAGCTGGACACGTCCAGATCATCATCCTCATGCTTCCAATAAGCATCAATGATCGATCTAGAAGCCGTGGTCAGAGGCTTATCCTTCATAAGGATAGATCGCATGGTGAGATAAAACAGATTCCTACAACAGATATGTTCTACAGAAAAAGACAGAAAAACAGACAGAAAATATGCAAGTCGCTTAGTACACATACTAACACAGACAATAGATGCAATATGACAGGCTCCCACTAAGAAAAACACCCTCAATGAGTTTCTAAGTGAGCTAGGATCCATATTTCACATGCTTTTGAATCAGCTAGGGCATGACGCTCAAAAAAATGCTATTTAGGTAGACAACACATTGTCAATCACATCCTATGTGATTCCTAGATGAGTATGGGATACTGATACGCTATCACTGCATGTTCCTCATCCCATCCTTACCATCAGGTCCAAGTCCGACTTGAGAACCCAATTCAAGCTCAACCATATTCGAGCTATGAGAATCACGATTTCTCCATACTGCCTCACCAAGATAATCAGGCACGCTCAGCTAGGGCATGACCCGTAACCATGACGATCGAGGCCTTGACAGTGCTCTACTAATGGGCGGTAATAGCTTGAGATTAATCATGAGGAAGAGGACAAAATTTCGGACTTGAGAAGTGTCTAAGGTCCAGTCCGGAGCTGACCAGAATCTGGTCCCTGGACCGGACGGTCTGGCCATCTGGAACTCTTCCAGATCGCTCCGTCGCTCTTTTCTCGCGTTGTTCTCTTCACGTGTGATCCATCCCTAATGGTGTGTGACTCTGTAGGCCCATTCGAAGTGGTAGTGGTTTCGGAAACCCTTTCCCGAACCACAAGTCATAGTTAGCCTCTAGCAAGATGCCATGACCACCCCCTAGAATAGAGTTAGAGGTGATCTAACAAAGCCAGCAATAGTTCGAGTTCTGATCCTTTTTCTCACGATGTCGTATGTTGAACAAGGGCATGGTATGAGCCACCCTTCAAGTTCAACCGCTTACTCGTCTAGGCAAACCGACTGATAAAATAGATGTACATTCATCTATAGCGTGGCCACGCATTTTCACAGTCCGATTTCCACGAGGGGCCCAGCGACATCTCTCCTGCGTAGGAGGTGACAAGTCATGTATTGCATGTCTACTATCTGCATATGATTCGTGAACGTATCTGAGCAACGCCGTTATGATCATCCGGTTAAAGACGACGTTTGACGCAGTCAAGACACGTCACTCCTCATATCAGATACTCTAGACATCTTAGGTCTGAGGATCCAAGAACGAACCGTTGTATGAGATTCAAGTCATGACTCATGTCCATGTGACAATCTCATGCGGGTCATCCAGTAACTCGTTCCAAACGAGAACCCATGATTGTGATTTGCGTCTAATGCATATGATCATAATCATCTATCACACATCATGCTGGTCTTAATTCATCATTGTTCCCACAATGATAACTGACCAGAGAATTTAGAATCATCTGCAATGATTCAAGGATATTTACCGTAATATAACAAACATGCTAATCATATAACGGGAAAAGTAATGCATTCATAAACCAATGAATCAATACATAGTCAAAATGTCATATCACGGATCATCGTAGAGCATTACAACCAACACAATGATCGAACTAGAAGCCGTGGTCAGAGGCTTATCCTTCGTAAGGATAGATCGCATGGTGAGATAAACCAGATTCCTGTAACAGATATGTTCTACAGAAAAAGACAAACATACAGAAAATATGCAAGTCGCTTAGTACACTTACTAACACAGATAATAGATGCAATATGACAGACTCCCACTAAGAAAAACACCCTCAATGAGTTTCTAAGTGAGCTAGGATCCATATTTCACATGCTTTTGAGTCAGCTAGGGCTTGACGCTCAAAACCATGCTATTTAGGTAGACAACACATTGTCAATCACATCCTATGTGATTCCTAGATGAGTATGAGATAGTGATACGCTATCACTGCATGTTCCTGTTGGGGATATCTACGGGTTCCTAGCATGCGATCATATCGATCTAGGGTTTGGTTTACTAGGTTTCATGCAGCGGAAGAAAGATCTAAACCTAGTCAAACGTCACACGCAACCAAACTCGCAAAACCCGAAAGATCGTGTATATCACCAAGGGAATCGTTACTTACCTCGTTCTCGATGAGACTTGATGTTTATTTCGATCCGGGGCCTGTTCTAAATCACCTAGGACTGAAGTTACAGTCCCTCTACACGTATCCACACCGACGGGAAGGATTCCAAACGATTTGGAACGAATCTGCTAGGATTAGTGAAGAAAAGGGTAACTCAAGAGACGAGATCCAATCCCGGGACAATAGAAATCGAAGAGAACAGGTTCTCTAGGGTTCTAGGATGTTTCTCTGAGTTTTAGGTCGGCCTTAATTAAGTTTGGACGAAATCCCAAACTTAAATAAGATTAGAAAACCCTAAAATCGAATTTTGGAAAGTTTCCCAGATTCCGGTCCGCTGGACCAGGAGCTTGGTCCGGCGGACCAGGCTTAGTCCGACGCTCGCGGACCGGCTGACCTGAAGGCTTGGTCCGGCAGACCACGTGTGGTCAGCTCCAGACCAAGACCCTTCTTGGTCTTTCCGGTCCACCTGGCTTCTGTCTCGGTCCGTCTGACCCACTGTCTGGTCTGCGGCTGACTAACTCTTGGTCAGCCGGACCAGACTTGGACAGATGACCTCCTGACTGACTTCTGGACCTCCTGGGCTGACTGACTTGGTCCGGGGCAGACCAAACTTGGTCAGCTCCGGACCAACGCACTGAAAACTTCTTTTCATGCTCGTTTCGGTCAAATCTCGTTTCCATTCTTCGTATTCTTCACGTATAAGTCCATCCCTATTGGTGTGTGACCCTGTAGGCCCATTCTAAGTGGTAGTGACTTTAGAAACCTTTCCCGAACCACAAGTCATGGTTAGCCTCTAGCAAGACACCATGATCACCCACTTAGAATTGAGTTAGAGGTGATCTAACAAAGGCATTAACAGCTCGAATTCTGATCCTTTATCTCACGATATCATATGTTGAACAAGGGCATGGTTTGAGCCACCCTTCAAGTTCAACTGCTTTCTCGTCTTGGCAAATCGACTAGTAAAATAGATGCAACTTCATCTATAGCGTGGCCACGCGTTTTCATAGTCCGACTTCCACGAGAGGGCCCAGCGATATCTCTCCTGTTAAAGAGGTGACAAGTCCCATATTGCATGTCTACTATCTCCATATGATTCGTGAACGTATCTGATCAACGCCGTTATAATCATCCGGTTAAAGACGACGTTTGACGCAGTCAAGACACGTCACTCCTCATATCAGATACTCTAGACATCTCAGGTATGAGGATCCATAAACAAACCGCTGTATGAGATTCATGTCATAACTCTGTCCATGTGACAATCTCATGCGGGTCAACCAGTCACTCATTCACAACGAGTACCCATGATTGTGATATGCATCCAATGCATCGATCACACCTCATGCTAGTCTTAATTCAACATTGTTCCCACAATATTGACTGACTAGGGAGTTTAGAATCATTCACTAATGATTCAAGGATGCCGAAATACAACAAACATGCTAATCATATAACGGAAATATAATGCATTCATAACTCAATGAATCAATACAAAGTCAAATGTCATATCATGGATCATCCTAGAGCATTACAACCAACAATAAATCCCTACAAGGTTAAATCCCTAGCTACAGTGAAACGACTATTCACAACCCATAACAACAAACGAGTTCAAATCAATAGGAAGAAACATAGAAACAGATAAAGAAGACTCGCAGCGATCTCTCGACAACGATTCTTCAATCTCTGCTCCCGAGAAACTTCGTCTTGAGGCCTTGACAGTTGCTCTACTAATGGGCGATAATAGCTTGAGATTTCATGAGGTATATGTGACTTGAACACAATGAAATCTTGACTGAATTCAAGTCAGTTCAATCAAGTTGTTCCGATCATATCGGTAGAATCAGAATCTCTGCTTAGACACTTGAAACTATGCAACAATTGCATCTAACAAAGTCTGACGAACTGACTCAGTCCGAGTCAATACTTGACTCAGTCCGAGTCAATATTTGACTCGGTCCGAGTCAGAAGCCGAAATCTCCCCAAATCAGTCCGAACCAAAACGTGACGAACTAGACAACCTTCTGTACTGACTCGGTCCGAGTTAACACTTGATTCGGCCCGATACAGAAGCCTCAGGTCAAGTCTATTCGATTTTGATTCGTTCTGACTCTGTCGAGTCAACACTTGACTCTGCCCGAGTCAAAACTCTGATTTTGTCGTTCTAACTCTGTCGTTTTGACTCGGTCGAGTCAAAACTCTGAGAGACACTTTCAAGCTACGAAAATTAGGAATTCACCCTATTTCGATGCGCCATCAAGCCGTCTACTTCCAGAAATTTATCCATGCATCGAATAACATTCATGATATTATTAAGCATGCATAGATCAAGCCTATCATGCAATTCTAACCATTAAAATCATGTAGGTAAGCAACAAGCACGACGATATACAGAGAACCAGGCTCTGATACCATTGTTAACGAAAATTAGGAATTCACCCTATTTCGATGCGCCATCAAGCCGTCTACTTCCAGAAATTTATCCATGCATCGAATAACATTCATGATATTATTAAGCATGCATAGATCAAGCCTATCATGCAATTCTAACCATTAAAATCATGTAGGTAAGCAACAAGCACGACGATATACAGAGAACCAGGCTCTGATACCATTGTTAGGTTTCGCTACGGATTCCTAGCATGCGATCATATCGATCTAGGGTTTGGTTTACTAGGTTTCATACAGCGGAAGGATAATCTAAACCTAGTCAAACGTCACACGCAACCAAACTCATCCGTAAAACCCCGTATAATCGTGTATATCACCGTGGGAATCGAATACTTACCTCTTTCCTGAAGAAACGGAAGTAGGAGTCGATCCGGGGCATATTTAATCACCTAGGACTGAAAGTAGCAATCGATCCAGGGCCTGTTTTAATCACCAAGAGCTGAAAGTACAGCTCCTCTACACGTATCCACACCGACGGGAAGGATTCCAAACGCTTTTGGAACCGATCTGCTAGGATCTGTGAAGTATATCAAGTGGGATCTAATCGCGGGAGCTAAAACTATTAAAGAAACGATTTCTTCTGAGTTTTTGCTCTGTCTTAGGGTTCTGAAAGTGAGTTCATCAATTAGGCCGGCGTCCAACACCTCCTTATAAGTTAGAAACCCTAATCTTTGTGAAAAGAGACTTTTTCCGAGTATTGACTCGGTCCGAGTCAGAACTCTGACTCGGTCGAGTCAGAACGAATCAGCCCAAGCCCATTGTCAACTCTTGACTCGGCCCATTTAGTATTGACTCGGTCCGAGTCAAAACTTTGACTCGACCGAGTCAAAACATCAGCAAGCCCAAAACACTTTCTGGGCTTCGACTCGCATGGAACTGACTCGGTCCGAGTCAAATACTGACTCGGTCCGAGTCAGAAGGTCCCGACACTCTGATTTAATACGGACTCGCATGGAACTGACTCGGTCCGAGTCAAATACTGACTCGGTCCGAGTCAGAAGGTCCCGACACTCTGATTTAATACGAAAACCATTTTTCCGACCAAATCCAAGTCTTCCTTTCCGATACTTCACATATAAGTCCATCCATAATGGTGTGTGACCCTGTAGGCCCATTCGCAGTGGCAGCAGCCTCGAGAACCATTCCCGATCTACAAGTCATGGTTAGCCTCTAGCAAGACGCCATGACCACCCACGTTGAATTGAGTTAGAGGTGATCTAACCAAGGCAATAACAGCTCGAGTTCTGATCCTTTATCTCACGATATCATGTGTTGAACAAGGGCATGGTTTGAGCCACCCTTCAAGTTCAACTGCTTTCTCGTCTTGGCAAATCGACTAATAAAATAGATGCAACTTCATCTATAGCGTGGCCACGCGTTTTCATAGTCCGATTTCCACGAGAGGCCCAGCGATATCACTCCTGTTAAGGAGGTGACAAGTCCCATATTGCATGTCTACTATCTCCATATGATTCGTGAATGTATCTGATCAACGCCGTTATAATCATCCGGTTAAAGACGACGTTTGACGCAGTCAAGACACGCCACTCCTCATATCAGATACTCTAGATATCTCAGGTCTAAGGATCCAAGAACGAACCGCTGTATGAGATTCAAGTCATGACTCTGTCCATGTGACAATCTCATGCGGGTCATCCAGTCACTCGTTCACAACGAGTACCCATGATTGTGATATGCATCCAATGCATCAGTCACACCTCATGCTAGTCTTAATTCATCATTGTTCCCACAATATAACTGACCAGGGAGTTTATAATCATTCTCTAATGATTTAAGGATACCGAAATATAACAAACATGCCAATCATATAACGGGAAGAGTAATGCATTCATGAACCAATGAATCAATACAAAGTCAAAGTGTCATATCACGGATCATCCTAGAGCATCACAACCAACAGGGTTGTGTTTTAATGCAAGAAGAAAATGTGATAGCATATGCATCCAGACAGCTGAAAAGACACGAGGAGAACTATCCGACTCATGATCTGGAGCTAGCCGCGATAATCCACGCTCTAAAAATTTGGAGATCTTATCTTTATGGTGAAAAGGTTAAACTCAACACCGATCATAAGAGTTTAACCCATGTCTTTCACAGAAAGATTTGAACCTCCGACAAAGACGATGGCTAGAGCTGATGGCTGATTATGACTTGGAAATTGCTTACCATCCGGGTAAAGAAAATCTCATAGCTGATGCATTGAGCCGGAAGAAGATACTGTCTGCTATCAAAGTGTTATCCTCATCACAAGAGAATATAGCAGAGCTATCGGTTATATTGGGTCATTTGATGATTGCAGAGGATGAATAGTTCCACGATCTGAGAACGTGAGTAATTTCAGAGCAGCGTAGTGATCCAGAACTCATGAAGTACATACAGGAGATTGAGCGATATCGCAAGAAAGGGTATCAGTTAGATGACGCCCAAGCGTTGAGACTGCGTAACCGGCTTTGTGTACCGGATAATGGTGAACTGAGACGAAAAATCTTGCAAGAAGCTCATCAGTCCATGTTAGCGATTCATCCAGGAGCTAGCAAGATGTATCGAGGCTTACGACAGTGGTATACGTGGCCCAACATCAAGAAAGACGTCGCAAATTTTGTTGCGCGATGTCTGATGTTTCAGCAAGTGAAGGCTGAACGACAAATGCTTGGAGGAAAGTTGCAGCCATTAGAGATTCCGGAGTGGAAGTGGGACTCTATAGCAATGGATTTTGTAGTTGGATTGCCAATAACTCCGACAAAGAAGAATGCAATTTGGGTGATTGTGGACCGATTAACCAAGTCGGCACATTTCATACCGATCCGTACACAGTTGAGAGATTGGCACAGATCTATGTGGATGAGATCGTCCGATTACATGGAGTGCCGAGTGAGATTATCTCTGACAGAGATCCTCGCTTTACTTCAAGACTGTGGAATGCGATACAGGATGCATTGGGAACGAAGCTGAGGATGAGTACGGTATACCACCCCCAGACAGATGGGCTGTCGGAACGGACTATCCAAATGCTTGAAGATATGGTGAGAGCGTGTATACTGGATTGGGGATTTCCGTGGGATCGACACCTGATGTTATGCGAATTTGCGTACAATAACAGCTTTCATACTAGTATCGGCATACCACCTTACGAGTCACTGTATGGACGGCCTTGTAAGACGCCACTCTGTTGGACAGAAATCGGAGAACGACGAAATTTTGGGCCTGAAATTGTGGAGGAAACGACTGAGGTTATCAAAAATATCAAAGTTAACCTGAAAGTCGCCCAATACCGTCAGATGTCTTATGTAGATAAACGGAGGCGAGATTTCCAACTAGAAGTGGGCGATCAAGTATTCCTTCGAGTACAGGCGATTCGAGGACATGCAAGGTTTGGTAAAACGGGGAAACTCAAACCTCGTTATATTGGGCCGTATCCAGTAATTGAAAAAGTGGGAGCAGTGGCATATCGAGTGGAGTTACCGGCAGAACTCGGTAACATATATGATGTATTCCACGTGTGCATGTTACGGAAATATGTGGCAGATCCGTCCCATATTATACGGCCGCAGGAGATTGAGGTTACCCATAATGTACACTTTCGTGATGAGCCGCTACAAATCGTGGATTACAAGACGAAGCAGCTGCGGAATAAGGAGATTCCCTTAGTCAAAGTCTTGTGGCGGAGTCAAGGAGTTTTCGATATAACGTGGGAACCGGAGAGAGAGATGCGCGATCATTACCCCCACCAATTTGGTACGTAAATTCCAACTTAATTCCATTCGAATTCGAGGACGAATTCACTTTAAGGGGGGTATATTGTAATAATCCAGTTTTTCAAAAAAAAAAAGTCCAGACCGTCGGGTCCAGAGAGCCCAGAACGGACGGACTACGTAGACGCGGAACGGATGGACCATGCAGTCCCGGAACGGACGGACCAGACAGTCCCGGAACGGATGGACTGGACTGTCGGCAGCGACGAAAGTTGTGATTTTCGTCCGGATTCGACCAGAAAGCGGTCGGGACGCACTAATCCCTACTAGAAAACCCGACTTTTTGACCCTAAGCGTGATTTGGTCCACCCTGGATCTGGATTTCTGCTGAAAAATCGCCTAATTCGAGCTTTAATTAACCCATCTCTCCCCTCACATATTCATCACTTTCAAACTCAGAATTCTCTCTCGAATCCGAAGCATTTATGCTCAAATTGGTTTCTACAAATCCGGAGGAGCATCACCCAGAGTGCGGAATTAACTCGAGGTGAGTGAATTCGAGTTTAATTCGGAAGTCTGTTGACATGGGGTTTTGGGTTTTTGGGTGATTCGTGCAAAATTGATGTTTGATTCGTGCTCAACATGAGATTTTATGAGTTTTAGTGTATTACCCATAGCGAATCGGGCATGTTTGAGTGTTTTTGATGAAATCCGAAGACCAGAACATCCGGTATGAGGTCAAACCGTCCGTTCTAGGTCTGCAGGAGAAAACGCGTCCAGAGGTTGAAGACGAAGTACAGACTGCCCGTTCTGGACAGTTCGGACCGTCCGTTCTAGACAAGTCAGGCCGTCGGGTCTGGACACTCCAGAACGTTCGTTTCTGAATCGACTGGACTGATCAGTCTAGCTTCTAGACCGATCGGTCTGAACGAAAATCAGTCCGGCCGGTCTGAGACCAGACCGACCTGAAAAAAAAAAGAGTGACGAAACCTTAAAAATTCATCAAGTGTGAAAGTGAAAAACTAGACTAGACAGACCTAATATTACCCCGGCTCAAATAGTGAAAGAGTGAAAATTTAAAATAGATCGAAAATACGGGTCAGACCGGAGCCAACGTAGTCTAGACCCAAAATGAATAACAGGTAAGGTTAAAAACCACGGAATGAACCGAACTGGTTATCCGGGCGGACCGGGACCAGATAGGTCATACCAGAGGTACAATTCCATAATATGGATGGAAAGACTCAAAGAAAATATATAAATAAATATAAAAGACTACGCAAGCGGAAATGCATGTATAGTAAATAAACTATATAAATGCGTGTGACTCTGGTAGTTGGCATGTCGTTAACGTTAATTCCAAAGGGTTCGGATTAATATTTAGCGCGTGATTGTAGAAACGGACGTTTCGGATTGAATGCACGATGCTTGCAAGATTGCGACCCATCTATGGGCCATCTGATCTGGGTCGGTTGCCATCCATATGGGATATGATGTGAATGCGGAGATGATATAATCGCGCCAACATCCGAATGATAGGACGGTTATGGGCACCCCGATGACTTGCGTAGATAGCCGATTGTAGTCGATACTATTGCGTGACGAGGAACATACGGTTCTTGGAACCGCGCCAACAATTCCATTAGCGACGGAGCGGACCCCGGGGTATGAGTATCCCGAGGATGAGGCGTTAAACATACCTGAGATTCGGATAGATTGGGGTCTCCCAAGGAGGTGGTACAGACTTAATCTGCCAGGTTCGGACCCGAACCTAACAAGTAATTCCGCGGCGGATGGTCGGTGAGGAGGAGTTGCAGTGATTGGCTCTCCCATTATAGTCGATGGCATCGGTTGAAGCCGACGTCTGGTGAACTCCGATATTAAGAGGTGACATCAATGCCGGAGCGAGGTGACATGCCTAGTATCGAGAGGTGACATCGATGTTAGGATGGGGTGATGTGTTCGGGCGGAGAAAAATATATTTATGCCGGATCCAAGTGGTTGCGGAGTAGATGGATTCCGAGGAGAGAGTTGGTTGTGCTATGCACATGGGGAGTACATTACCTATGCATGGTGCGCGTAGAGGCGATTTGACGAACTATGTCATGTGACTTGTCGTACGGATTTGACTGTGATTGCTGATATGCTTATCATTGATTCCATATTTTTGATTCCTGTTTATTAGAATATTAATATATATATATATATATATGTATGTTCCATGAGAATAGAACTCCGGGTTACGCCCGAGTTCACTCTCTAAGCAATTAGCTTAGGGCGTTGTTACGGAACGTTTCAGGTCGTGAGCAGTAGTAGCTGAGGAGCGCACATCGGAGTCCTGGGCAGATTACTACTACCGATCATGTATAAATATGTATTTTGATACATTTATATTATGGGGAACAGTTTGTTTTATATCGGTGGTAGATTTTTAAGGTTTGTAATAATGTCATACTACCACTCGGTTATGTATAATTCTGACTGCGAATAATGTATCATATTTGTATATACGAGCGCTTTCTTCCGCTAACTCTGAAAAGAAAAGTTTTAAATTCCCGCGGATTTTTGGAAATTGAGTTTTTATTTTAGTTATCCATGTGACGCAACTCGTATTGTGGGATGCGGGTTTCGGGTATCACAATAAATATCTAAAATCTACAAAAGATTTATTTTTGGCTTTTATGTGGTTTTTAAAAAAATTTAACTTATCCGGATTTAGAAAAGGTGAAATAAAAAACTTGACAGGAGATTTTTTAGTTTTTTATTCTCCAAAAACTGTGAAAGCTTTTTTGAGTCATGATCTTAATATTGTATGAGATAAAACAATGAATTCAATAATATTTTATTAAATTTTATCAAATAAAATAGTTTTGAGATGGGAATCTAATCGCAACAATATATACATAAATATATGTACTTATGCATATATTGATTTCATAGACAAACATATATACATATATGCATAAATCAATTGATATAGGAAGAATTTCTATATATAAATGTAACGGACGATTGTAATTTCGGTGCTTCAGTAAACGTGAAAGAACATCTGTGACAAGCAAAACATTGTGGAAGGCTTCAATGAAGTTTTGAAAATAAGTGGCGCTTTAGTAATTGTGGAAGAATATTTTCAGTGTGCAACATTGTGGAAGACTTCCAAATTTTCTAAGTCAATCTCAGTGATTATTAACATATTTTCTACAAAAATCATTATTCTTATCACTATGTTTTGGCTGCGAAGCCAAAAATCTTATAATAAGGCTTTTGTGGAATGAATAGGCTTAGAGACACAATGTTATTCGGTAAATATATATACACATAGAATCTAAATATGTTAAGAAAAATATGAACAAGGATGTAAAAACCACCTATAAGCCATATAAGAAATTACAAATCCAAAGGTGACATGACAAATAGAAGCTGGCCCAGATTCCAAAACTAAGAACAAAGAACAATACCTCAGGCTTTGCCGATATTGACGAATAAAGTATTGAGATTTAAAATATGGAAACAAAAAAAAAGAAATTTGTTTATTATTATGTTTTTTTATTGTATCTTTACAATGAAAATGACTTATCTATTTATAAAAAATTATAGAATAATTTTAAAAAATTTAAAAAAATAATATATGATGGAAATAAATAAATCAAGAGATAATTAATACAATTATCATTATTTGTTAATTGATTTTGTATCTTTAATTTCTCTCAATCAATCAATTTCAATCTTTATAATTATATATTTGTTTTCTAATTTCAACATTGCTACTCAAGATTGACTTTGAGATAATGTAAAAAGTTAATCATGGAGAGAAAACCTTAAATAGTTCAAAAACATTATGAGTAATTCATTTTTAATAGAATGATTCATAGATACCAATTTGGTTTCTGAGAATTTTGATCCATCCTCAAATTAGTTTGTTTGATCATGGGATTCTGCGTTTATCTCATTTTGTTATATCACTTCGCTTGAATTTGGAGTTTTTTTTTCTGATTTCTGAGAATTTTGATCCATCCTCAAATTAGTTAGCAACTCATTTTATTTTTTATTTTTTATTTCACTTTAAGAACTAAAAAAATGAATATAATAGAAAATAAAATCTAAGATAAAATAAATATATAGATTTGATCGTAACACTACTCTGATACGATGTTGAAAATTAAAATAAAGAAGCAAAAAAAAGAGAAAAAAACAAAAAATCATTTATTATTACATTTATTTTTTCTTACCTCTTTATAATGAAAATAGCTCGTGTATTTATAGAAAACAATAATAAAATAATTAATATTATTAAATATATATTTATTTCATCATATTTCAACATAAAAGATGTTAAAGGAGATTAATTATTATATATCCTATTAAAATACCCAATGAGATTTCGAACTCCTTATTCATACGAAATGAAAAGTGTTGTAAAATCGATTGCATTGTTCCCTTCATATTAAAGTGGTAGCGGTTGGTTTAGGTGCTCTATAACGTTGTGATATAAAAACACTGATAATTTTGTATTGACATTTTCATGATTGGTTGAATGGATGAGTGTTTATTTCATTATTTATTTGGCATATTTGATGAATAATAAAATCTATGATTCGTTATATACGATCCTAAACTCCTTAATCTCATATCATTGTGAGAATGTACGAGAGGCACGAACAAGGAGCGGTTCCTGACGAGCTTCTGTGTAGGGGTATAGAGATGAATCAAACGCACCGGAATGAGAGGGATCCGAGGGCTGTGTATGTATGAGACTGCACAGTCAAAGATATCTTAAAGGAATTAATTAAGCTACTCATAGCAATAAGATGCATCTACCTTTCCGATTGCCTATCTCGAGAAAACTCCAAGGTTAAGTGTGCTAGCTTTGGAGTAGTCTTAGGATGGGTGACCTCCAGGGAAGTACTTTCCGGGATGTGTGCAAGTGAGGGCAAAACACGCTAAAAGGTTCTGTGTTGGTGTGGGTGGACATCTCTATCATTCCGTAGCAACCTCAGGTCATTACAAATGGAATCAGAGCCGGTACTCTCCCAGTACGGTGTGGTTCGAGGACGAACCAGGCGGAAGCTGGTGGGCCTGTGACAGCCCAGGATACCGTAAGAGGGCGGGACATGATCGTCGGTGCGAGGGGCACGGACAAGGAGTGGCTCCTGATGAGCTTTTGGAAATGGGGTATAGGGATGAATCGAACGCACCAGAATGAGAGGGATCCGAGGGCTATGTAGGTATGGGACTGCACAATCAAAGATATCTTAAAGGAATTAATTGAGCTACCCAAAGTAACAAGATACATCTACCTTTTCGGTTGCTTATCTCTAGAGAACTCCAAAGTTAAGCGTGCTAGCTTTGGAGTAGTCTTAGTGATGAGGACCTCGGAATCCCGAGCGATGCATCAAACTATATCTTGGAGATAAAAGAACGCATGGAACTAATGATAGCTTGGAGCGGGAGCATGGACGAAAGCTTGGAACCTACGAAACTTGGAGCTCAACCGGATCGCATGGAGCTAGGAGCTCAACAGGAGAATGACGTCCCACCCGATCACAAGGAGATCATCATCCGAGATGAGTCACGAATGGTTGTACAAAATCCGAAACATGCACACTTCTATTCTCGGCCCGAACCACCGTTAACTCGAGCCAAAGCACGTACTCTTCGACAACACGTCAAACATGTTCGTCTGATGCCTTAAACGAACCTTGAGTCGAAGAATGCAAGCTTACCATCCATCGGACCAGCCAAGACTCAACTCCTCTCCATCTCAAACCTTAATTTCGGCCAAGAATAGTCAAGACACAAAAGGGAAGCTTCTTGGAGTGCAAGCAACTTTTCCAACAGCTATATTCTTCCTACCTACCTTATTAAATGCATAGGCTTCCACCCCTCTTGCATGTTTAGCATTTAATCACAAAAGAGTTGTTGAAGTTTCTACTATTTATATGTGTTTTTCATATGTAAAACTCAGATTTGGATATTGGAAAGAAGTATTTTCGAGTTGAGTTTTACTCCTCTTGTTGGTGTGTCCGACATTGTCTCGGTTTGTCCGAGAAATCCCGTCTTGGTTTGTCCGAGGCTTGTCTTGGTTTGTCCGAGACCCTATCCTTCGTTCTCCATCCATCTCTTGACTACGATTCGAATTCGAGAGCCTCTACGAGTGCCGGTGATTGGATCAAAGCCCCGCAGCCCTATCCTTTTCGGTCCTTCTCCAACCGTCGTTCGAATTCGAGTGCCTCCACGAGAGTGCCGGTGATCGTTCACGGATTATCTACACCTCCTCCGTGCGTACATCATTTTGGTATCAGAGCTGCTCGATCCGATGATTACATCTTATTGCAATCAAACTTAACAACCTATTTCGTGTCTTGCAGGAGATTGATTAGGGTCACGACTTGGAAAGGCTCTTCGGCGTCCTGAATCACAGCCTTCCCCCACGGTTGTATTGTTCCTTTCATTCACTTTGATCATTTCGAAATCTGTTTGCATTTGTGTCATTACCGATCGTATTGTTGAGTGGTTGTTGTTCGTTTCTGAATTGTTCTTTTGGCAAGAGGTACCAAGCACGAATCTGGGTAAATTGTTAGTTTGAGAGACTGTTTGTGTTCCCTAATTGAGCTTAGAAACAGATTGAAAACATCTAAGTACATCTGAAACTGTTTAGGAACCAAAACGTTACTTGTTGCGTGAAGTGCATGTTTTAGCTTGTACATGACATTGTTGCACGTTGAACGTTTCTGCTATATTTGTTCAGACTTAGTGCTGCACGTTTTGTTACTTGCATATACCGTGGCTTGCTTTCTCAGTATCGATGACAAACGTATCCAGTGACAGTTCGGTTTATAGGATGATCCAGCAGATTCAAGATCATCTCACACGACTTGAGGAGGTGAGCGAACCCGTGGAATTTGCTAGGGAGCTAAACAAACAAAGTGAGGGGAAGAGAACCATGCCTAAAAATCTAAAGAGGCCTCACCATGAACCCCTCGATGATGGCCGATTCAAGGATCCATATGACCGAGAATAATGTCGACCAACTCGTGATGAGAGGGCTGATCCAAAGTTGAAACCTTTCGTGTTTACTGGAAAGGAGGAGCCCGAGGTTTATCTTGAGTGGGAGTGCCAAATGGATGCCAATTTCGAATGTTATTCCTTGATGAACCGAAGGAAGATTCAATATGCGGCTGTCCATCTTGCCGAAGATGCCATCATGTGGTGGGAACGAGAAGAAAGCAATCGACGTCGTGCACATTATGATCCGGTTTCCACTTGGAAGGAAATGAAGATTCTCATGCGGAAAAGGTATGTACCTCGACGTTGTCTTCATGAATTGCAATATAGTTTTGATAACATTGTGCAGGGGGACAAGACGGTTGATAGATACTATGGAGAATTTGAGCAACTCCTCGCTTACTTGCGAATCGACGACGATGAAGAAGAACTCATGATGCATTTCCTAGGAGGCTTACAAAAACGAATCGCTAGAAAGGTAAAAGAACAAGTATACCATGACTTGGAACATCTTGTGCATACGGCGATTCAAGTAGAGCGACAAATGAACAAGAAGCTGTCAAAGAATGGGTGCCAACGAACGCCAACGCCAACGCGTATACCCGAAAACTTTTCCAATATCGGAGACCCAATCAAGGCGCAAAATCTTGATGCTCGAAAGGACGAAACTATCATATATAAAAGAGAAGTCCACACACGAGGTAACAAAACTTCTTCCTCGTGTACTTATTTTACTTCTGAGGTTCTGTGTTCGGAGTGTAGGAACCAAAGTCATTTGCCCAGTGGAAGTTCCATCCGACAAGAGGTGAGCATCAAGGATAACGGGGCATATCACTCAATCGCGATGGCTGTGGGGAGGCACCTTGAGGATGATTTCGAAGTTCCATCTAACAAGGAGACCAAGAGCGTGACCGAAAAGAAAGAAACGGTCGAGAATCTCGGTTTTGTGACGTAAACAAAACCCAAAAGTTTGGCAAATGTGAGTGAAGAGCGGCAATATGTCAAGGAGAATGCATTCGTAGTCACGAGTAACAAGAAGGAATATGATGCCAAAGAAAGCGAGGATGAGAAGCCGAAGGAAAACGTACTTGAAAAGTCCAAGGCGATATTGGAGAAAATCTGCAAGGACTACACAGTGCTTACAATAACAAAATGTCCACATCTCGGAACAAGCGCCCAAGAACGTATGATCAAGATCAATGGTTATGAGGACTACATGGTACCAGATGCTCCAAACAACCACACAAGTCTCATAGGTTATCCGCTAGGAGGCAACCCCGGTAATTTCGTTCCTCTTTATATTCTTGTTTATTATTCTTGTCTTAATGATGCCATAGCCCGATTTGCGTCCGAAAAAGGGGTTTGGAATTTGAAATATTTTTACGAACATCTCGGGAAGAACACTTGTTGCACTAACATATTTGCTGCCCTAGATTATGTCCTTGATTTACAGGTGTTCCAAACTCAGAAGGAGAACATTTGCAGGGAGAAAAAGACAGAAAACTCGATTATCCTCCTAACGCAAAGGCCGCATGAAATGCCTAGTCCTAATCACGGACTCATAGATATGAATAGGGATAATAAACCTTTCAGACAGAAAAAGGTTAAATACCACAACATCGACCTCACAAAAGATAAACCTTTCGAACGGGGAAAGACTCGAAAGAAAGTGCTAGGAATTTTCGAAGCACGCCAAGACCAAGGTAAGTATGACATAACTTATATGTTCACTAATGCTGACTTGGCCCCGTTTGATGTAGGAAAAACAGTTTCGAGGACGAAACCTCCAGAAGAGGGAGGGAATGATGAGGACCTCGGAATCCCGAGCGATGCATCAAACTATATCTTGGAGATAAAAGAACGCATGGAGCTAATGATAGCTTGGAGCGGGAGCATGGACATGCTTGGAAGATGCACATTACAACAATGAAAGGCTACAAGGAGATACACGATCAAACCTTCAAGAATCAAGAAGCAATTGTCAGCTAAATACATCTCAAATTAGAGGACCAAAGACACGAGAATCACGAGCATCATCTCGACCCAAACCACCTCTCATGTGTGCCAAATCTCGAGCTCCTTGTGTTAACGTCATTGCGTCCATCAATCACGCCTTTAACGCATCTCGGAATGGAGCTACACACCCTCCTTGTTTTGGATCAGCTAAGGCACGAAACTTCTCCATATTACAAGCCTAATTTGCTTCATTCCCAAGTCATTCAAGCAAAGGAAGCTTCTTGAGTCACAAGTCAATTCCCAACAGCTAGTTTCTACCAACCACCACATTTAATGCAAGAGGCTCCACCTATCTTGCATGGCATTTACCATTAATGTTATTTCTTTTGTTTTCTCTTTAAATATGAGTTGTAAGACATCATTTTGATCAGATTTGAACATTGGAAAGAAGTATTTTCGAGTTGAGTTTTACTCCTCTTGTTGGTGTGTCCGACATTGTCTCGGTTTGTCCGAGAAATCCCGTCTTGGTTTGTCCGAGGCTTGTCTTGGTTTGTCCGAGACCCTATCCTTCGTTCTCCATCCATCTCTTGACTACGATTCGAATTCGAGAACCTCTACGAGTGTCGGTGATTGGATCAAAGTCCCGCAGCCCTATCCTTTTCGGTCCTTCTCCAACCGTCGTTCGAATTCGAGTGTCTCCACGAGAGTGCCGGTGATCGTTCACAGATTATCTACACCTCCTCCGTGCGTACATCACTTAGGAAAGGTGACCTCATGGAAAGTACTTTTCGGGATGTGTGCAAATGAGGACAAAACACGCTACAAGGTTCCGTGTTGGTGGGTGAGGACAACTCTATCATTCCGTAGCGGTCTGAGTTCGTTACAATATGGATTATCACCGCTTTGTTAGATCATGAGACTAACTCTATTAAGATTGTATAGTCATATGTCTTACCAGAGACCGATTATGACTTATATCACCGAAATGGGAATTCTGCGTATTAGTGTTATTCTAGATGAACCTACAAGGTCATACACACAGAAATGAGACATATTCGTGGAGTATCGAAAAGGAGAAATTGGGTTTGAACTGATAAACGATTGTCGAAACTAAATCAGAAGGCTGAGAATTATTTCATAGACACTGGTGGTTTCCGGTGGAAATCAGACCGGTTCCAGTTGGTCCAATTTCAGCTGAACTTGACCCAGAAAGCGGTTTTGGACTAGACCTGGACCGGACCAGTTCCAGCTGGAACCGGACCGGCCTGGCCTAGGGTGTCGAGAAATTTCTTTTTCTCATTAGAATTAGGTTTTCGTGAAGTAATTATTAGGGGTTCGACTCGTAGGGTTTTATATACCCTCCTCACACTTTTAGAGCAGATCTAAGAGTCCCAGAACTCATCTTTGCTTCTTTAAAATCCTACACATCATAGAGATCGAGATTTCTAGTCCTACTGATGAGTTCCAAGCATTGGAATATATCCTGACAAGTTGATATGTGTAGAGGGTGTTGGTAATCTTCCCATCGTCTTGTGATCGAGCGATTTAGCTTTGAACATGCCCCAGATAGTTTGTGATGTTAGGGTTTCTTCTTTGAAACTACATATAAGTATTATCGGTTTCTGGGGTTGTCTGTTTTAGAAAATTTTTGTTTTACCTTCTTGATACGCGCACAGAGCCAAGGAAGTCTCGCTCGTTTCCTTCGATGGTTTGCAGGTTGTACGTGCGTGTCTTATGTTGCCTTTTGGAGAACGAATACAACAAGATAGAAACGAGGGACACTTGGGGACTCACTAAAGTATTCTTGTGGTTAGATTTCAAGAAGATATCTAGGTCAAAGGGAACTCGGAGTCCTTCAAAATCATCCTACAAGTCGGACTAAAATAGAGCACTCGGGAGCACTCGGTTTAGGTGATAGATAGAAGGGAAGTTCCAGGCCAAAGGGCACTCAAATGATTCCCAAATTTTGATGGAAGATAGAGGTATGAAAGAGGATTCAAACGAGCTAAACCAACCTTGAATCCACCATGGTTTGACACATGCGTAGAAGGCGATACTCTCGGACACACCAAGAAGAAGAAGCAAATATGCAACTCGATTTTTATCAATTCAAAGTCTCCTCATTCTTGACATACAAAAACCTTTAAATAGGCTAGAAATACAGAAGAAATCAAGGGAAATTCGTGCATAAGGAGGAGCTAACAAAACACTAAAGAAAGGTAATGGAAACAAGACACCATAAAGTAAGGAATAAGTGGAAGAAAACGTCTTGCAACGGTTAGGAGGCTTAAAGAAGGTCTTCATGAGGTTGAAATGATGTAGAATGTATTGATATTTGAATGTAGACTTTGAGTCCTTTGTCTTGTAAGTGAAGGTGTAGGAATGGTTGGCATGGTATGCTCGGTGTTCACTTTTTCTCCTCCTATAATGTCGACGACATCGTCTTGCTTCTCGTTCGGATTTTGTTCGTTATCGTCCATGTTGATGCTGGAGGATTTCTGGGCTGCATCACTTCTTCTACATGAATCCTAGAACTAGATCCCTTTGGATTATGAATTGCATGAACGAGAACGTCGATATCGTTGTAATTACACGTCGATATCGATGTCTTCAGCATCGAGATTAGGCTTCTTCCGCTCTTTAAGTCTGTTTTTCCGCCTGTGACATGTCTGCAACCATCTTTAGCTCGTCCGTTATTGCCCACTTGGTCCATTTAAGCTCTAAAGCTCCGTTTTATTTTTGTTTTTATCAGAATACGCGAATAGACCGACACCAAAATGCAAAAAAAAAATGGTTTTCATGTCTAAAATACAGTCTAAGTACTTAATATATACAGAAAAGAAGGACAAAATACAACTAAAATTATAGAAAAACAACAGCAAAAACCGATATTATCAGAAAACCCAATAGTAGATATGCACACATTACTTCTGTTTGTTTGGGTGTGGGCACGAAGATTATTGCACGAGTTTCCATGAGGGGTGTCAGACGAGACATTTTGACTTGAATAGGATTGAAACGATCTGGCTTAGTTTAGGTTTAATTTGAAAACGAGTAAAAAAACTTCGTTTCAACTCGATTCACCTATTAACAAGCTAAACGAAACTGCACATAAGCCAAAGAAAAATATAGTACTTTTATTTATATTATAAAATATAACAAATAAATGAGATTTTAATATGAAAGTTACACGTTAAAACATTAGGCTTAAGTATAAAAGAAGTTATGCATATGTAGTTGAAAAAAACACATCAACTCGCAAATCAACTCATGGGTTGTCGAACTGATTGACCTGAACTCGCGGCTGTGCGAATTGGCTCCTTAGGCACATTTACAAACGATCCTTAAAAATACAAGCTCGAATCGTCTAAAAACGAGTCTGTAACAACTTACCCCGATTTTATAAAACGAGTCTGTAAAGATCTCTTGTAGTTAAATCCGAAGACTATGAATTTTGTGCATGCCAATGTGGTTGGTGAGGCCAAAGAACTTCAATCTATGACCGTGTTTGAGAGTGTCACATAAGCCATCGTCAGAAAAGTAAGAAATAGAATAATAACCCCCTCTTATGAACAAATTAATCGAGCCAGCTATTTTAAACCTCCTCTTATTCGGCCAACATATAAAATTCGTAAAGTTTGGGTTACCCATTACCAATATATATAATTTGGAAAATCTCAAAAACAAAATCCTATACTTTTCATTTTTTATAAAAACAAATGTAATTTTTTTAGGAAAAAACGCTAAATCCAAACAAAAAATTAATTATTCGACGAGTGTAATATTAATCACTCGTAGCTGTTGTGACATACGAAAGTGTTGATGTGATGTATAGAAATGCAAATGTGACGGTGTAAATTTTTTACGCCACATTTGCACGTCATGTGATGTATGGAAATACCATTACCCATGTTAACTCGGTTGTCGAATGTGATATTCGTCGAATAGTTTAAGTATATTTTGGATAAATTAAAATATTTAGTTTTTTACCTAAAAAAAATATTCAAATTAATTTCGGTCAAAATTGACGAGTTTAGTGTTTTTTATTTTTCTTTTTAAAAATAATTTTCTTAAAATTAGTTTATCTGTAATTAATGTATTCGCAATAGTTTGTGTAGAAATATTTGTAAAATGAAGACTTCCGGAATTTCCAAGAGTCCCGATATCGTGGAAGTTGTAGAAAATCAAAAAACATAAGAGAAAAATATTTGAAAATTCATGAACTTGTAATTTGGTGTAGTATTAATTCATGAATTTATAGGTGCGCCTATTTATTCTAAAACTTGCATTTTTTAACATAGTAATTTATAAACTTGTTTAACAGTTTTATAATCGTTCATACCACTAATTGACCAAAACAAAGTTTAGGAATTACTGTGTTAAAAAATATAAGTTTAGGAACATCAGTAATTATTATGTTCAAAAATGTAAGTTCGGAAATAAATAGGCGCACCTATAAATTCATAAATTAATATTACATCCTAAGAAATACAGATTTTCTTCCGAACCAACAAGACGATCTAAAACCATTTGAAGATAGGTCTAATATTTACTTCCTAAGAAATACAGATTTTCTTAGCAATTTGTGGTTTGTGAGGTAGCAGAGTGAGGTTTTCCTGTGCCTTGCCCAAACACTATTTTGGCAAAGGATGCCATATTCAAACAGAAGAGATGAGAAACGAGAACGAAAAATGAGCCAAACCAGACTCTAATACCATTTCCAACCGCCGAACTAGATCTTTGGTGTATGAGTTCTATTTGAGTTGACAATGTTATAAAGTTTTGTTTGTGTCAACCCTTTGATCATTTGGACGAATACTCTTTCACAATGGCAGAATATGTTGGATTTATTTGATAAAATCAAAACGGGTCTAATCCATGAAAGGTTCTAGACAAACTTAAATGAAAAAACGATATAATATTGAGTGAATATTATTGATTGATTTAAAAAATCAAATCATAATAAAATAATGCATAAAATCCACCAATTATGGTAAATCGATATTTAGAATTATATCGTAATAAAATCTCGGTGATTTTACCATTAATACGAGACACTCTCCCACCACTATAAATAGCAACATAAAACAAATAGCAAAGAAAAAACAATGAGCATTCATATTTCTACTTATATCTCTCTCTGAAATCGCTTAGTATTTGGGAAAACTTCTGTCGAATACGCGGTAGTTGTATCCTTAAAATTCACAGTACTCCAATAACCTCAAAACTTTAGAGATGGTACAACAATTGAATTTACGATTGTTGGGGTAGAGGTTGTTGTTGGCGTAGCTCCGGCAAGTCGAACGATCCTGAACAAGTACCTTCAATAAAAGATTGTTTTGTCGAGTCTTATAAAACACAATTTTTTAAGCTTGATTGTCGTGTTACCTCTAAAATTTCGAGGTTATTGAAGCAGGTGAAACCCTAGGATACAACGGTCGCGTACTTGGAAGAAACTTTCCTGAATACCAAGCGAATTTAGAGAGATATATGAGTACAGATATGAACGCTCTTTGTTTTTTCTCTCCACCTTATTTTTGTATTGTAGTCAAATGAGCTAACCCAATATTTAAAGTTATACTAATAGGGAGAATATTAATTTCATAATCGATGAATTTTAATCTGATGTTATTTTAAATACTAGTTTATCATAATCGATGAATTTTCTCCAAATTTTATTATGATTTGATTTTTTATATCAATAGTTTTTTAAAATATTTCACGGACCAAACTTTTCACGAATAAACCCGTTTTGATCATATCAAATAAATTTAAATCCAATAGAATCAACTATGTAGTATAGGATTCACATATATCAAAGTATTTTATATTTTCATTAAAGCTATAGACGCTAGAGAAGTTCGAATTATTAATTTATGTGTCCATGTAATATAAATTACAAATGGGTATATACTTTGTTTTTTCAAAGGAGAAACAGGGAAGAATATGTTTCCATAGCACTCTCCAACTTAAAAAAATACAAGATATTGTTTCATTATTGTACCTATGACTACAACTCCAAGTTTCCAACATACTATTCCTAATGGGGTTTGGACGAGAGTTAGTGCTCACAATAGCAACTTCGAAAGCCTCCTATCGTCCCTATATATGCATTAGGATCCCTAGTATTTTGTTTGCAAGAAATCATGGCTTCTAATATCCTCATGATTAATGGATACCTGGCCAGTTTTCTGCTGGCTCTGCTGGTGACATCTACGATAGTCACATCTTCTGATCACTTAGACGCTGAAATACGTTGGCACCTTAAGCGACTCAATAAGCCGGCTCTTACGTCCATAAAGGTAAGTGTACACGCAAAAATTCAATAAAATTTGCACAGCAAACTTTTGATATGGCCGACCAACAGTGCATGAAAACCGTTATTTCTGGACGTGATATGAAATTGTACAACCGGTATTTAAATTCTCCTCGTACAGTACTAAGACTGGTTGACGGATTTTGTGTTACATTTAGACCGAAGAGATGGATTTCAACAATACTTTTGAAAAGCTTTTTCTTACATGTACCTTCATCCAGTTTCGTTGTCCTTAGGTATATAGATTAATGATGATCAATTACTTCCTTATGGGTGAATTAACCTTTCATCCAAAAAAAAAAAAAACTTCCTTAAGGGTGCAGAGAAATTTCTCATTACATATGTTTATAACTTGAAATGACATCCTTCATATATTTCCCATGAAACCATGTAGGGTTTTTTTTTTGGTTGAATGTGAATATATAATAATCAAAATTTGGGGTTTGGATTGTCAAATTTTTCACAGAACCGAAATAAAATAAAATGGAATTTGCATGGCAAGTGGCTTGTTACAAAAACAAGAATAAGGATCACTTCAAATTTGTAAGTTTAATTTTTGTTCAATATCTATGTATTACAGAGTCCAGACGGAGATATAATTGATTGCGTCCCTATTACCAAGCAACCGGCTTTAGATCACCCTTTGCTCAAAAACCACTCGATCCAGGTTGGTCGGGATTTTTTTTCTTTTACATTTTTTTTTTTACTTATTTGGGTTTTTTGTCATGGCTTTTCTTATACCATCTATCATCTACTATTCATTATGTCGGGAATTATCTTGAGCAGATGAGGCCGAGTTCCCGTCCAAAAGGTACTTCTACTGGTAACAAAGACCCCCTGAACAACAAGAAAGAGCCAAAGGCAATAACTCAACTTTGGCACTTGAATGGAAAGTGTCCAGAAAACACGGTTCCAATCCGAAGAACAAGAAAAGAAGATTTCCAACGAGCAACAGACATTGAGAATTACGGTAAAAAGAGTCAGAACAGCATCCCAAAACCGCAATCCGGTAGCTCAACCATAGGGCATGAGGTATCGAAACATATATATATGATCAGACTCATTGCAATTAATTTTCTCGTTCTCTATACGTTCTCCTGCCACTGCACTTTTTTATTTATTTCCTTCTCGGGTTACGTTTTTCCCTTCTGGTGTTTCTTTTAGCACGCCGTGATGTACTCGTACGGCGATTACTATGGAACTAAAGCATGGATAAATTTGTGGAAACCTCTTGTCGAAAAACCGAACGAGTTTAGCTTAGCCCAGCTTTGGGTCGTGGCTGGGAGTGGTTCTGATATCAATACCATTGAAGTTGGTTGGCAGGTGTTTCTTCCTGTTCCAATTTAGGTCATGTATTCTCCATTTTTTCTTTGTCCTATCTCTATTTCTACCCAAGATTTTGTTTTCCTGTTTCGTCTATTGATCAGGTGTACCCGCGATTCTACGGGGATAATAACCCTAGGCTCTTCATTTATTGGACTGTGAGTTTACACGAATCTAACTCGAATCTTTGAGTTTGTCATTTGTCGGTTATTTGTATGAACTTATATATACCAAATCCTTCATTTGTTTCTAAATAAAATCTGGGAAAATGTAAATAGAGTGATGGGTACCAAAGGACAGGCTGCTACAATCATTTATGCTCGGGCTTTGTCCAAACCAACAATGACATAGCCATCGGCGGATCTTTTAGAGTCGCGTCAAACTACAAAGACGCCCAATATGTAATCATATTGCTTGTATGGAAGGTAAATAGTTTAATGAATAACTTTCTCCTTAGACATTAGCAAGCTGAATTCGTTAGCATAAACCCAGTATTGTTCCTTATAGGACCCTACATCAGGAAACTGGTGGCTGGATATCAATGGCAAAGACATCGGGTATTGGCCGGCCTCGTTGTTCACTCATCTTTCAGACAAAGCAAGGTTAATTGAATGGGGAGGCGAAATCGTGGATGACCGATCGAGAGGACAGCATACGTATACTCAGATGGGCAGTGGACACTTCGCCGAGGAAGGGTTTGGTAAGTCAAGCTTCATCATGCACATCGAAACTGTTGATGGGTCTAACACTTATAGAGAGCCTGGGACGCTTGGAGTCATCAGTGCTTATCAAAACTGCTACAATGTCAAGTATGGTGATGGAGACTCGTCAATGGGGACTCACTTTTACTTTGGTGGTCCTGGCAGAAACCCTAATTGCCCATGAATGCATGTGCATATACGGTATCGATATTAGCATATACTTACATGTATATGTGTGTGTGCCTTTTTATGTGAGTCAATGTATGTTATATAAGAACCTTGTGAGATAAGGTGTACTTTTCTAATGCTTGTGTTCGAAAGTCTGTACTTTTATTTAAGGCATGTTAATGTATGTTTCATGAATAAAAATGCCTTTATACTTCGTACCTCTAAAAATGTTGAAATTATTTTATGAATCGCAAGATTATCATACATTAACCGGAATTATTTGAGAAATGTTTAAAAGAATACCCGTAATTAAAGTGATATTAAAAGAAAACTCTAAATTTTTTTTAACAATATTCCAGAGGAAAACTCCATATGAATTGGTAAGGAGTATAATCCATATAACGAGAGGATGGGGGTTCGACTCATTATCCATTCATGTGTCGGTCGTCAATTACAGTTGACTCACACCCTACATGTGTGTGACACACGAAATCCGTATCCCACAATACGAGTTGCATCAAATGGATGACTAAAATAAAAACACAATTTCCCAAAACTTTGTGGGATTTTAAAACTTTTTTTTTCAGAGTTAGTGAAAGAAAAACAATCATACATACATATATGATACATTATTCTAATTATAATTATACATATACAGGTGATAGCGATAACATTATTACAAACTGTAAAAGTCTACCACCGATATCACACAAAACCGTTTCTCCAAAAGCATAAATGTACCATAATAAATAATTATACATAATCAGTTAACAAGTCGCCCAGGTCTCTGTCTGTTCCACGACTACTGCTGGCAGCTGCTCCTGACCTAAAACATTGCGTAACAACGTTCTAAACTAATTTCTTAGAGAGTGACTTGGGTGCAACCCAGATATCCCATTTTTATTGAAACAAGTAACTCAACGCACAAATTTAACAGTAATAAAATCAATCAACGGGCATATCAAACAACAAACATCGATTTATCAATCGCAATCACAATCAAGTCCGTAGGACGAGTCATACGACACATCCGTCAAATCGTCTCTGCGTGCATCATGCGTAGGTCATATACTCCTCATGTGCATAGCATAACCACCTCTTTTTTCGGAATCCATCTACACCACAATCACCCAAATGCGGCATAATCATATTTTTCTCCGTCCGAACATATCACCTCACCCTAGCATATCGATGTCACCTCTCGATGCTAGACGTGCCGCCTCGCTCCGGCATTGATGTCACCTCTCAATACCGGAGTTCACCAGACGTCGGCTCCAACCGACACCATCGACTATAACAGAAGAGCCAGTGACTGCAACTCCCCTACACCGATCATCCGTCGCAGAAATACTTGTTAGGTTCGTGCCCGAACCTGGCAGAGTAAGTCTGTACCACCTCCTCGTGAGATCCCAATCTACTCGAATCTCAGGTATGTGTAATGCCTCATCCTCGGGAGGATCATTCCATCCTAGAATCCGCTCCGTCGCTAGCAAAAACATTAGCGTGGTTACCAAAAGACCGTATTCCCTCATCATGCAACAGTACCGACTCACTCGGTAGTGTTGGGGTTCCCTTCGGGTTCCTAGCATGCGATCTCATCGATCTAGGGTTTGGATTCTAGGTTTCACGCAGCGGAAGGAAAGATCTAAACCTAGCCAAACGTCACACAAAACCAATTGTGCAATAACCCGAACAATCGTGTATATCGTCGTGGGATTCGAATACTTACCTCGTTCTTTCAAGATCTGGAAGTATCAATCGATCCAGGGCCTGTTTTAATCACCGAGAGTTGAAAGCACAACTCCTCTACACGTATCCACACCGGCGGGATGAATTCCAACGCTTTGGAACGTATCTGCTAGGATTTGTGAAGAGAAAACCGATGTCCTTGACTTGGAATCGATATTCCAATCTCTATAACTCGAAATCAAGCTTCTCTAAGCTCTCATGAGTGTTTTGGACGTCTGAGGTTCTTCCTCTAGGGTTTGTGGCGGCTCTCTCATTAATTAGAATTGCCCAAAACCCTTAAAACGCGAAAACCGAAAACTGCCCGTAAGTCGGGACCGTCCGGTCTAGGTCGTGGACCGGACGGTCTGGCTTTTAACGTAGAACGGACGGTCCGTTTTTACTCGCAGAACGGACGGTCTAGATGCCGGACCGTCCGGTCCAGATCTGGAACGGACGGTCTGGCGATCGCGGAACGGACAGTCCATTTCTACTGGAACGGACGGTCCGAA
>NW_010969940.1:247940-248723 GCF_000463585.1 Tarenaya hassleriana | reverse complement strand
AGAGCATATCCCCAGAAGGATTTAGGAAGATCGACCTGCCTCATCATAGACCGTACCATATCTAATAAGGTTCGGTTCCTCCTCTCGGAAATGCCATTCCATTGTGGCGTTCCAGGTGGAGTCAGCTGTGAGACAATCCCACAATCTGCCAGATAGTCAGTGAACTCTTGGCTCATATACTCGCCACCTCGATCTGATCGAAGCAACTTGATCGTCTTGCCAAGTTGGTTCTGTACCTCGTTTCTGAAATTCTTGAACAATTCAAGCGTTTCAGACTTATGTCTCATCAAGTAGACATAACCGTACCTACTGAAATCATCAGTAAACGTAACGAAATACAGATAACCTCCTCTAGCGGGCGAGCTCATAGGACCGCACACATCACTATGTATGAGTTCTAGCAACTCCATAGCCCATTCTCCTTTTCTAGTAAAAGGAGATTTTGTCATCTTGCCCGTCAAACAAGAATCGCATGATTCGATTGATTCATAATCAAAAGAATCAAGAAGTCCATCAGAATGAAGCTTCGCTATGCGTTTTTCGTTGATGTGGCCAAGTCGACAATGCCAGAGATAAGTCGGATTTAAGTCGTTCGGCTTAAACCGCTTGATACTAATGTTATAGATCGACCTGTATCTAGATGGTTCATCTTCCAAAACATAAAGGCCATTAAACTGGTAACCCTTACCATAGAATAAATCGCCTCTATAAATGGACAGACATTTGTTCTCACTAACAAATTTGAAACCACCTGAGTCTAAACATGAAATCGATATAATGTTC
>NW_010969940.1:230733-245545 GCF_000463585.1 Tarenaya hassleriana | reverse complement strand
AGGACGGCGTCCAATACCTCCTTATAAGTTAGAAACCCTAATCCTTGTGAAAAGAGACTTTTTCCGAGTATTGACTCGGTCCGAGTCAGAACTCTGACTCGGCCGAGTCAGAACGAATCAGCCCAAGCCCATTGTCAACTCTTGACTCGGCCCATTTAGTATTGACTCGGTACGAGTCAAAACTTTGACTCGACCGAGTCAAAACATCAGCCAAAACCAAAACACTTTCTGAGCTTCGACCCGCATGGAACTAACTCGGTGCGAGTCAAATACTGACTCGGTCCGAGTCAGAAGGCTGAAAACGTCCCGACACTCTGATTTGATCCGAAAACGGTTTTTCCGACCAAATCCAACTCTTCCTTTCCGAAACTTCACATATAAGTCCATCCCTAATGGTGTGTGACCCTGTAGGCCCATTCGCAGTGGCAGCAGCCTCGAGAACCATTCCCGATCTACAAGTCATGGTTAGCCTCGAACAAGACGCCATGACCACCCACGTTGAATTGAGTTAGAGGTGATCTAACCAAGGCAATAACAGCTCGAGTTCTGATCCTTTATCTCACGATATCATATGTTGAACAAGGGCATGGTTTGAGCCACCCTTCAAGTTCAACCGCTTTCTCGTCTTGGCAAATCGACTAATAAAATAGATGCAACTTAATCTATAGCGTGACCACGCATTTTCATAGTCCGACTTCCACGAGAGGGCCCAGCGATATCTCTCCTATTGAGGAGGTGATAAGTCCCATATTGCATGTCTATTATCTCCATATGATTCGTGAACGTATCTGATCAACGCCGTTATAATCATCCGGTTAAAGACGACGTTTGACGCAGTCAAGACACGCCACTCCTCACATCAGATACTCTAGACATCTCAGGTCTGAGGATCCAAGAACAAACCGCTTTATGAGATTCAAGTCATGACTCTGTCCATGTGACAATCTCATGCGGGTCAACCAGTCACTCGTTCACAACGAGTACCCATGATTGTGAAATGCATCCAATGCATCGATCACACCTCAGGCTAGTCTTAATTCATCATTGTTCCCACAATGATAACTGACCAGGGAGTTTAGAATCATTCTATAATGATTCAAGGATACCTCAAAGCACGCAACTCCTCATGTTGGATTCCGTAGATATCTCAGGTCTTAGGATCCAATCATGGAACCGCCATATGAGATTCAAGTCATGACGCTAGTCCATGTGACAATCTCATGCGGGTCAATCCAGTATTCCGTTCTCCAACGAATACCTATGACTGTGATTGTATCAAATACCTATGATCAACGCTATGATCATCAATCACACATCATACTAGTCTTATTATGTCATTATTCCCATAACGACACAAGACTAGGGAGTTTAGTATCATTCATAATGATACATGGATTTCATAACAGATCTAGTATGCAAGAACATGTAATGAATCAAATACTCTCATAAAACCCATAGAAAGTATCAATACATCAAATGTATCTAAATAAAGCTCATAAACAGTACATCATAGAGCACTAAACCAACATGACTGTCATTACTGTGGAGTGCCTGGACACTGGAAGCGTAATTGTCACCTTTACATGGAGGATCTGAAGGATAAGAAGCTTGGTGAAGCTTCTGCCTCAGGTATTCATGTTATAGAAGCTAACATCTGTACTACATCTTCGTGGGTATTGGATACCGGAAGTGCCTCACACATTTGTAGAAATGTGCAGGGACTAAGAAGAAGTAGGATGCTGGCTAAGGGAGAAGCGGATCTACGCTCGGAAATGGAGCAAGAGTTGCTGCATTGTGTGTTGGCATTTATGATTTGCATCTTCCTTCTGGACTTGTTTTAGAATTAAGTAATTGTTACTATGTTCCTGCGATTAGCAAAAACATTATTTCTATTTCTTGTCTTGATTTAGATGGTTTTCGATTTGTGATTGAGAACTCGAGTTTGATGATTTATCGAGACGATATTTACTATGGTAATGGTTATCTAGTTAATGGTTTATACGTCTTGAATGATCAGCCTTCGAACTCGACATCATCCATCTATAGCGTGAGTACTAAACGGTTTAAGCCAAACGACTTAAACCCGACCTTCCTCTGGCATTGTCATCTAGGCCATATAAACGAGAAGCGCATACAGAAGCTTCATTCTGAAGGTCTTCTGGATTCATTTGACTTTGAGTCTCTTGAATCTTGCGAGTCTTGTTTGATGGGCAAGATGACAAAGCATCCTTTCAAGTGGAAAGGATAGAGAGCGACAGAGTTATTGGATCTGATACATAGTGATGTATGCAGGCCAATGAGCTGTCCAGCTAGAGGAGGTTATCTGTATTTCGTTACGTTCACTGATGATTTCAGTCGATACGGTTATGTCTATTTGATGAGACATAAGTCTGAAACACTTGAAATGTTCAAGGCTTTCAGAAACGAAGTACAAAACCAGCTTGGAAAGACGATCAAGACACTTCGATCTGATCATGGTGGCGATTATATGAGCCAAGAGTTCACTGACTATCTGGTTGATTGTGGTATTGTATCACAATTAACTCCTCCTGGAACGCCGCAATGGAATTGTTGGTTTAGTTCTCTATGATGTACTATTTATGAGCTTTCTTTAGATATATTCGATGTATTGATACTTTCTATGGTTTTATGAGAGTATTTGATTCATTACATGTTCTTGCATACTAGATCTGTTATGAAATCCATGTATCATTATGAATGATACTAAACTCCCTAGTCTTGTGTCATTATGGGAATGGTGACATAATAAGGCTAGTATGATGTGTGATTGATGATCATAGCGATGATCATAGGTATTGGATACGATCACTGTCATAGGTATTCGTTGAAGAACGGAATACTGGATTGACCCGCATGAGATTGTCACATGGACTACCGTCATGACTTGAATCTCATATGGCGGTTCCATGATTGGATCCTAAGACCTGAGATATCTACGGAATCCAACATGAGGAGTTGCGTGCTTTGAATACGTCAAACGTTCTGCGTAACAGGAGAACTATAAAGGCGTGTATCAGGTACGAAACGAATCATGTGAGACAGTCGAACTTAGTGAACGAGAAAGCAGTCGAATCAGATAAGGTGGTTTGTCCATGCCTTATGTTCGACATATGATATCGCGATACAAAAGGATCATCAGCCGGAATCATCACTGGTGTTCGTAAGATCACGAACAAACTCTATTCGAGATAGGTAGTCATAGTGTCTTGCTAGAGACCGCCTATGACTTGTATATCCGAAATAGAGATTTCGGGTTATACTGCTATATCGAATGAGCCTACAGGGTCACACACGCAGGGAAGGACGAAACGTGCGAGAAAACGACGGAAAAACCAAGACGGAAGAGTCTGGAACGGACAGACCAGAATTCCAGAACGGACGGTCCGCCGTGCCAGACCCGACGATCCAGAACGGACTGTCTATTCCAGAAAGTCTGGAACGGACGGTCCACGTGAGCAGACCGTCCGTTCTACGTGCTGGAACGGACGGTCCGCGTGTATTTCTGGACCGTCCGTTCCGGGCTTCAGTTTTTCCGAAATTAAACCGAAATTAAACCGAATTAGGGTTAAATTACCTTATAAAAAGGAGATTAAAAACCCTAACTCGTAAGTGACGAACTGAGCCGACTTTTGGCAGAAAAGATAGAGTTTTTGGAGACCCAAAAACGAGTTCTAAGTCTCGAGATTTCTCGGTGCACATATCGAATAGAGATTCGAGTCCTAGCAGACAAGTTCCAACCGTTGGAATCCATCCCGTGGTGTGGATACGTGTAGAGGGCGAGGTATTCTTCCTGTCTTTCGTGATCAGACGTGTTCTTCGATTGATACAGGCCCCGGATCGATTGAGGTAAGCGTTCTAACGTTTCTACGATTCATTAGAAGCATGGTTCTAGGGTTTATTAAATTTTTGTTTTATATCCGCTGCGCAAACCCTAGAATCGATCTCTTAGGAATAGGATTCGCTCATGAGATCCTAGGAAATCCAACAGGAATGGCGTGTCTGAACGGAGGAACCGAACACTATTAGACATGGTTCGGTCAATGATGAGTCAGACAGATCTTCCGAAGTCCTTTTGGGGCTATGCTTTAGAGACCGCTGTGTTGGGTTTCCTGGGATCTCTAGAGCGAATCCTATTCCTAAGAGAAGTCGGCTGAAGCGACGCCATATGAGATATGGACGGGGAAGTGTCCCGCGTTGTCGTTTGTCAGAATTTGGGGTTGTGACGCTTACGTGAAGCGTCAGATGACTGATAAGTTATCCTCCAAATCTGATAAGTGTTTATTTGTAGGCTACCCTAAGGAAACTAAGGGTTACTACTTCTACATTCCGGTAGAGAACAAGGTGTTCATTGCTAGGAATGCGACTTTTATGGAGCGAGAGTTCGTCTCCAAAAGCGTCAGTGGGAGTAGGATCGAACTTGAGGAAGTTCGAGAGCAGCAAGTAGACGCTGAGCCGAGTGAACAAGTTGAAGAAGTTCAACCTGTTTCACTGCTGGTTGTGACTCAACCTTCGACGAGTGAACCTCGAAGATCAGGCATGATTCGCCAAGAGCCTGTGAGATACGGATTTCTCGTGACTGGGAATGAGGAGTTCATGTTATTAGAACATGACGAGCCCACCACATACCCAGAGGCAATGGCGAGTCCGGACTCCGAAAAATGGCGCGAGGCTATGAAGTCCGAGATGCAATCCATGTCAGACAACCAAGTATGGACTCTGGTTGATGCATCTGAAGGGATAAAACCCATCGGATGCAAGTGGATCTTCAAGAAGAAGACCGACATGGATGGCAACGTGCACACGTATAAGGCACGACTTGTGGCGAAAGGATTCCGTCAAATTCATGGTATTGACTATGATGAGACCTTTTCGCCCGTAGTTATGCTGAAGTCCATCAGGATCCGACTTGCCATAGCCGCATATTATGACTATGTGATATGGCAGATGGATGTCAAGACCGCGTTCCTTAACAGGAACTTGACCGAGGATGTGTACATGACACAACCCGAAGGTTTTGTCGATCCAAGGAACCCGAGGATGGTGTGCAAGCTTCAGAGGTCTATTTATGGACTGAAACAGGCTTCGAGGAACTGGAACCTTCGCTTCGATGAGACAATCAAAAAGTTTGGTTTCTCACAAAACGAGGACGAGCCATGTGTTTACAATAAGGTTAGTGGGAGCACAGTAGTTTTTCTAGTGTTGTACATGGATGACATTCTCCTTATAGGGAATGACGTTCCTACCTTGCAAGACATTAAGTCTTGGCTAGGAACGCAGTTTTCTATGAAGGACCTAGGAGAAGCGACCTACATTTTAGGCATTAAGATTTATAGGGATAGATCGAGGCGTCTTCTAGGATTGTGTCAGAGTACATTCATCGATAAGGTCTTGAAACTGTTCAAGATGCAAGATTCCAAGAAAGGAACCTTACCGATGAGCAGTGGCACAGTTCTCTCCAAGAGTCAGTGTCCTACGACACCTGATGAGCGAGAACGCATGGATCGGATTCCATATGCTTCGGCAATTGGATCCATCATGTATGCCATGCTTTGTACTCGACCAGATGTATCTTACGCGTTGAGCATTACGAGTAGATACCAGTCAGATCCAGAGGAGTCACACTGAATCGCCGTCAAGAATATCCTGAAGTACTTGAGAAGGACTAAGGATGTGTTCTTGGTATACGGTGGGTCGGAAGACGAGCTCGCTGTAAAGGGTTACACCGATGCTAGTTTCCAGTCAGACCCGAATGACTACAGTGTTGGTTGTAATGCTCTAGGATGTTCCGTGATATGACATTTTGACATTGTATTGATTCATTGATTTATGAATGCGTTACATTCCGTTATATGATTGGCATGTTTGTTATATTTCGGTATCCTTGAATCATTATCGAATGATTCTAAACACCCTAGTCAGTTATCATTGTGGGAACAATGATGAATTAAGACTAGCATGAGTTGTGATCGATGCATTGGATGCATATCACAATCATGGGTACTCGTTGTGAACGAGTGACTGGTTGACGGATGATTATAATGGCGTTGATCAGATACGTTCACGAATCATATGGAGATAGTAGACATGCAATATGGGACTTGTCACCTCCTTAACAGGAGAGATATCGCTGGGCCCTCTCGTGGAAGTCGGACTATGAAAATGCGTGGCCACGCTATAGATGAAGTTGCATCTATTTTATTAGTTGATTTGCCAAGACGAGAAAGCGGTTGAACTTGAAGGGTGGCTCACACCATGCCCTTGTTCAACTTATGATATCGTGAGATAAAGGATCAGAACTCGAGCTGTTATTGCCTTGGTTAGATCACCTCTGACTCAATTCAACGTGGGTGGTCATGGCGTCTTGTTCGAGGCTAACCATGACTTGTAGATCGGGAATGGTTCTCGAGGTTGCTGCCACTGCGAATGGGCCTACAGGGTCACACACCATTAGGGATGGACTTATATGTGAAGTTTCGGAAAGGAAGACTTGGATTTGGTCGAAAAAAAACGGTTTTCGGATCAAATCAGAGTGTCGGAGTGTTTTCAGCCTTCTGCCTCGGACCGAGTCAGTATTTGACTCGGACCGAGTCAGTTCCATGCGGGTCGAAGCCCAGAAAGTGTTTTGGGCTTGGCTGATGTTTTGACTCGGTCGAGTCAAAGTTTTGACTCGGACCGAGTCAATACTAAATGGGCCGAGTCAAGAGTTGACAATGGGCTTGGGCTGATTCGTTCTGACTCGACCGAGTCAGAGTTCTGACTCGGACCGAGTCAATACTCGGAAAAAGTCTCTTTTCACAAGGATTAGGGTTTCTATCTTATAAGGAGGTGTTGGACGCCGTCCTAAGTAGTGGATTGACTTACAGAACCCTAAGACAGATCTAGAACACAAGAAAATCGTTTCTTTTGAGGTTCTAGTTCCCGGGATTCGATCCCAAGTCTAGGAAACCCTATTCACTTCACAGATCCTAGCAGATCAGTTCCAAAAACGTTTGGAATCCTTCCCGTCGGTGTGGATACGTGTAGAGGAGCTGTACTTTCAGCTCTTGGTGATTAAAACAGGCCCTGGATCGATTACTACTTTCAGATCTTCAGGAAAGAGGTAAGTATTCGATTCCTACGGTGATGTACACGATTAAACGGGGTTTTACGGATGATTTTGGTTGCGTGTGACGTTTGACTAGGTTTAGATTATCCTTCCGCTGCATGAAACCTAGTAAACCAAACCCTAGATCGATATGATCGCATGCTAGGAATCCGTAGCGAAACCCAACATACAGATCGCAGTCTGGCTATGTTTTCTAATTGAACGGAGGCGCTGTTAGCTGGAAGAGTTCCAAGCAAGCGACCGTTGCAGATTCTACTACAGAAGTTGAGTATATTGCAGCGTCGGACGCAACAAAGGAAGTTGTTTGGATCAGAAAGTTTGTTGGTGACATGGGTGTGATTCGTAGTGCTGATAGCCCCATTGCTTTGTATTGTGACAACAATGGAGCGATCGCACAAGCGAAAGAACCCAGATCCCATCAACGATCCAAACACATACTCAGACGATTTCACCTTATCAGGGAGATCGTAGACAGAGGAGACGTGCACATTTGCAGAGTGTCGACAAATGACAACATTGCCGATCCGTTGACGAAGCCTCTCCCTTCGTCGAAGCATGATGGTCATGTTAGGGATATGGGCATTAGATGTTTAGCAGTACATGATTAGAGCAAGTGGGAGATTGTTGGTTTAGTGCTCTGTGATGTACTGTTTACGAGCTTTATTCAGATTTTGATGTATTGATACTTTCTATGGTTTTATGCGAGTATTTGATTCATTACATGTTCTTGCATACTATATGTGTTATGAAATCCATGTATGATTATGAATGATACTGAACTCCCAAGTCTTGTGTCATTATGGGAATGGTGACACAATAAGACTAGTATGATGTGTGATTGATGATCATATAGATGATCATAGGTATTAGATACGATCACAATCATAGGTATTCGTTGGAGAACGAAATACTGGATTGACCCGCATGAGATTGTCACATGGACTAGCGTCATGACTTGAATCTCATATGACGGTTCCGTGATTGGATCCTAAGACCTGAGATATCTACGGAATCCAACATGAGGAGTTGCGTACTTTGATTACGTCAAACGTCCTGCGTAACAGGAGGATTATAAAAGGTGTGTATCAGGTACGAAACGAATCATGTGCTGGATTGTAGATAGTCAAGACGGGATTTGTACCTCTCGTAAAAGAGAGAGATATCGCTGGGCCCCTCGTGTGAGCGAGACTGTAGAAATGTGTGGCTGCACTATAGAGAACATCGTCTATTTCAGACAGTCGAACTCAGTGAATGAGAAAGCAGTCGAATCAGATAAGGTGGCTTGTCCATGCCTTATGTTCGACATATGATATCGTGATACAAAAGGATCATCAACCAGAATCATCACTGGCGTTCGTAAGATCACGAACAAACTCTATTCGAGATAGGTAGTCATAGTGTCTTGCTAGAGACCGCCTATGACTTGATATCCGGAATAGAGATTTCGGGTTATACTGCTATATCGAATGAGCCTACAGGGTCACACATGCAGGGAAGGACGAAACGCACGAGAAAACGACGGAAAAGCCAAGACGGAAGGGTCTGGAACGGACGGACCGAAGTCCAGAATGGACGGTCCGCCGAGCAAGACCCGACAGTCCATAACGGACTGTCCGTTCCATAAGGTATGGAACGGACGGTCCACTAATGCCAGACCGTCCGTTCTACGTGCTGGAACGGACGGTCCACGTGCATTGCTGGATCGTCCGTTCCAGTCTTCTGGTTTTTCGAAATTAGACCGAATTAGGGTTAAATCACCTTATATGAAGGAGATTAAAACCCTAATAAAAGTAGAGCTTTTGCTGGCCGACTTGAGAACCTTTTGACAGACTTTTGGTGAGATCCAGAGGTTCAAGAGTGTTTTCTCGAAGCACAAAACTGAATAGCTGATTCGGGTCCTAACAGACAAGGTCCAACCGTTGAAATTCATCTCGAGGTGTGGATACGTGTAGAGGGCGAGGTAATCTTCCTCCCTTTCGTGATCAGACGGATTCTTCAATTGAGACAGGCCCCAGATCGATTGAGGTAAGTGTTCTAACGTTTCTACGATTCATAGAAGCATGGTTCTAGGGTTTCATTAAATTTTGGTATTACATCCGCTGCGCAAACCCTAGAATCGATCTCTTAGGAATAGGATTCGCTCATGAGATCACAGGAAACCCATAACTCTGGCATTCCACTGTTTGGTTTCCCAAAAGTATTCCTCGATATGCTTTTCTGACTTGGCAGGTGATGCTGTCCAGATTACCGACCAAAGACCGATTGCATCGATGGGGAGTGACTTCGGAGACCGTATGTGTGTTGTGCGAGGAGACAGAGGAGACACACTTGCATTTATTCTTTGAATGCATGTATAGCACCCAAGTATGGAGACACTTCGCAGCCCTATGTCGGCGGAACCCCCCATCTAGCATCTACCAATGCGCGGAATGGACGAGCAATGCAACACAGATTGATGGAAGAGAGACGAAGCGGATCTCACAGGTACTCCTCCAAGTTACGGTGTACGAACTTTGGAAGGAAAGAAACCACCGGATTTTTCGGAGCAAGCGAAGAACGGTCGAGCACACACGGTGGAAGATCGATCGAACCATCCGGAATATTTTATTATCTATCAGAAAGAAGACTCCACATGATAGAGAATCGTTATTTGCAACTTGGTATTATTTGATGCGAGAAGTTAGAAACTAATTTGGTTGCGGATGTAATTTTGGAGAAACATTACCAATTTCACATGGGTTCCAAATCTTTGGTAGACTAGCATAAGCTGGGTTGTAATTCGTTTTGTTTTTGTTGTTAATATAAATCACCTTCATACCAAAAAAAAAAAATTCGAGTGTTTCCAAGTTTTTCCAGTTTTTGATTTTTAAAACCCAAACAAATATCCAATCACGATTTTTTTTTTTACTTTTTCTAAAAATTCGTAAGCCATTTTTTCTATTAAATATTAATTATATAAAATATTCAGAAAAAGATACTTAGAATTTTAAAGAAATTTTTACTTTATACAAATGATAAAAACCCTTTTTGATAATTTTATATTTAAAATCTAAAATCTATAAACTAAATTATTAAACTTGCATTCGTTTTTTAAAACTATAAAAACCAAAAACTAAAACCCAAAACCCAAAAACCAAAAACTAAAACCAAAATCTCAAAATAAAAACTATCATCATTGGCCTTAAGTCTTCCTTTTAATTCAAACTAGAGAGTGAATAAAGAGAAACACTCTTTGAGAGAAATTATGAGGATATAACAATAAGCCTACCAGTGTATATCCCATAACTATCTGTTCGATTCAAAGAATACCAAGAGAAATAGTAATAGTAATGATTTCGGGCAAAATTCGAATGAATCTTCGGTAATCTAGTAATATAACGATAGAATTGCATGCTTGATCTCCTAAGGCACAATGTTTTGTTTTATTACTTTCATCTCATGAACTTGGTTATACTAAAATTACCATTCTTGAACAGCGTCAGTACTCCGTCAAACTTCTCCGTCGGAAACCTTACGATGCTACTAGAGATAGCGCCATCCGGGAAGAACGGAAGAACTTTTTCCACAAAATTAAACCTATACCAAAACAAAATACCCGTACACTAAACCAAATGGCGGTTAAACTAAACCGCATACTGAACAACTCTAGAGAATCTTGCGAGAAAACTAAATTTCCAGTTCAATGGCTAGAAAAATACATAGAACACACGATAATGAAGAATTAAATCACCATTAATGTAGTTATAAATATACCAAGAGACTATCAACCCATATTGTGTATCGTTGCCTCATCCTCAAATTTGTTTTGTTCTATCTAGCGGATAAAATTAAAAGATAGGGAAATTATAATGTTTGAGTTTTTTAATAATTACCATTGGAGTCTCCTGTGGTGATCGGTAAAAGCTTTCTGAAAAAGTAAAACTCACACGATATTGTTTTTAAAAATTTTCCAACTGATTCTATTCATTTGTAAAGAACATGAATTACAACACTTTTTTGTTCGAGTCTAATCCATCCCAAGAACACAACTCCTCCTGAGTTTTGTTCCCCCCTTACAACATGAATTCTAATAAGCTCATACACTATGTGTGCTTCGCACACCCCGTGTAATCCTAGACTCGTCTAGGCCTTTTGAGCGGTTCGCCTGTTATTTGAAAGCTCCCCCTCAGATACACTTCTCTCTCTCTCAAGTATCACTCACCCGTGTTTCCCATACATATATGTTTATGCCCAAGGCTTTCACGACTCAAACACTCTCTCTCTACTTGGGTGATATCTCTTCTTGTGCACGCCTCTATATTTATGTTCAGCCTCCTGCATAGGGTTTCCATTTCATTGCACCATATTTGTTTTTCCTTTTCTTTATGTTCATTCCTTTTGCTTACTCTTTCCATTTTTCTTCAATTGCATGTTTCCTTTTCTCTTGCAAGTCATTATCTTGCTGGTTGTTCCTTCCTTTTCTTTATATTGACATGTTTCTCTTTTTGCTTGAAATCTTCTAGATGGTGAATCTTCTCTTGGTGCTCTTTCCTGGCATTAACATTCTTCCCCTTTTTGACTTTATGCTTATACACATTCCTAAGCACAATCATCCACTTGGCTCCTCGGTGTCATCCTTAATATTTTTGACCATGTATCACTTTGAGTCATTTCTCTCCCCTTGTGTGTATGACGAGTATGACGATTTACTTTCCGAGCCATTTCTCCTTCTGTGCATAAACATAAATTCAAAACCATACCTGAGCTTTTTGCATACTCGTGTCATCTGTACCGTTAAGTCTCAAGTCAAAACTTGACAACTTAACCTAAGGTAAACCATGTTCAAGCTGTGGGAACCACGATTTCCCACCCTGCCTCACAAAGATAATCCGGCACGCTCAGCTTTGGCATGACCCGTGTTACGGACGATCGATGCCTTGACATGCGCTCTAATAATGGGAGGTACACGCTTAGCATTACATAAATAAGGGGTTTTTGAAACCACATTCAGATCAAGCATCTACTTTCAAGCTATGAGAACCACCATTTCTCCATCTTGCCTCACCAAGATAATACGGCACACCCAGCTTTGGCATGGCCCATGACACGTACGATCGAGGCCTTGACAAGTGCTTTACTCGTAGAGCTTCTAGATCTAATCGGTTTCTGTGCAACGATTGTTCATAATCCGAATGGACCATCCAGTCGATTATGCAATCCCAATCCCGAAGCTCCCACTCAATCAAACATATCTAATATCTTGATTAAGTTACATGCATTCATTCACTATGGACCATCCATAAGAGAGAATCATGTTATTCTGAATCACAGTTGATCGGTTTTAAGCAACGATGGCTCAAACCAGATCCCGAAAGGCAAAATCAAATTTTGGTGAAGCGTCGGGTCCTAGACCGATCGGTCTAGGCGGTTCGGTCTTCGGGTCTGCGTCGGTCCAGACCTCTCGGTCCAGAATGGTCCAGACCGATCGGTCGTGGTCCAGACCGATCGGTCTACGCATGCAGACCATTCAGTCCGGACCTGTCGGTCCAACCGACTTGCGAAACCCTAGACCGATCGGTCCAGAGGACCAGACTGATCGGTCCAGGCGAAAACGTGATCAGATCTCGTTTTCGTCGTTTCTGCCCCATTTCAGACCCGAATTCGACCCCGTTTTCGCCTGCGAACTCAGAATTCGAAGCTCTTTCACACTATGCAATGAACAGAAAATCTACTCTAGATCCACAATCAAATCATGCATAGCATCAAAGCAAACACATATTCAAACAATTCAAATCCTATAATGCCTCTCTTGTTGGTCGGAAACGTCGGGTTGTGTAGCTTGACCCCCGAGGTATTGACCTCAAATGTTCGTCCACCTTGTCCACAAAGCTCGATCATGTCTTGGGTGTGTTCTATGGCCTTTCTGATCCCTTGAAGTAAGGGCTTGGGTTCCACTTCATGTTCATTCTCTTGACTCCAGTCGAACCTAAGTGGAGAAGGTGTGGTGACTGGAGTCTCCTTGAGTTCCTGGGTTTGGTTGGTGGCAGCAAAGTCATGATCTTTCCCTCTTTGAAAGAAATGGACAACCTCATTCGGGATGCATGATGAATCGATCGATGGTGTGTCAGATGCATCTGAAATGAGGTTAGAGGTCCAAATTTGCTCCTTAAGGGCGTGAGCGTTCTCTTGAGAGATCACGACCATCAATTTCAGAGGATCATGATCTTGAAATTGATCAGATGCTTTCTCCGTCGGAGCCTCAATCATGTCCATGAAGTACAAGGATTCTATGACAGAGGGTTGCTTGTGACTTTGATCGAGAGTGCATTCCAAAGTCTCATCACCTATCTTCATTGTTAATCTGCCTGCTCTAACATGGATGACAGCGTCCGCGGTGTTGAGGAATGGACGACCCAGAATGATGGGTACCTTCGAATCTTCGTCCATATCCAACACTACGAAATCGACCGGTACATAGAAGTTGCCCACCTTGAGTGGGACGTCTTCTAATATCCCATCAAGATATTTCATCGATCTGTCAGCAAGTTGCAATGTCATCCTTGTAGGTTTCAACTCTCCCGCATTCAACTTCTTGAAAATCGGCAGTGGGAGGAGGCTAACGCTTGCTCCTAGATCACATAATGCCCGATCAATCGAGACATTACCCAATTTACAGGGTATTGAGAAGCTACCTGGGTCGACTCTTTTGGGTGGTAATTCATGTTGAATTAATGCACTACACTCCATGTTGAGTGACACTGTCTCCTTTTCCATGACTCTTTTCTTCGTGAGGATGTCCTTGAGGAACTTCGTGTAAGATGGTATTCGTAGGATAGCCTCTGTAAACGACATGGTGATCTCGAGCTTCTTCACCATATCGGCAAATCTAGTAAATTGCTGATCTTCTTTGTTTTTCTTCAAGCGAGATGGAAAGGGGGCGGGTGGAGGTCTAGGTGGTGGAGGAACATAGACTTCCTCATCTTCTTCGTTCATAACCTCTTTAGCTTTGGAGCCTTGCCCCTTTTCTATCATCGGTGGAGTGATCTCTTCAAGGTGCTTGCCACCCCTCAGGTGTTGGGATTTCCTGGGATCTCAAGAGCGAATCTAATTCCTAAGAGATTAGTTCTAGGGTTTGCGCAGCGGATGAAAAACAAAAATTTTGATGAAACCCTAAAACCTATCATGCATGATCTTGTAGAAACGTTAGAACGCTTACCTCAATCGATCCGGGGCCTGTATCAATCGAAGAACGCGTCTGATCACTGTAGGCAGGAAGAATACCTTGCCCTCTACACGTATCCACACGGCGGAAAGGATTCCAACGGTTAGAACTTGTCTGCTAGGACTGAAGAACGCTTTCTTCTTTAAGCAAGGGTTTAAGGGATCTTTCTCTTAGCTTTCTCACTCTCCAAACCTCTCCCTAGGGTCTGAAAAATCGTGCAAAAGAGTTGGTTGGCGTTCTCCTAAGTTTTCCCCCATTAAAACCCTAATTAGAGTGAGTTTAGTAATTCCCGACGTCTGGACCGATCGGTCCAGACCTGAACCGATCGGTCTGGAGCTTTTTAACGTCTGGACCGATCAGTCTGGAACAATTTCCGGACCTCACACGTTACCTCTGGACCGACCGGTCTACGTCTAGACCGATCGGTCTGGGTTAACTGGACCGATCGGTCCGGACCTTCTGGACCGGTCGGTCTGGCCTCCGCC
>NW_010969940.1:228635-230407 GCF_000463585.1 Tarenaya hassleriana | reverse complement strand
CTTTCTCGTTTACTGAGTTTGACTGTCTGAAATAGACGACGTTCGTCTATAGTGCGGCCACACATTTCTACAGTCTCGCTCACACGAGGGGCCCATCGATATCTCTCTCTTTTACGAGAGGTACAAATCTCGTCTTGACTATCTACAATCCAGCACATGATTCGTTTCGTACCTGATACACGCCTTTATAGTCCTCCTGTTACGCAGGACGTTTGACGTAATCAAAGTACGCAACTCCTCATGTTGGATTCTGTAGATATCTCATGTCTTAGGATCCAATCATGGAACCGCCATATGAGATTCAAGTCATGACGCTAGTCCATGTGATAATCTCATGCGGGTCAATCCAGTATTCTGTTCTCCAACGAATACCTATGATTGTGATCGTATCCAAATACCTATGATCATCTATATGCTCATCAATCACACATCATACTAGTCTTATTATGTCATCATTCCCATAATGACACAAGACTAGGGAGTTAAGTATCATTCATAATGATACATGGATTTCATAACACATCTAGTATGCAAGAACATGTAATGAATCAAATACTCTCATAAACCATAGAAAGTATCAATACATCAAATGTATCTAAATAAAGCTCATAAACAGTAAGTACATCATAGAGCTCAGGGTGATGGCATTACAATGCTCTCGTGGGTTTATCTCAGGCTTCCCAGGAAGTGTCCCATTCGGTCTTTGAGACGTCAAGGCCAATTGGGCAACCTGGTTGTCAAGTAGTTTTAGATGGGACTGCATCCGATCCACTTGAGTTTGCATGCTCCCCATCTGCTTCTTAACCTCCTCTTGGTCCATCTTCAAATCATGTAGCACGGTCTCTTGCGTCTTTTGTCCTTGAAGGAGTAGTGTTAGCATCGCTTTGATCTCCGAGTTACTGTCTTGTTGCGGCGGTGGAGGCGCAGGTGCTCGAAAGTCTTGAATCGGTGGGATTCGTTGGTTTGGGTTCTGTGCCAACCGATAGTTATTCTGCGGAGAGTTGAGAGCATTGTTATTCTTGTAGGAGAAATTCGGATGATTCCTCCATTCTGGGTTGTACGTGTTTGTTTGTTTAGTGCTCTATAATGTACTGTTTATGAGCTTTGTTCATATACATTTGATGTATTGATACTTTCTACGGTTTTACGAGAGTATTTGATTCATTACATGTTCTTGTATACTAGATGTGTTATGAAATCCATGTATCATTATGAATGATACCAAACTCCCTAGTCTTGTGTCATTATGGGAATGATGACATAATAAGACTAGTATGATGTGTGATTGATGATCATATAGTTGATCATATGTATTGGATACGATCACAATCATAGGTATTCGTTGGAGAACGGAATACTGGATTGACCCGCATGAGATTGTCACATGGACTAGCGTCATGACTTGAATCTCATATGGCGGTTCCATGATTGGATCCTAAGACCTGAGATATCTACGGAATCCAACATGAGGAGTTGCGTGCTTTGAATACGTCAAACGTCCTGCGTAACAGGAGGACTATAAAGGCGTGTATCAGGTACGAAATGAATCATGTATTGGATTGTAGATAGTCAAGACGGGATTTGTACCTCTCATAAAAGAGAGAGATATCGCTGGGCCCCTCGTGTGAGCGAGACTGTAGAAATGTGTGGCCGCACTACAGACGAACGTCGTCTATTTCAGACAGTCAAACTCAGTGAACGAGAAAGCAGTCGAATCAAATAAGGTGGCTTGTCCATGCCTTATATTCGACATATGATATCGCGATACAAAA
>NW_010969940.1:227408-228011 GCF_000463585.1 Tarenaya hassleriana | reverse complement strand
TCTTAGGAATAGGATTCGCTCTAGAGATCCCAGGAATCCCAACAGTGGTATCAGAGTCTGGTTGCTCTGTTTTGATTTCGTAGAACCCGATCACGCACGTTTTAGGATTTGAATTGTTTGAATCCATGTTTGTTTTGATGTCTATGCATGTTTGATGATTGAATCTAGTGTAGATTGCATGTTTCATGTTGCATAGAGTGCAGGAGTACGAATTTTGGGTGTACTGAAGAATTCGGATCGGTTTCGGGTCTGATCGGGGAAAAGAATGCGGGGAAACGTGATCTGATCACGGAGGCCTACCCTAGACCGTCCGTTCTGGGTAAGCCAGACCGGACGGTCCAAGGGTGACGGACTGAGTGGCTCGGAACGGAAGGTCTGTCCTGGACCGTCCGTTCTGTCTATACAGAACGTCCGTTCTACATTGCGTAACGTCTGTTCTGACTTCTGAAGTCGAGACCGAACGTTCTGCCAGCCTGGAACGTCCGTTCTACTTCCAGAACGGACGGTCCGAAGTCCAGATTCCGAAAATTTCCGTTTTCGAGGTCCGATTACGCAATCGTTGCATAATCTGATCAACTGTAACTCAAATAGACATGATTCATT
>NW_010969940.1:225262-225542 GCF_000463585.1 Tarenaya hassleriana | reverse complement strand
AATGGAGCAAGAGTTGCTGCATTGTGTGTTGGCGTTTACGATTTGCATCTTCCTTCTGGACTTGTTTTAGAGCTTAGTAATTGTTACTATGTTCTCGCGATTAGCAGAAACATTATCTTATGAGCCAAGAGTTCACTGACTATCTGGTTGATTGTGGTATTGTATCACAATTAACTCCCCCTGGAACGCCACAGTGGAACGGCGTGTTTGAACAGAGGAACCGAACACTGTTAGACATGGTTCGGTCAATGATGAGTCAGACAGATCTTCCAATGTCCTT
>NW_010969940.1:222678-222884 GCF_000463585.1 Tarenaya hassleriana | reverse complement strand
ACACCGATGCTAGTTTCCAGTCAGACCCGGATGACTACAAATCGCAGTCTGGCTATGTTTTCTGCTTGAACGGAGGTGCTGTTAGCTGGAAGAGTTCCAAGCAGGCGACTGTTGCAGATTCTACTATAGAAGTTGAGTATATTGCAGCGTCGGACGCAGCAAAAGAAGCTGTTTGGATCAGGAAGTTTGTTGGCGACTTGGGTGTC
>NW_010969940.1:207763-221150 GCF_000463585.1 Tarenaya hassleriana | reverse complement strand
GAGCCGACTTTTGGCAGAAAAGAGAGAGTTTTTGGAGATCCAAAAACGAGTTCTAAGTCTCGAGATTTCTCGGTGCACATATCGAATAGAGATTCGAGTCCTAGCAGACAAGTTCCAACCGTTGGAATCCATCCTGTGGTGTGGATACGTGTAGAGGGCGAGGTATTCTTCCTGCCTTTCGTGATCAGACGTGTTCTTCGATTGATACAGGTCCCGGATCGATTGAGGTAAGCGTTCTAACGTTTCTACGATTCATAGAAGCATGGTTCTAGGGTTTATTAAATTTTTGTTTTATATCCACCGCGCAAACCCTAGAATCGATCTCTTAGGAATTAGATTCGCTCATGAGATCCCAGGAAACCCAACAGTGTTGGAATAGAGGTTGTTTCCCATGTAGTTCACATCTTCTACTCCTTCATCAACAATGCACAATGCAAGCTCACCTTGCTTGTCACCCGAGGTGCTAGCAGAGGAGACTAAACTTGTGTTAGCAAGCTTTGAATTCAACGAGGTCAGTTCTTCTAGCACGAGCTGCAGCTTAGCATCGCTATCCCTCCTGGGCATGTCTCTTACGGACTCCAACGGAGAATCTTCTTCTCTCGCCATTTGGTCGATGTACTGCTCGAGTTCCGTGAAGGACATGTTTGAAATGGTCCCTCCACATGAGGCTCAGATTAATGTCCGGGTATCCGACCTCAGGCCTCTGAAAAACGTGTTGATCAAGTAGTTCTTGTCGAGGTCGTGATGAGGGCATGACTTTTGGTAGCCCTTGTATCTCTTCCACGCTTCATGTAGAGTCTCTCCATGGTCTTGCTTGAACGAGTGGATACTGTTCAGGGCAGCTTGAGTTCGGTGCGGGGAGAAGAAATGTTGCATGAACCGGCTGTCCAATTGATTCCATGTATGAATGGAATCCGGTTCGAGTTCATAGAGCCAATCGAGCGCAGCGTCTATCAACATCCATGGAAAGGCAATCAAGCGGATTGCATCCTCGGTTACTTGATCAGCTCTTTTAATGGAACGACACATCATCTTGAATCGAGTGAGATGTGCGTTAGGATCCTCATTTGGCCTACCCCGGAAGGCCGTGGCGCTCAGCATTTGGATTGTGGCGGGGGTGAGCTCAAATCTCGTCATGTCCACCTCCGGCATTCGAATGTCGGACAAGAGCTCAGTATGTCGTGGGGCATTGTATTGCACGAAGGTTTCTTCGTTTATGTGCGCATTTCCCAATGCGGGTACAACGTCGTAATCTTCGATCTCTTCTCGGTGTTGTCTCAAGTTTTGTCTTATGGTTCTCTCTATTTCGGGATCCAAGGGAACTAGGTTTTGTGACCCAGAACTCCTTGTCATACACCAAAGAAATCCTCAAAACAAGAGAGCGACGACGAGAAAAAGGTGGGGACCAAGTCGAAACAAAATGACCTAAACTATGTAGTTTCCTAATCGTATCGCTAAAACTGTTGTCCCAGGCAATGACGCCAAAAACTTGATGTCAATCTAGGATGTGATCTAATCTTATTTTAATTCCTAGATACAATCACCGCAAGTGTACGGATCAATTGTAGTACCTAGGGTCAAACACAGGGACACGTGTGGTTTAATGACAGTAATTACGATTACTATTCGGTTTCGGTCGAAGACAATAATGGGGATGGTGATGATTATAACTGAAAGTAAACACGAAGTAAAGCAAATATAAGTAAAAACAGCACAATTAACGAATTAAAGCAAATACAAGCAAAGACTTAGCACAATTCTATAAAACATCGTAGGTGTCGGGAATTACGGGTTATGTAAGGATCGCTTCTACGGATGTATCTTTGTAACTAGAGTTATGATTCGGGAAATTCAAGTTCTTGTTATAGAGGATTACTCTCTCGAGTCTCACCTCACTTCCTAAGAGTTCAACTACCGATCTCTCGATTCTAAATAGATTGAAACTCTTAAGAGCATTAAATCCACCACCATGATTCCTAGATGTTCATTTATTTCTCAATGCAATGTTCATCTATTCAAATGAAAGAGTTCCAAACTTAGTTCCATATCTCTATGCAAACTAAATCCTAGGTTCAATAAATCAAGTGGCCAACAAGATTCATAGCATTAAGATTCATTCATTCAAACCAAATTATAAAACCCATAGTTTCAAAGATAGGTTATGTTCACATGATCATTACACAACCTTAATCCCTAACCTACAATGATAAATCTACTCACACATCATGGAAAACATACAAACAACATCCAAATAGAAGTTCATGACAAGAATTTAGAGAGAGATATGAGAATGCTTAGTGATAATTGCAGATGACTTTTCTTCTTCCTCCTCCTCTTCTTCTTCTCTTGACTCCTCCTTGGATCTCTCTCAAGAACTCTCAATTTACTCTTCAAACTCACTCTCTAATGTGTTGGATGATCATCCTAAGCCTGCCCTTCGTGCCCCTTTTATAGCCAAGAAAAGGAGAAAGACATTTCTCCATTTTCCTCATCATTTTCCTCCATGATTCCCGAACTCCATGTTTTGGGGAAATGTGTTTTCTTGTCGCCACCAAAGTATATAGTCATAATGTTTCACTCATAACTTTCGGCTCCGATGTCAGATTGAAGTGATCTTGGTGTTCCCGTGTAGCTATCGAAAATATCTTTCAATGATGTATCACACACGTAATTTGGACTTATATAGGGAAAGTTATGTGGCTCGCAATGGCTCACCCCTGCACAGTTCGTCATCAGAATATAGACTCATAGTAATTTCGTCATAACTTTCTGCACTAATGTCCGATTGGAGTGATCTTATGTTACGTAGGTACTGAAAAGAGATTTCCAATGACGTATAGCACGCATGATTTGGACCTATATTGCGAAAGTTATGGAGCTTCTAATATCAAGATCGTGCAAGCTTTTCCTCTTTGACTATTTGGTATTCGGAATATTTTTCGGGTTGGCTCCGGATCATATTTTTTCCTCAGAAATTGCTCATTTTCGCCCAAAACTCCATTTTTCCTGCAAAATGTCAAAAACATCGAAGTCGGAGTAAAATGTACAAAGGATATCTACAAATATGCAAAATATCGTGAAATACGCTAGACATCCGATGTGAAAATATGACAATATTTCCATGTCATCAGAAGTTAATGAAACAAAATGTCAGATGGAGCTTCAGTACATTGATAAACAAGATTGGCATCAGATCAAAGGTACTCACATGGTCACTTGGTCCCTTGGTCCCATGGTCCCATGGTCACTTGGTCCCATGGTCACTTGGTCTCATGGTCACTTGGTCCCATGGTCCCATGTTTCAGTTTTAGTAACAATGATTCACATTTGTTTCCAGGGAATCAAAAGTGTACTAAAGAAAGAAGAGAGTGAAAAAGCACTGCCTTATGATCTAGAGGAGTACGAGGGAAGTACAAATGAAAAAGTGATCACTTGGATGAAATATCTAGAGAAGAACCCGGAAAGCGTATACTGGAAGAAGATTCATCAAATGGAAATTCGTTCTAGAAAGTCTCTGAAAAAGAAAATGAAGGGTAAAGTTTTGATAGAAGAAGAAGAAGAAGAAGAAGAAGAAGAAGAAGAAGAAGAAGAAGAAGAAGAAGAAGAAGAAGAACGACAACAACAGGTACAACAATAACAACAACAACATCAACAACAACGCTACCAAAATATACGGGGAGGAAGGGGAATCTCAAATCTGGAAGCACTTAGGAGGGATTTGATGCTGGAAATAAAATCTATCGAGACCAGAATAATTGATGTTGTCGAGACAAGAGTAATTGACGCTATGAGAGACCTTTTACACTACAAGGAAACACGAAAAGGGTGACGCAAAAAGTGACGCAAAAATTGCATCACTAAAAGGGTGATGCAGTAATGACGATTTGGTGACGCAAACAGTGACGCAAGACAAGCGTCACCAAATCGTCACTATTTAGTGACGATCTGGTGACAAAAAACCTCGCGTCACCATTTGGTGACGCAGTTATGACGCAAAACTGCGTCGCCAAATGACGCACGAAAATTTCGTCACCCTTGCGTCACTATTTGGTGACGCAATTGCGTCATTCACCTTTACTGACGTAATTTCGTCACTAATATTTTGATGACGAAATTGCGTCATTAATGGTGACGCAATTGCGTCACAATTTTCTTTTTTGGTGACGCAATTGCGTCACTATTTGTTATTTTAGTGACGAAATTGCTTCACTCTATTTTCATTATACTGCACCGCGACCTCATACATTCTTGCACCCGAAAAAAAAATTCAAAAAATGGCGTCGAGTAATAACAATATTTATTACTCAAGAAAATAGATGTACGAAAGAGTAAATCCTTCTAGGGTAATGTATCTATGCATTACGAAGAAGGGTTGACTAATTTTTTGGAGTTTGTAACAAATCAACATATTTTCCTTCAGAGAGGAAAGATATATTGTCCGTGCCGAAGATGTAAAAACGAGAGAGAAGAAGTTTCAAATTTCTGATGAGAATATATCCGTCAGAAATACTGATGTCTATGATCAGCCAAATTCATTTATTGAGATGGTTCAAGATGCATTTCCATCTCAATATAATGATCAGGTTACAGAAGATCCGGTGAATGAGGCATCGAAAAAGTTTTTCGATCTATTGGAGGCTGCAAACCAACTTATTTATGATGGTTGTAAAGAAGGGCTTTCTCAACTATCGACTTCTACTAGATTGATGGGGATGAAGACGAGTTATAATCTTACAGAGAACTGCATGAATGAAGTTTGTCAGATGCAGAATGATTATCTTCCCCAAGGTAATAACGCTCCAGATTCGTATTACGATATATCTAAACTGATGGGATCGCTGGGAATGTAATCGATAAAAATCGATGTATGTCCTAACAACTATATGATATATTGGAAAGAATCTAACCAGTTGGACAACTGTCGATTTTGTGGAGCTGAAAGATATAAGGCGAAAAAATCTGGTCAACGCAACCGTGTTCCTTACAAAAGGATGTTTTATCTACCGATTAAAGATCGCCTGCGAAGATTGTATGAATCTCATCAAACAGCTTCACATATGCGGTGGCATGCTGAACATACATTAGATCCTTAGAACATGAGTCATCCGTCTGACGATGATGCATGGAAGAATTTTAACGAGGTATATCTGAACTTCGACCTGTCGTTTGATCATGTATAATTATTTTCTATGGTACATTTACGCTTTCGGGGAAAAACGGTTTTGTGTTATGTCGGTGGTAGACTTTTACGGTTTGTAATAATTTCATCACTACCACTGGTTATGTATAATTATCTCTGGGATAATGTACCGTATATGTATGTATGAATGTTTTCCTTTCGCTGACTCTGAAAAGAAAAGTTTTAAATTCCCGCGGATTTTCAAAAATTGAGTTTTTATTTTAGTTGTCCATGTGACGCAACTCGTATTGCGGGGTGCGAGTTTCGGGCGTTACAATGTTGGTATCAGGGCAATTCCTTCCACGGGGAAAGGATGTGCTCGTTTTTTCACTGGAATTTGGGAATGGGTAAAAATGATTTTTAAAGATTTTATAAAAATCCAAGCATGATCACCAAGTCCCGATACTAAATAAAAGTTTCTTGTCCGTAGTAGCTATGCCTCCACGACGTGCTGCCCTGCGCAACGACCTCAAGGACCGAGGGCACCTCCGCCGAATAACGACATGGCGGAAATGCAACGCCAATTAGCATTGTTCCAAGGGAACGTCTGGCAGTTCATACGAGGTTGCATGCCACCGCCACCGCCACCGCCTGCTGCTCCACCTGCGGCAAGGCCGGAGGGAGGCAAGGCCGGAGGGAGGTTCGCCCCCACCACCACCGATGCCTGCACCTCCAGGATTCCGGAGCAAGTTGTAGTGGACTACTTGCCATTCGTCAAGGAACTCCGAGCCTTGGGCACTCCGGAGTTTGAGGGTTCTCTTAGCCTGGAGGCGGCAGAAGACTGGATGATCAAGATCACCCATCACTTCAACTACATCAGGTGCCCGTTGGAGTACCGCACTGAGTTAACGAGCCATCATCTAGCTGGCGCGGCTCGCCATTGGTGGGAGGAAGTTGTACGTGAGGCTCCCGCATGACATCAATTCTCGTGGGAAGAGTTCCGGGCGGAGTTCGAGCAGAAGTACTACCGGAGGCAAGATCAGGGTCACCGTATTACGGAATTCCTTCGCCTTGAACAGGGTAATATGACTGTTCGAGAGTACGAAGCGGAATTCAACCGACTGTTGAAGTATGGAGGCCACCTAGTGCCAACCGAGGAGTACAAGATCCAGAAATTCATTGATGGGTTACGTGCTTCTCTCAGGAGGAGAATTGAGTGCCATGAGTATCCTACGTTGAGTCGGTACATCAACCAACTCGACAAGGTGGAACGCAGTGAGAAGGAGAAGATGAAAGCTAAGATGCAAGACCGTAGTCCATATAGGAGGGTGCCAGTCAACCGTCTCCCGGTGAGAGTTGGGCAGACGAGTCAAACCCGCGACAAGGGGAAGGCTCCGGTGTTTCGCCCCACGACCCCGACCCAACCACTACAGTATAGGAGGCCCTATGCTAAGTGTGGTCGAGACCATACTGGAACTTGTGGAAACACCATGTCGTGCTACCGTTGCGGTCAACCAGGGCATTTTGCTGCGAGATGCACTGCGAACATTGCTCCTCAAACCAACACCGCGTCCAACATCAGAAGAGATCGGGTGTTGCTCTGAGAGTTTATGCTCTCACAGCGGAGGAGGATGTCCAGGAGGAGCCAGAGGAGCCATTTGCTGCAGAGCCATTGACCACCTACGAGGCCACTGATGAAGAGTATCTGGAGGAGGCTGATGTTGCCGCTATCACAGGTATCATTTGCATACACGATGTTGCATGCGTCATTTTGTTTGACACAGGAGCTACACATAGCTTCTTGAGTGAGAAAAAGGCAGGAGAGTTATCAATCATGGAGATCGATACGGCTACACCTTTTATGGTGTGTACACCTGCGGGACAGACTCTTCCAGTACAGGGGATTTTGCATTGCATGCCCTTGACTATCTGTGGGAGGATGTTGACTGCAGATCTTATCGTCGTACCTATCCGGGGTTACGACTTAATACTGGAAATGGATTGGTTGTTGAAGCATCAAGCCCAGATAGACTGTCGTCAGCGAACTATTTGGTTCATTAAGGAGAGCGGAGGATTCGAGTTCGTTGGGAACAGATCGCAGAAGGTGTATCTCATTATATCAGCTCTGAAGGCTAACGAGATGATCGAGAAAGGAAATGAAGCCTTCCTGATTGTAATCACAACAACCGAAGAAGCAGAGGCAAGGCTGGAAAATACTGCTGTGGTTTGGGAATTTCCCGATGTGTTTTCTGATGAACTGAGGTAGACTTCTCCATTGAGGTTGTGCCAGGAACGGAGCCAATATCTAAAACTCCCTATCGGATGGCTCCGACAGGAATAACTGAAGAAGCAGTTGAACGAATTGATGGAGACAGGATTCATCCGACCAAGTGTATCCCCGTGGGGAGCACCAGTGTTATTTGTGAAGAAGAAGGATGGCAGTATGCGACTCTGCATCGACTACCGAGGCCTGAACCAGTGACCATCAAGAATCGGTACCCCTTGCCGAGAATTGATGAGCTGCTTGACCAATTGTAAGGAGCAAGTGGTTTACTAAGATCGACTTACGTTCTGGGTATTATCAGATCCGTGTAAAGTCTGAGGATATTCAGAGGACTGTCTTTCGAACGAGGTACGGTCACTTCGAATTCGTGGTCTACCATTTGGGTTGACGAATGCCCCAGCCGTCTTCATGCAGTTAATGCACCGGGTGTTCATGGATTATCTCGATGAGTTCGTCATAATCTTTATTGATGATCTCTTGATATATTCACCGGACCAGCAGACGCATGAAGAACACTTGCGGAAAATCTTATGGCGATTGAGAGATAATCAACTATACGCTAAATTCAGCAAGTGTAGGTTTTGGTTGCAAGAAATCGGATTCCTTGGTCAGGCGCAAGGCATCCAGGTTGATCCGGCAAAGATCGAAGCAGTAATGGATTGGAAGACGCCCACCAATGCGACCGAAATTCGAAGTTTCTTGGGTTTAGCAGGCTATTACCGACGTTTCGTAGAAGGATTCGCTAAACTGGCAAAACCAATGACGAAGTTGACGGGAAAGAATGTACGCTTCGAATGGACAGGGGATTGTGAGAAGAGTTTCATGGAACTAAAGAAGAGGTTGACCACTGCACCCATTTTGGCGTTACCTCGCCCAGGTGTTCCGTATGACGTGTACACGGATGCATCGAGGCAAGGATTGGGTTGTGTTTTAATGCAAGAAGGACATGTGATAGCGTATGCATCCAGACAATTGAAAAGACACGAGGAGAACTATCTGACTCATGATCTAGAGCTAGCCGTAATAATCCACGCCCTAAAAATTTGGAGATCTTATCTTTACGGTGAGAAGGTTAAACTCAACACTGATCATAAGAGTTTAACCCATGTCATCTCGCAGAAAGATTTGAACCTCCGACAAAGACGATGGCTAGAACTGATGGCTGATTATGACTTGGAAATTGCTTATCATCCAGGTAAAGCAAATGTCGTAGCGGATGCATTGAGCCGGAAGAAGATATTGTCCGCTATCAAAGTATTGTCCTCATCAAAGGAGAATATAGCTGAGTTATCGGCTATATTGGGTCATTTGACGATTGCCGGGGATGAACAGTTCCCAGATCTGAGAGCACGGGTAATTTCAGAGCAGCGCAATGACCCAGAACTCATGAAGTACATACAGGAGATTGAGCGATATCGCGAGAAAGGATATCAGATGGATGACGCTCAGGCATTGAGACTGCATAACCGGCTTTGTGCGTCAGATAACGGTGAACTAAGACGGAAAATCTTGCAAGAAGCTCATCAATCCAGATTGGCGATTCATCCAGGAGCCAGCAAGATGTATCGAGGCTTACGACAGTGGTATACATGGCCTGGCATCAAGAGGGACGTTGCAGATTTTGTTGCGCGATGTCTGATGTGTCAGCAAGTGAAGGCTGAACGAAAAATGCCTGGAGGAAAGTTGCAATCATTAGAGATTCTGGAGTGGAAGTGGGACTCTATAGCAATGGATTTCGTGGTTGGATTGCCAACAACTCTGACGAAGAAGAATGCAATTTGGGTGGTTGTGGACCGATTAACCAAATCGGCACATTTTATACCGATCCGACAAGAGTACACAGTTGACAGATTGGCACAAATCTATGTGGATGAGATCGTCCGATTACATGGAGTGCCGAGTGAGATTATCTCTGACAGAGATCCTCGCTTTACTTCGAGACTGTGGAATGCTATACAGGATGCATTGGGAACGAAGTTGAAGATGATTACGGCATACCACCCACAGACAGATGGACAGTCGGAACGGACTATTCAAACGCTCGAGGATATGTTGAGAGCGTGTATTCTAGATTGGGGAATTCCGTGGAACCGACACCTAATGTTGTGCGAATTTGCGTACAACAATAGTTTTCATGCCAGTATCGGTATGCCACCTTACGAGGCACTGTATGGGCGACCTTGTAAGACACCACTATGTTGGACAGAAATCGGAGAACGACGAAACTTTGGGTCTGAAATTGTAGAGAAAACGACTGAGGTTTTCCAAAATATCAAGGTTAACCTGAAAGTCACCCAAGACCGTCAGAAGTCCTACGCAGATAAACGGAGACGGGATTTCCAACTGGAAGTGGGCAATCAAGTATTCCTTCGAGTACAGGCGATTAAAGGGTACGCAAGGTTCGGTAAAACGGGAAAGCTCAAGCCTCGTTATATTGGGCCGTATCCAGTAATTGGGAAAGTGGGAGCAGTGACGTATCGAGTGGAGTTACCGGCAGAACTCGGCAACATACATGATGTATTCCACGTGTCCATGTTACGGAAATACGTGGCAGATCCATCCCACATCTTACGGCCCCAAGAGATTGAGGTTACCCATAATGTTCACTTTCGTGATGAGTCGCTACAAATCGTGGACTACAAGACGAAGCAGTTGCAGAATAAGGAGATTCCCTTAGTCAAAGTCTTGTGGCGGAGTCAAGGAGTCTCCGACATGACGTGGGAACCGGAGAAAGAGATGCGTGATCATTACCCCCATCTATTTGGTACGTAACTTTCCACTTAAGTACGTTTGAATTCAAGTACGAATTCACTTTAAGGGGGTAGATTGTAACAACCCAGTTTTTCCAAAAAAAAAAAAACTCGTACCGTCCGTTCCGGAGAGCCCAGAACGGACGGACCACACAGGAGCGGAACGTCCATTCGAGACAGTCTCGGAACGGACGGACCAGACTGTCGGCAGCGACCAAAGTCGCGATTTTCGTCCGGGTCCGAACCTGAAAGCGACGTTTACCCACCAATCTCCGACAAAAATCCCGTTTTTTCAATCAAAGGGACCCAAAGACGCAATCATTCGCGTCTGAGTCCAGATTTTTCCACGTCTAGGTCCGAATTCCATCCAAATCTGCCGAAATTCGAGTTTATTTAACTCATCCTCGGTTCATTTCCCCTCCATCCCTCAAACCCGAAAATTCTCTCTCAAAATCCGAAGATTAACGCTTGAATCGGTTTCTACAGATCAAGGAGAGCATCGCCGAACTTCCAATCCATCACCCAACGCGTGAATTTAACCCGAGGTGAGTGAATTCAAGTTTAATTCGGAAGTCTGTTGACATGGGGTTTTGGGTTTTGAGTGATTTCGTGCAAAATTGATGTTTGATTCGTGCTCAACCTGTAATTTTATGAGTTTTAGTGTATTACCCATAGTGAATCATGCATGTTTGGGTGACTTTGATGAACTCTGAGGACTAGAACGTCTGGTCTCAGGTCAGACCATCCGTTCTAAGTCTGCAGGAGAAATACGGGAAGTCCAGAGGTTGAAGACGAAGTCCAGACCGTCTGTTCTGGACAGTCCGGACTGTCCGTCCGTTCTGCATAAGGCAAACCGTTCATTCTAGACACGGCAGAACGTCCGTTCTGGACAGTCCGAAACGTCCGTTCCGCACTAGCCAGACCGTCCGGTCTGGACGAGATGGAACGTCCGTTCCGAACCAACTGGACCGATCGGTCTAGGGACTAGACCGATTGGTCTGAAAAAAAAAGAGTAACGGAACCTTAAAATTTCACCATGTGGAAAATTGAAAAACTTGATAAGACGGACCTAATATTACCCCGGCTCAAATTGTAAAAAAATGAAAAATATAAAATATACCGGAAATACGGGCCAGACCGGACCCCACGTAGTCTGGACCCAAAATGACTAACAGGTAAGGTTAAAACCACGGAATGAACCGAACTGGTTTTCCGGGCGGACCGGGACCAAGTCGGTCGTTCCGGAGGTACAATACGGTAGTATGAATGGAGATACTCAAAGAAAAATATATAAATAAATATAAAAGACTACGCAAGCGGAAATGCATGTATAGTAAATAAACTATATAAATGCATGTGACTGGGGTAGCTGGCATGGCACTAGCGTTAATTCAGAAGGATTCGGATTAATGTTTAGCGCTTGATTGTAGAAACAGGCGTTTATGAATGATTGCACGATGATTGCGAGATTGCATCCCATCCATGGGCCATCCGATCCGGGTCGGATGCCACCCATATGGGATATGATTGTGAATGTAGCGATGATATAATCGCGCCAATGTCCGAACGATAGGACGGTTATGGGCACCCCGATGACTTGCGTAGATAGCCAATTGTAGTCGGTACTATTGGATGACGAGGAACATACAGTTCTTGGAACCGCGCCAGCGTCTCTGTTAGCGACGGAGCGGACCTTATATCCCGAGGATGAGGGCATCACATATACCTGAGATTCGGGTAGATTGGAGTCTCCCGAGGAGGTGGTACGGACTTACTCTGCCAGGTTCGAGCCCGAACCTGACAAGTATTTCCGCGGCGGATGGTCGGCGAGGGAGAGTTGCAGCGATGGGCTCTCTCGTTATAGTCGATGGCGTCGGTTGTAGCCGACGTCTGATGAGCTCCGGTATTGAGAGATGACATCAATGCCGGAGTTGGGTGACACGCCTAGTATCGAGAGGTGACATCGATGCTAGGGTGGGGTGATGTGTTCGGGAGGAGAAAAATATATTTATGTTGGATCCGAGTGGTTGCGGAGTAGATGGATTCCGAGGAGAGAGGTGGTTGTGCTACGCACATGGGGAGTACATTACCTACGCATGGTGCGCGCAGAGACGATTTGACGGACTCTGTCTTGCGACTTGTCGTACGGACTTGATTATGATTGCTGCATGCTTATCGTGATTCCATGCTTCATTCCTGTTTAGTATACTAGTATATATATATATATATTTGCTTTCCCTGGCACCATGAGAATAGAACTCCGGGTTACGCACGAGTTCACTCTCTAAACAATTAGCTTAGGACGTTCTTACGCAACGTTTCAGGTCGCGAACAGCCGTAGCCGAGGAGCGGACGTCAGAGACTTGGGCGACCTACCGTTTGATCATGTATAATTATTTCCTATGGTACATTTATGCTTTCGGGGAAAAACGGTTTTGTGTTATGTCGGTGGTAGACTTTTACGGTTTGTAATAATTTCATCACTACTACTGGTTATGTATAATTATCTCTGGGATAATGTACCGTATATGTATGTATGAATGTTTTCCTTCCGCTGACTCTGAAAATAAAATTTTAAATTCCCGCAGATTTTCAGAAATTGAGTTTTTATTTTAGTTGTCCATGTGACGCAACTCGTATTGCGGAGTGCGGGTTTCGGGCGTTACAGATTGTAAGTGTTGTCAGCAATCCATCAGCCGAAAGCGATCAAGTACGCTGTCACTGTGTTTACAAGAAGGTTAGTGGGAGCACAGTTGTATTTCTAGTGCTGTACGTGGATGACATTCTCCTTATAGGGAATGACGTTCCTACCTTGCAAGACGTTAAGTCTTGGCTAGGAACACAGTTTTCTATGAAGGACCTAGGAGAAGCGGCCTATATTTTAGGCATTAAGATCTATAGAGATAGATCGAGGCATCTTCTAGGATTGTGTCAGAGTACTTACATCGATAAGGTCTTGAAACGGTTCAAGATGCAAGATTCCAAGAAAGGAACCTTACCGATGAGCAGTGGCACAGTTCTCTGCAAGAGTCAGTGTCCTACGACACCTGATGAGCGAGAACGCATGGATCGTATTCTATATGCTTCGGCAATTGGATCGATCATGTATGCCATGCTTTGTACTCGACCGGATGTATCCTACGCGTTGAGCATTACGAGTAGATACCAGTCAGATCCAGGTGAGTCGCACTGGATCGCCGTCAAGAACATCCTAAAGTACTTGAGAAGGACTAA
>NW_010969940.1:207373-207662 GCF_000463585.1 Tarenaya hassleriana | reverse complement strand
TGCTGAAGTCCATCAGGATCCTACTTGCCATAGCCGCATATTATGACTATGAAATATGGCAAATGGATGTCAAGACCGCGTTCTTTAATGGAAACTTGACCGAGGATGTGTACATGACACAACCCGAAGGTTTTATCGATCCAAGGAACCCGAGGATAGTGTGCAAGCTTCAGAGGTCCATTTATGGACTGAAGCAGGCTTCGAGAAGCTGGAACCTCCACTTTGATGAGACAATCAAAAAGGTTTGGTTTCTCATAGAACGAAGACGAGCCATGTGTTTACAAGAAGG
>NW_010969940.1:204648-206988 GCF_000463585.1 Tarenaya hassleriana | reverse complement strand
AGCGAGAACGCATGGATCGTATTCCATATGCTTCGGCAATTGGATCGATCATGTATGCCATTCTTTGTACTTGACCGGATGTATCCTACGCGTTAAGAATTACGAGTAGATACGAGTAGAATTCTTCCAGCTAACAACGCCTCCGTTCAAGCAGAAAACATAGCCAGACTACGATCTGTAGTCATACGGTTCTGACTGGAAACTAGCATTGGTGTAACCCCTTACAGCGAGCTCGTCTTCCGACCCACCGAATACCAAGAACACATCCTTAGTCCTTCTCAAGTACTTCAGGATGTTCTTGACGGTGATCCAGTGTGACTCACCTGGATCTGACTGGTATCTACTCGTAATGCTCAACGCATAGGATACATCCGGTCGAGTACAAAGCATGGCATACATGATCGATCCAATTGCCGAAGTATATGGAATACGATCCATGCGTTCTCGCTCATCAGGTGTCATAGGACACTGAATCTTGCAGAGAACTGTGCCACTGCTCATCGGTAAGGTTCCTTTCTTGGAATCTTGCATCTTGAACCGTTTCAAGACCTTATCGATATATGTACTCTGACTCAATCCTAGAAGCCGCCTCGATCTATCTCTATAGATCTTTATGCCTAAAATATAGGCCGCTTCTCCTAGGTCCTTCATAGAAAACTGCGTTCCTAGCCAAGACTTAACGTCTTGCAAGGTAGGAACGTCATTCCCTATAAGGAGAATGTCATCCACGTACAGCACTAGAAAAACTACTGTGCTCCCACTGACCTTCTTGTAAACACATGGCTCGTCTTCGTTTTGTGAGAAATCAAACTTTTTGATTGTTTCATCAAAGCGAAGGTTCCAGCTCCTTGAAGCCTGCTTCAGTCCATAAATGGACCTCTGAAGCTTGCACACCATCCTCGGGTTCCTTGGATCGACAAAACCTTCGGGTTGTGTCATGTACACATCCTCGGTCAAGTTCCCGTTAAGGAACGCGGTCTTGACATCCATTTGCCATATCTCATAGTCGTAATATGCGGCTATGGCAAGTAGGATCCTGATGGACTTCAGCATAACTACGGGCGAAAACGTCTCATCATAGTTAATACCATGAATCTGACGGAATCCTTTCGCCACAAGTCGTGCCTTATACCTGTGCACGTTGCCATCCATGTCAGTCTTCTTCTTGAAGATCCACTTGCATCCGATGGATTTTATCCCTTCAGATGCATCAAACAGAGTCCATACTTGGTTGTCTGACACGGATTGCATCTCGAACTTCATAGCCTCGCACCATTTCTCAGAATCCGGACTCGCCATAGCCTTTGGGTATGTGGTAGGCTCATCATGTTCCAATAACATGAGCTCCTCATTCCCAGTCACGAGAAATCTGTATCTCACAGGCTCTTGGTGAACCTTGTCTGATCTCCAAGGTTCAGTCGTCGAAGGTTGAATCACAACTGGCAGTGAAACAGGTTGAACGTCTTCAACTTGTTCACTCGGCTCAGCTCTACTTGATGCTCTCGAACTTCCTCAAGTTCGATCCTACTCCCACTGACTCTTTTGGAGACGAACTCTCGCTCCATAAAAGTCGCATTCCTGGCAATGAACACCTTGTTCTCTGCCGGAATGTAGAAGTAGTAACTCTTAGTTTCCTTAGGGCATCCTACAAATAAACACTTATCAGATTTGGAGGATAACTTATCAGTCATCTGATGTTTCACGTAAGCGTCGCAACCCCAAATTCTGACAAACGACAACGCGGGACGCTTCCCCGTCCATATATCATATGGTGTTGTTTCAGCAGCCTTCGTTGGACTCCTATTCAGCAGGTACACAGCAGTCTCTAAAGCATAGCCCCAAAAGGACTTTGGAAGATCTGTCTGACTCATCATCGACCTAACCGTGTCTAACAGTGTTCGGTTCCTCTGTTCAGACATGCCATTCCACTGTGGCGTTCCAGGAGGAGTTAATTGTGATACAATACCACAATCAACCAGATAGTCAGAGAACTCTTGGCTCATATACTCGCCACCACGATCTGATCGAAGTGTCTTGATCGTCTTGCCAAGCTGGTTCTATACTTCATTTCTAAAAGCCTTGAACATTTCAAGTGTTTCAGATTTATGTCTCATCAAATAGACATACAGATAACCTCCTCTAGCTGGACAGCTCATTGGTCCGTATACATCACTATATATGAGAGCCAATAACTCCGTCTCTCTCTGTCCTTTCCCCTTGAAAGGATGCTTTGTCATCTTGCCCATCAAACAAGACTCGCAAGATTCAAGAGACTCAAAGTCAAATGAATCCAGAAGACCTTCATGATGAAGCTTCTGAACGCGTTTCTCGTTTATATGG
>NW_010969940.1:203688-204638 GCF_000463585.1 Tarenaya hassleriana | reverse complement strand
TGCCAGAGAAAGGTCGGGTTTAAGTCGTTCGGCTTAAACTGTTTAGTACTCACGCTATAGATGGACGATGTTGAGTTCGAAGGCTGATCATTCAAGACGTATAAACCATTAACTAGATAACCATTACCATAGTAAATAATGTCTCGATAAATCATCAAACTCGAGTTCTCAATAACAAATCGAAAACCATCCAAATCCAGACAAGAAATAGAAATAATGTTTCTGCTAATCGCAAGAACATAGTAACAATTACTTAATTCTAAAACAAGTCGAGAAAGAAGATGCAAATCATAAATGCCAACACACAATGCAGCAACTCTTGCTCCATTTCCGACGCGTAGATCTGCTTCTCCCTTAGCCAACATCATACTTCTTCTTAGTCCCTGCACATTTCCACAAATGTGTGAGGCACTTCCGGTATCCAATACCCACGAAGATGTAGTACAGATGTTAGCTTCTATTGTTGGGTTTCCTGGGATCTCATGAGCGAATCCTATTCCTAAGAGATCGATTCTAGGGTTTGCGCAGCGGATGTAAAACAAAAATTTAATAAACCCTAGAACCATGCTGCTATTGAAATCGTAGAAACGTTAGAACGCTTACCTCAATCGATCCGGGGCCTGTATCAACTGAAGAATTCGTTCGATCACGAAAGGCAGGAAGATTACCTCGCCCTCTACACGTATCCACACCTCGGGATGGATTCCAACGATTGGAACTTGTCTGCTAGGACTCGAATCTCTATTCGATTTGTGCACTTTGATAAAACGAGACTTTCAATTCCTTGAACTCTTTGGATCTCACAAAAAGCTCTTAGAATTCTCTGAAAGTCGGCTCTAAAAAGTCTCTATCTAATTAGGGTTCTTAATCTCCTTCTTATAAAGTGATTTAACCCTAATTCGGTTTAATTTCGGAAAAACTGAAGCCCGGAACGGACGGTCCAGAGATAC
>NW_010969940.1:181685-182719 GCF_000463585.1 Tarenaya hassleriana | reverse complement strand
GATAAAACGAGACTTTTAATTCCTTGAACTCTTTGGATCTCACCAAAAGCTCTTAGAATTCTCTGAAAGTCGGCTCTCAAAAGTATCTCTCTCATTAGGGTTCTTAATCTCCTTCTTATAAAGTGATTTAACCCTAATTCGGTTTAATTTCGGAAAAACTGAAGCCCGGAATCCGATTGCCGAAGCATATGGAATCCGGTCCATGCGTTCTCGCTCATCTGGTGTCGTAGGACACTGACTCTTGCAGAGAACTGTGCCACTGCTCATCGGTAAGGTTCCTTTCTTGGAATCTTGCATCTTGAACCGTTTCAAGACCTTATCGATGTAAGTACTCTGACACAATCCTAGAAGACGCCTCGATCTATCTCTATAGATCTTTATTCCTAGAATATAGGCTGCTTCTCCTAGGTCCTTCATAGAAAACTGCGTTCCTAGCCAAGACTTAACGTCTTGCAAGGTAGGAACGTCGTTTCCTATAAGGAGAATCGAGTCAACACTTGACTCTGCCCGCCGAGTCAAAACTCTGATTTGTCGTTCTGACTCTGTCGTTTTGACTCGGTCGAGTCAACACTCTGTCTGTCCGAGTCAAAACTCTGAAAGCCACTTTAAAGCCTCGAAAATTAGGAATTCACCGTATTTCGATGCGCCATCAAGCCGTCTCCTTCCAGAAACTTATCCATGCATCAAATAACATTCATAATATTATTAAACATGCACAGATCAAGCCTATCTTGCAATTCGAACCATTAAAATCATGTAGGCAAGCAACAAGCACGGCGATATACAGAGACCCAGGCTCTGATACCACTGTTGGGTTTTTAGCTACGGATTCCTAGCATGCGATCATATCGATCTAGGGTTTGGTTTACTAGGTTTCATACAGCAGAAGAATAATCTAAACCTAGTCAAACGTCACACGCAACCAAAATCATCCGTAAAACCCCGTTTAATCGTGTATATCACCGTGGGAATTGAATACTTACCTCTTCCCTGAAGAAACAGAAGTAGGAGTCGATCCGGGGCCTGTTTAATCA
>NW_010969940.1:178066-179485 GCF_000463585.1 Tarenaya hassleriana | reverse complement strand
ACTCGGACCGAGTCAGTTGTTGACGCGGCCCGAGTCAGTTCGTCAGACTTTGTTAGATGCAATTGTTGCATCGTTTCAAGTGTCTAAGCCGAGAATCTGATTCTACCGATATGATCGGAACATCTTGATTAAACTGACTTGAATTCAGTCAAGATTTCATTGTGTTCAAGTCACATATACCTCATGTAATCTCAAGCTATTACCGCCCATTAGTAGAGCAACTGTCAAGGCCTCGATCGTCATGGTTACGGGTCATGCCCTAGCTGAGCGTGCCTGATTATCTTGGTGAGGCAGTATGGAGAAATCGTGATTCTCATAGCTCGAATATGGTTGAGCTTGAATTGGGTTATCAAGTCGGACTTGGACCTAATGGTAAGGATGGGATGAGGAACATGCAGTGATAGCGTATCACTATCCCATACTCATCTAGGAATCACATAGGATGTGATTGACAATGTGTTGTCTACCTAAATAGCATGTTTTTGAGCGTCATGCCCTAGCTGACTCAAAAGCATGTGAAATATGGATCCTAGCTCACTTGGAAATTCATTGAGGGTGTTTTTCTTAGTGGGAGCCTGTCATATTGCATCTATTGTCTGTGTTAGTATGTGTACTAAGCGACTTGCATATTTTCTGTCTATTTGTCTGTCTTTTTCTGTAGAACATATCTGTTGCAGGAATCTGTTTTATCTCACCAAGCGATCTATCCTTATAAAGGATAAGCCTCTGACCACGACTTCTAGATCGATCATTGATGCTTATTGGAAGCATGAGGATGATGATCTGGACGTGTCCAGCTTGATGCTTGGAAAGATGCCTTCAGAATTGCGTAAGCAATTAGAGGACATGGACAATTCTTTGATAGTTGATCAGTTGAATGTGTCATTCCAAGAGAAAACTGGGAGCCGAGGGAAGAATGATATGGTAGTTATTGGAAAGAGTTCCACCAAAAGGAAACGTTCCAAAGGCAAGGGCAAGAGGAAAGTGGCAAGAGTGGTCATTGAACCTAAGCCTGAGTCCAAGAAGGAAGAGTGTAATTTATGTCATGCCATCGGGCATTGGTATAGAAATTGCAGACTCTACCTGGAAGATCAGAGGAAGAAGAAGCTTACAGAAGCTTCAACTTCTGGTATCTTCGTTATAGAGACCAACTTATGTACTTCTTCATCATGGGTATTAGATACCGGATGTGCCTCACACATTTGTGGAAATGTGCAAGGACTTCGAGGAAGTAGACAATTGGCGAAGGGAGAAGTAGATCTCCGCGTCGGGAATGGAGCAAGAGTTGCTGCATTAACCGTCGGGACTTACGATCTCACTTTACCTTTTGGCCTTGTATTGGAGTTGCATGATTGTTATTTTGTACCTGCCATCAGTAGGAACATCATATCGATTTCATGCTTAGACTCAGATGGTTTC
>NW_010969940.1:176523-176738 GCF_000463585.1 Tarenaya hassleriana | reverse complement strand
ATGAGCCATGTGTTTACAAGAAGGTCAGTGGGAGCGCAGTGGTCTTCCTTGTGCTTTATGTAGATGATATATTGCTCATCGGAAATGGCTATGTTGCCGCCTATATTCTAGGAATCAAGATCTATGAAGGACTTAGGAGAAGCCGCCTATATTCTAGGAATCAAGATCTATAGAGATAGATCGAGAAGGCTTCTTGGTCTAAGTCAGAGTACATA
>NW_010969940.1:164761-175305 GCF_000463585.1 Tarenaya hassleriana | reverse complement strand
GGATGATTATAATGGCGTTGATCAGATACGTTCACGAATCATATGGAGATAGTAGACATGCAATATGGGACTTGTCACCTCCTCAATAGGAGAGATATCGCTGGGCCCTCTCGTGGAAGTCGGACTATGAAAATGCGTGGCCACGCTATAGATGAAGTTGCATCTATTTTATTAGTTGATTTGCCAAGACGAGAAAGCGGTTGAACTTGAAGGGTTGCTCAAACCATGCCCTTGTTCAACATATGATATCGTGAGATAAAGGATCAGAACTCGAGCTGTTATTGCCTTGGTTAGATCACCTCTAACTCAATTCAACGTGGGTGGTCATGGCGTCTTGCTAGAGGCTAACCATGACTTGTAGATCGGGAATGGTTCTCGAGGCTGCTGCCACTGCGAATGGGCCTACAGGGTCACACACCATTAGGGATGGACTTATATGTGAAGTTTCGGAAAGGAAGACTTGGATTTGGTCGGAAAAACCGTTTTCGGATCAAATCAGAGTGTCGGGACGTTTTCAGCCTTCTTACTCGGAGCGAGTCAGTATTTGACTCGGACCGAGTCAGTTCCATGCGGGTCGAAGCCCATAAAGTGTTTTGGGCTTGGCTGATGTTTTGACTCGGTCGAGTCAAAGTTTTGACTCGGACCGAGTTAATACTAAATGGGCCGAGTCAAGAGTTGACAATGGGCTTGGGCTGATTCGTTCTGACTCGACCGAGGCAGAGGTTCTACTCGGACCGAGTCAATACTCGGAAAAAGTCTCTTTTCACAAGGATTAGGGTTTCTAACTTATAAGAAGGGTATTGGACGCCGTCCTCAACAAAAAGACAGACGAAAAGAACCCTAAAACAGAGCAAAAACTCAGAAGAAATCGTTTCTTTCATAGTTCTAGCTCCCGGGATTAGATCCCACTTCATATACTTCACAGATCCTAGCAGATCAGTTCCAAAAGTTTGGTCGAAAAAAAAAATGGTTTTCGGATCAAATCAGAGTGTCGGGACGTTTTCAGCCTTCTGACTCGGACCGAGTCAGTTCCATGCTGGTCGAAGCCCAGAAAGTGTTTTGGGCTTGGCTGATGTTTTGACTCGATCGAGTCAAAGTTTTGATTCGGACCGAGTCAATACTAAATGGGCCGAGTCAAGAGTTGACAATGGGCTTGGGCTGATTCGTTCTGACTCGGACCGAGTCAATACTCGAAAAAAGTTTCTTTTCACAAGGATTAGGGTTTCTAACTTATAAGGAGGGGTTGGACGCCGTCCTAAGGGAAGAACTCGACTTATAGAACCCTAAGACAGATCTAGAACACAAGAAAATCGTTTCTTTTGAGGTTCTAGTTCCTGGGATTCGATCCCAAGTCTTGAAAACCCTATTCACTTCACAGATCCTAGCAGATCAGTTCCAAAAGCGTTTGGAATCCTTCCCGTCGGTGTGGATACGTGTAGAGGAGCTGTACTTTCAGCTCTTGGTGATTAAAACAGGCCCTGGATCGATTGCTATTTTCTCTTCAGGAAAGAGGTAAGTATTCGATTCCTACGGTGATATACACGATTAAACGGGGTTTTACGGATGATTTTGGTTGCGTGTGACGTTTGACTAGGTTTAGATTATTCTTCCGCTGCATGAAACCTAGTAAACCAAACCCTAGATCGATATAATCGCATGCTAGGAATCCGTAGCCCAAAACCCAACAGTCTTCAACTGCTCGAGCAACTCAAAGGCGTTGACGTCTTCAAACTGTCGCTGCAGTTCAGGAGACATTGTCCCGAGCATGAGGCAAGAGACCTCCAGGTCGTCGTTCTGATGCTTCAACCAAGCATCACGAATGGCTCTCGCGGCGTTGGCCGGGGGCTCAGGAGGAAGAGCCCCTTCCAGGACGTACATCTTCTTCTCGTTCCTGAGAACAATTCTCAAGGTCCGATACCAGTCCAAGAAGTTCATCCCGGTCAGCTTATCCTTCTCAAGGATAGATCGCAATGACAAGTTGGTACACTACCACCTATCGCCATGTCCTACAGAGATAAACAGAACAACACAATATGCAATATCAATTAGTACAATACTAATTATAGTACAATTACTATCACGGATGACATGATGCAAATATGAGATAAACTCCCACTAAGAAAAATAACCATCAAATAATTTTCTTAGCAGGCTAAGATCTATATTTTACATAGACTTGAGTCAGCTTTGGCATGACGCTCAAGCCTATACTATTTAGGTAGACATCCAATGTCAATCACATCCAATGTGACTCTTAGATCGTTTATGGGAAGATAGTATCATTATACTATCGCATATTTCTAGTCCCATCTATACCGTTAGGTTCAAGTCCAACTTGATAATCCAACTCAAGCCAAACCATTTTTGAGCATATGAGAATCACCATTTCTCCATCTTGTCTCACAAAGATTGTCTGGTATGCTCAGCTTTGACATGACCCATACACAGATGATCGAAGCCTTGACAAGTGCTCGAAACATGGGTGGTATTAGCTTGAAATTATAACAAGAGATTTTATCGTTATCAAGAAGCAGCTTATTACTTTCGAGATATGAGAAGCACCATTTCTCAATTCCTGTCTCACTTAAGTAATCCAGTATGCAAAGCTTTGGCTTGTCCCATACTCGAATTACCAAGTTCTTGGCAAGAACTCTACTTGTAATAGTTCTATTCTCGATTGATCAAAATGTAACGATTATACTTTTGATCCGACTCTGTTATTTAACTCGAATAGACCATCTACTCAGCTTAGTAAACTGTCCCGAAACTCTGTTGTATATTTTAGAGTAAATGAATGGGAATTTAGAATCTCTCTAAAGGATTCATGTTTCACGTGTATTACAAGTATGGTGGAGGAGTTAAATGCTTGTAAAAGACGTGTTATGAATTGGCTAAGTGTTAAGGATACGTCGAAAGAGTTTACGTTCGGTTTTGAACGTGGAAAGTGATCTCAGAAAAAATGGGAGGGCAACTCGAGAACATGAGCTGGCAGCCTATTTTTTCTGAGGAATAAAGCCCATAAATAAATGGGCGGTAGCTCGAAAAACCGAGAGGGCAGCCCATTTTTTCTGAGCAATTCTGGAATAAACGGGCGGGTAGCTCGACAAAACGGGCGAGCAGCCCATTTTTTCTGAGCAGTTCGGATTGAGCGAAAAATCGCGACCGTTCGGAATAAACTTCCGATTTCTTCACACCTTTCGACATTTGGAGTGTTTATTAACACCCCTGGACATCCTAACATGATATAGAACGATAGATAACAGATCTAATTAGATTTTTGAGAGATTTGAGAGCACTTTTGTGGTTGTTCTTGCAAAACACCACAAAAGCCTTTTGTTCATCTTCTTCTTGCAATTTCTTGTGTTTGTGTTCTTAGTAGAGCAAACTAAGATCACTTCTCTCTTCATTGTATCTCAAAAACGTATTCCGGAAAGTCCTTTGCTCGTATAGGACGGAATAACGTTTTTAGGAAAGTGTATCACGCCTTGAAGAGTTATCCGGTTCCTATTTACTTTTCTGTTATTGTTCTTCCTTTTTATATCCCAGATTTCTAACAAACTCCCACTCAATCAAGTAACTCTTATACTTGATTAAGTTTTATGCACTTAATTCATGTAGACCCTCTACATAATTAAATCATAAACCAAAACAATCATGATTAAGTCAGTTAAGTAACCATTACTTAATCGAATCAAATTCAGAAAACGCGAAAATTCGAAAACAGTTGTTGCTCCGGGGCTGACCAAAAATTGGTCCGCCGGACCAAACCACAACTCAATCTTCGGACTCAGCTCGGACCAGAGGAGAATCGGTGGAGTGACTTGGGTTGGTCCGGGGCTGACCAAACCTTGGTCCGCTGGACCAACACCAAGACAACTTCTTCTCGCACGGACCAGAGCATGTTCTGACAAAAGACTGAAGTCGTTGGTCTGGGGCTGACCAACATTTGGTCCACCGGACCAATTGACTTCAGTCTTGGTCCGCGACTTCGGACCAACTTCTGGTCTGTCTAATCCGAAACGTCTTGCTCCGGGGCTGACCAACTCTTGGTCAGCCGGACGAGATGTATCGGACAACTCTCGGACCAAAGAAAAATCTCGTCGGACCAAACATCACCTCTGGTCCGTCGGACCAACAACTTGGTCCACCGGACCAAGACAGTTTGGTCTGAAACTTCTCCTTCTTGGTCCGCCGATCTATCCTCTCTTAGTCCGAACATGTGGTCCGGAGCTGACCAACCTTTGGTCCGCCGGACCACGGGATTCTGGGCAAAATCAGACGAAACTTTTTCATCTTGATCTGATTTCTCGCTCCGTTCGAATCCGTTTTTTGTTCCGTTTTTAATTCATGATTCAAGCCTCTATATATTTAAGTCTTGTTACATAACATAATCTACCATAGATTCATTTATATAACGGATTTAAACTTAGATCAAAACCAAGGAAAAAACAAGTTTGGACAATTTTCAAACTTGCTCAAGAGTGACCGTTCTTCATCGAAACGAAGAACCAAGCTCTGATACCACTGAAGGGTCACACGAGATTCTCGAACACCGGTTCAAAACCGTGGTAGGATCTGGTCCGCGGGCTTACACAGCGGAATTGGCGTTCAAAACGTTTTTGAACCACCCACGGACCAATCTTTTCGGTGAAGAACTTCTTGAAGAGAAAAAGCTAACCTTTGATTCACAATCTGAAAGTTGGTTTGTTGAACATAACTTAGATGTTGATGAAGTCAACACCCTCTTGAGGTATCCACACCCTTGGGATGGTTTCCAATACTTGGAAACTTGCTTGCTAGAGCTTGAAGAGATCAAATCTCTTGTGTATGGATCAAGAACACTCTCTTGAGCTTGAGAGAGTTTTCTCCAGAGTTCCCTAGCCTCTCAGATGGCTTAGGGTCAGGATTTGATCGAGTGTTAGGTTCCCCACTTGCTTCCCACCAAGAAAAAGGCGAGAAAACGCAAAGTTTAGATTTTTCAGTGCCTTGGTCCGGAGCTGCTCTTGGTTAGTCGGACCAAGCACACGTAAAATCAAACTTGCCGACAGTCCGCGATACGGCGGACCAGAATCTTGGTCCGCCAGACTAGACACGATCCGGACCACACACGCACTCCGTCTGACTGGTTGGTCCGACGGACCAAGATTTCGATCCGCCGGACCAGCCATACTCCGGACCAACACGAACTGCTCAGCCTGAATGGTCTGGTCCGACTGGCCAACTCTTGGTCAGCTCCGGACCAGCCAGTTATTTCGGCCATTCAGTCCGCCTCTCCCAAGTCTGTCTGGTCCGGCTGACAAACTCTTGGTCAGCTCGGACCAGACCTCAAAACGGAGAAAAATCCGATTTTTCTCGTTCGATCGATCCCATTCATACACGTCCATCCCATATGTGTGTGACCCTTTAAGCTCCTCCGAATACGGCAGTAAACCCGAGATCCAATCTCGCTTTACAAATCGTAAGCGGTCCCTAGCAAGACATTATAATTATCCGTATCGGAAAGAGTTTGATGTGATCTAACCGAAAAGCCAGAGATAGCTCCAACGATGATCCTCTTTGTCTCACGATATCATAAATCGAACTCATAGTTTGATTGCTTTGTCGTATCCCATGTAGATTGTAAGAGATAAATGCCATTCATCTATAGTGCGACCACACATTTCTACAATCTCACTCCTACGATGGGCCCAAGCGATATCTCTCTCTTTTGAGAGGGACAAAGTTCCATTTTGACTATCTACTATCCATTTCATGATTCGTAATGTACCCGAGCCACGCCTTTATAATCATCCGGTCAAAGACGACGTTTGACGCAGTCAAAGTACATTACTCCTCATGATGGATACAATAGATATCTCAGGTCTGAGGATCCAAAGTGAACCATCATGTGAGATTCAAGTCATGGATAACATCCAATCGACAATCTCACGCGAGTCATCTAGTCACTTGTTCCAAACAAGTACTCATGACCGTGATCTGTATCCAATACACATGATCATCACCATGATCATCCATCACGCCTCATGTTAGTCATGATTCATCATTGCGCCCACAATGACAAACGACTAAGGAAGTTAGGATCGTTATAACGATCCATGGATATCATTATTTATCAAATATGCAATATAAATAATGAACAAACAATGCATTCATCCAATGAAATCATCGTATCATACATAGTTCTCATATCGTATGATCATCATAGAGCATCACAACCATCACTGAAGCCCACTAAGATAATCCTGCAGCTGGCAAACAAGTCAGTGAAAGCCCCTCTGGGGACTTTAGAAGACGTACCATGATAACTCCTATTTTTCTCTATATTTTTATGAGAGTTTGTCCATGGTTTACAGGATAATCACATGCATTCATAGGTATTCTAGACGTTTTAGGACACAAAACACGGTTATACTTTAGTTTTTTCAGAGTTACAGGTTTTGGAGATGATTGAGCTCGAAAAGGAACATTTTTGGAGCTTTAAAGATGAAGTTCAGATGAGGTGCTCATGTTGCGAGACCAATAACTCTCTCTATAGAAGTCCAAATTATGCAATGTATGATCGCATGGGTTTTCTAACCGATTTTCTAATGTCATTTATCCCATCTCATTACATATTTTAGGTATATTAGGACGTTAGATGGCCATGGGTAGGAATCTTCCTCTCTTTTTCCTTGCAGGACAATCAGATGAGGATCTTCGTGTACGAGGCACGGAAAAGGATCGGAACCGAAGAACCCGGAGGAGCTCAGAGAAAATGAGCGAGCCGCTCGTTATTCCGAGCGGTCGCTCGATGTACCAAACAAGCAATAAGCGGTCGCTCACGGAACCAGGCGGTCGCCTCACGCAACATTCGAGAGCGAGCTGTCGCTCGCTAAAGTGGGCGGTCGCTCACCACGAAGAGAAAATGGGCGACCCTGAAGAGAAAGTGAGCGACCGCCCGAAATCAAAACCGACCCAAAAAGGAAAAGCCCGAATTTTGAGGAAAAACCTAGTTTGGCACTTTCATAAAAAGGGGAGTTTGAGGAGAGAGAAGGGGGGCTCGACACTTTTGGAGAAAAATGACCTTGGAGAGGAGGCAAGAGAGATTTGGAGACCTAGGGAGACATCTTGAAGGAGAAGATCACATTGAAGACCATCTTGAGCATTTCTTCTCCTTTTCTATGTTTTCCTCTTTTGTTTTCTCTTTTGAACCTCTAGTTATGGAGTAGTCACTTTGTTGTGGGTGAGGGATCCCCACTTTTGTATGGACACCTATGTTTAATCTATGATGTCTTTGTGTTCTTTTCCTTCCATGGTTTGATATTTTGTGCTTAATGCTATTGACTTGGTTGAAACCCTAGTTGGTAAGACAATAGAACATTGATCATAGGGATATGGGGATGTTGTTTGAAACCAAATATCAAATGAGTGAATTATTCGCATTGGGAGATGGATTAGCTTGCTTAGGATTCATGATAGGGAACTTTAATGCATCTTGTGATCATTTAGACCATTGGGAGATGGGTGAATCGATTCTCTAGGTAGTGGGTTTAAGCTCGGGAGAGACAAACCCTAGATGAAGTGCTTGAAATCCCTTTTGGAAGATAAACCGTAGACACTGTAGCATCTTCAACCGTCCATGCTATTCTTGGGGGATCCCGAGCCTACAACACCTTAAATCATTGTTTGCAACCCGTTGATTTTATTTGATTACTTTCATTTCGACACACACTATCATCCATATTTTTACTCGATCACTAATCTAGCTTAGAGATAGACTAATACATCCTTGTCTTGGTGTTCGACCCCGTACTACAACTACCGTATACTTGCGGATAGTGGTACGAATCGGGTACTAAATATAAGATCGGTGCGTGGACATCAAGTTTTTGGCGCCGTTGTCGGGGACTAGGCGTTTTCGTGTTAGTCTAGATTTTTGCTAGATCACCATTGCTTGGATTCTTCCTTGGATTACTTTGCGACATAACATTTTCGCATCACTTTCGGTTCGTTTCGTTTCTTTCGTGCGCAGCTCTTCCGGTGCATGACAAGAAGCACAACCGGTAGAGATCAACTCGTCGTCGACCCCGAAATAGAAAGAACTTTACCCTTCACTCGGAAACAGCAAAGACAATGGGGAATTGCCAAAGAAATGCTAAGAGGAAACAACACACGAAGAGATCAACCCGAAATGGCCGAAGTGTGATAACCCGAATCCGATTTAAATATTTAATTAGTTTCGGAAAAGAAGGATTACATGAGTATTAAACCATTAAAGAATGGACCACAAAGTGTTGGGAAGAGGCTCGGAAACCACCCCGAGCGAACGATGCGAGAAAAGACGGGAAAACGACAAGAGGAAGGAGAAAATATGTATAGACCGATCAGTCTAGCACGTAGACCCTGCAAAAGAGAGGAGGTCAGCCATTGTTGCTGGAGAGATTTCAGAGAAGAAAAACAGAGAAAAGAGAGGAGAAGAAGGAGGAGGAGAGGAAGGAACGGGGAACGGAGCTAGATGGAGAAATAAGGGACAGCCCTAGAACGTCCGAGAGGATCGCCGACATCGGAAACGCTAGAAAACTCCATCAAATCCGGCCAAAACCAGAAACAGTTCTGGTTTAAGGTGAGTGGCTCGGGTTGCCTCTGTGTGAGCTCATTTTCATCATTGTTATGGTGTTAATTCGATGAAACCTGGATATGATTAGAAAGTGGAAGTTGCAATGAACACATAGAAACAAACGATACTCCATTTGGTGAAGAAACGAGTAAGATATGAAGGTTTGAAAATCGAAGAAAAACTGTAAATTTCAGAGAAGAACACAAACTTGTTCTAAGTCCGAGACTTTCGAGTCATTACCGAGAAACTAAGTGTGATAATTGAATGAATTGATAGTTAAAATCAAAAGAGGATATTTCAATGAACATTTAGAAACAAACGGCACTCAATTTGGACAAGAAATGAGTAAGTTATGAGCCAACGAAGTCGGACCGAAATCTGGGACAAAATCGCGAAATTGCGATCTGTCTCTAGGGTCTAGACCGATCGGTCCAGACCCTGAAAATGCCTGAAATGCACGAAAATGCCTGGACCGACCAGTCCAGACCCTGGGAATGCCTGGACCGACCGGTCCAGACCAGAAAAGTGATGAAATTGAGCCAAAAAGGTCGTGGGATGAAATATAAGCTTTGGATCGACCAAACTATGTGAAAAATGAGCCGGAACAACGACAAAACGTAAAAGGGATGAATTAGAATAAATAAATAATTTGAATGCGTGGTGCGATGTGTGACATACACCGAGTGAATCGTTGTATGATGATTGGGTTTATTTTCCGATGGGCGTGAGAGGCGCTTCTAGTCATGCGATGTGACTAGGGTTTACGGCTAACCCTATGGTGTGAAGCCATACGGACTGTTGGTTTAGTGCTCTATGATGTACTGTTTATGAGCTTTGTTCAGTTACATTTGATGTATTGATACTTTCTATGTTTTTATGAGAGTATTTGATACATTACATGTTCTTGCATACTAGATCTGTTATGAAATCCATGTATCATTATGAATGATACTAAACTCCCTAGTCTTGTGTCGTTATTGGAATAACTGTTGGTTTAGTGCTCTATGATGTACTGATTATGAGCTTTGTTCAGATACATTCGATGTATTGATACTTTCTATGTGTTTTTATGAGAGTATTTTATTAATTACATGTTCTTGCATGCTAGATCTGTTATGAAATCCATGTATCATTATGAATGATACTAAACTCCCTAGTCTTGTGTCGTTATGGGAATAACGACATATTAAGACTAGTATGATGTGTGATTGATGATCATATAGATGATCATAGGTATTGGATACGATCACAATCATAGGTATTCGTTGCAGAACGGAATACTGGACTGACTCGCATGAGATTGTCACATGGACTAGCGTCATGACTTGAATCTCATATGACAGTTCCATGATTGGACCCTAAGACCTGAGATATCTATGGAATCCAACATGAGGAGTTGCGTGCTTTGATTACGTCAACGTCCTGCGTAATAAGAGGACTATAAAGGCGTGTATCAGGTACGAAATGAATCATGTACTGGATTGTAGATAGTCAAGACGGGATTTGTACCTTTCGTAAAAGAGAGAGATATCGCTGGGCCCCTCGTGTGAGCGAGACTGTAGAAATGTGTGGCCGCACTATAGACGAACGTCGTCTATTTCAGACAGTCGAACTCAGTGAACGAGAAAGCAGTCGAATCCGATAAGGTGGTTTGTCCATGCCTTATGTTCGACATATGATATCGCGATACAAAAGGATCATCAGCCGGAATCATCACTGGAGTTCGTATGATCACGAACAAACTCTATTCGAAATAGGTAGTCATAGTGTCTTGCTAGAGACCGCCTATGACTTGTATATCCGGAATAGAGATTTCGGACTATACTGCTATATCGAATGAGCCTACAGGGTCACACACGCAGGGAAGGACAAAACGCGTGAGAAAAACGACGGAAAAACCAAGACGGAAGGGTCTGGAACGGACGGACCAGAAGTCCAGAATGGACGG
>NW_010969940.1:161489-164712 GCF_000463585.1 Tarenaya hassleriana | reverse complement strand
CTAACATCGGTGTAACCTCTTACAGCGAGCTCGTCTTCCGAGCACCGTTTGTATGCAAAGTTCAGCAAGTGAAGTTTCTGCGTTCCATAAGACTGGAACGGACGGTCCACTAATGTAGAACGTCCGTTCTACTTGCTGGAACGGACGGTCTGCGTGCATTTCTGGACCGTCCGTTCCGGGCTTCAGATTTTCCGAAATTAAACCGAATTAGGGTTAAATCACTTTATAAGAAGGAGATTAAAAACCCTAATAACAGGAGCCGACTTTAGAACACTTGAGGAGACTTTTGGTGAGATCCAAGAGCTTGAGAGTGTGATCAAAGTCCAATTTTCTCAAAGCACAAATCGAATAGAAGATTCGAGTCCTAGCAGACAAGTTACAATCGTTGGAATCCATCCCGAAGTGTGGATACGTGTAGAGGGCGAAATATTCTTCCTGCTTTTCGTGATCAGACGTGTTCTTCGATTGATACAGGCCCCAGATCGATTGAGGTAAGCGTTCTAACGTTTCTACAATTCAATAGCACTATGGTTCCAGGGTTTCATTAAATTTTTGTTTTATATCCGCTGCGCAAACCCTAGAATCGATCTCTTAGGAATTAGATTCGCTCATGAGATCCCATGAAACCCAACAGTGGTATCAGAGCCTGGTTGCTCTGTTTTGATTTCGTAGAACCCGATCACGCATGTTTTAGGATTTGAATTGTTTGAATCCATGTTTGCTTTGATATCTATGCATGTTTGATGATTGAATCTAGTGTAGATTGCATGTTTCATGTTGCATAGAGTGCAGGAGTTTGAATTTTGGGTATACAGAAGAATTCAGATCAGTTTCGGGTCTGATCGGGGCTGAGAACGAGGGGAAACGTGATCTGATCATGGAGAACTACCCTAGACCGTCCGTTCTGGTATGAAACGTGATATGATCATGGAGAACTACCCTAGACCGTCCGTTCTGGTAAGCCGGAACAGACGGTCCACGGGTGACGGACTGATTGGCACAGAACGGAAGGTTGGACCATCCGTTCTGCCATGCAGAACGTCCGTTCTACTAGGCGGAACGTCCGTTCTGACTTTCGCAGTCGAGACCGAACGTTCTGCCAGCCTGGAACGTCCGTTCTACCTCCAGAACGGACGGTCCGAAGTCCAGATTCCGAAAATTTCCGTTTTCAAGGTCCGATTACGCAATCGTTGCTTATTCTGATCAGCTGTAACTCAAATAGGCATGATTCATTCTTATGGATGGCCCATAGTGAATGAATACATGTAACTTAATCAAGATATGGGACATGCTTGATTGAGTGAGAGCTCCGGGATTGGGATTACATAATCGAATGAATGGTCCATTCGGATTATGAACAATCGTTGCACAAAAACCGGTTAGATCTAGAAGCTCTATAAGTAAAGCACTTGTCAAGGCCTCGATCGTACGTGTCATGGGCCATGCCAAAGCTGGGTGTGCCGTATTATCTTGGTGAGGCAAGATGGAGAAATGGTGGTTCTCATAGCTTGAAAGTACATGCTTAATCTAGGTGCGGTTTCGAAAATCCTTTATTCATGTAATGCTAAGTGTGTACCTCCCATTACTAGAGCGTCTGTCAAGGCATCGATCGTCCGTAACACGGGTCATGCCAAAGCTGAGCGTGCCGGACTATCTTTGTGAGGCAGGGTGGGAAATCGTGGTTCCCACAGCTTGAATATGGTTTATCTTGGGTTAAGTTGTCAAGTTTTGACTTGAAACTTAATGGTACAGATGAGGCGAGTATGAAGTGATATTTGATATCATAAGTCTCATAAAGGATCTAAGAATCACATTGGATGTGATTGACATTAGATGTCTACCTAAATAGCATAAGGATAGGTGTAACAATTTATTCTTGTGTAAAATACGGATCTTAGTCCTATATAGAAAATTATTGTAGGGTTAGTTTTCTTTATGGGAATATACCTTATCTTTACATCTGTGTTGTCATTGTTTGATGATGGACTAGCTGGTAGTAGATCATAGATATGTAGACATTGTGTTTTGTTCGTTCTGTTTTGTCTCTTTTGTAGGACATGGCGTCAACCGGTAGCGTACCGAGTTTGACAATGCGATCTATCCTTGAGAAGGATAAATTGACCGGGACAAACTTCTTGGACTGGTATCGTAACTTGAGAATTGTTCTCAAGCACGATAAGAAGTCGTACGTCCTGGAAAGAGTTCCAGCAAAAGGAAACGTTCCAAGAGCAAGGGCAAGAGGAAAGTGACAAGCGTTGTCATTGAACCTAAGCCTAAGTCCAAAAAAGGAAGAGTGTTATTTCTGTCATGCCGTTGGGCATTGGAACAGAAATTGTAGACTCTACCTGGAAGATCAGGAGAAGAAGAAGCTTAAAGAAGCTTCGACTTCTGGTGTCTTCGTTATAGAGGCTAATTTGTTTACTTTTACGTCCTGGGTATTAGATACCGGAAATGCCTCGCACATTTGTGGAAATGTGCAAGGACTGCGAAGAAGTAGACAATTGGCAAAAAGGAGAAGTAGATCTCCGCGTTGGGAATGGAGCAAAAGTTGCTGCATTAGCCATCGGGACTTATGATCTGACTTTACCTTCTGGACTTGTAATTGAGTTGCATGATTGTTATTTTGTTCCTGCTATCAGTAAGAACATTATATCGAATTCATGCTTAGACTCGGATAGTTTTAGATTTGTTATTGAGAACCAATGTCTGTCAATTTATAGAGGTGATTTATTTTATGGTAAAGGTTACCATATTAATGGCCTTTAATTTTGGATGACGAACCGTCAAGATACAGATCAATCTATAACGTTTGTACTAAAACGGTTTAAGCCGAACGACTTAAACTCGACCTTCCTCTGGCATTTTCGTCTAGGCCATATAAACGAGAAGCGCATACAGAGGCTTCATTCTGAAGGTCTTCTGGATTCATTTGACTTTGAGTCTCTTGAATCTTGCGAATCTTGTTTGATGGACAAAATGACAAAGCATCCTTTCAAGGGGAAAGGACAGAGAGCGACAGAGTTATTGGATCTGATACATAGTGATGTATGCAGACCAATGATCTGTCCAGCTAGAGGAGGTTATCTGTATTTCGTTACGTTCACTAATGATTTCAATCGATACGGTTATGTCTATTTGATGAGACATAAGTCTGAAACACTTGAAATGTTCAAGGCTTACAGAAACGAAGTACAGAACGAGCTTGGCAAGACGATCAAGACAC
>NW_010969940.1:144035-161354 GCF_000463585.1 Tarenaya hassleriana | reverse complement strand
TACCTACTGAACAGGAGTCCAACGAAGTCGGCTGAAGCGACGCCATATGAGATATGGACGGGGAAGTGTCCCGCGTTGTCGTTTGTCAGAATTTGGGGTTGTGACGCTTATGTGAAACGTCAGATGACTGATAAGTTGTCCTCCAAATCTGATAAGTGTTTATTTGTCGGCTACCCTAAGGAAACTAAGGGTTATTACTTCTACATTCCGGCAGAGAACAAGGTGTTCATTGCCAGGAATGCGACTTTTATGGAGCGAGAGTTCGTCTCCAAAAGAGTCAGTGGGAGTAGGGTCGAACTTGAGGAAGTTCGAGAGCAGCAAGTAGACGTTGAGCCGAGTGAACAAGTTGAAGATGTTCAACCTGTTTCACTGCCGGTTGTGACTCAACCTTTGACGAGTGAACCTCGGAGAGCAGGCAGGATTCGCCAAGAGCCAATGAGATATGGATTTCTCGTGACTGGGAATGAGGAACTTATGTTATTAGAACATGACGAGCCTACCACATACCCAAAGGCTATGGCGAGTCCTGACTCTGAGAAATGGCGCGAGGCTATGAAGTCTGAGATGCAATCCATGTCAGACAACCAAGTATGGACTCTGGTTGATGCATCTGAAGGGATAAAACCCATCGGGTGCAAGTGGATCTTCAAGAAGAAGACCGACATGGATGGCAACGTGCACACGTATAAGGCACGACTTGTGGCGAAAGGATTCCGTCAAATTCATGGTATTGACTATGATGAGACCTTTTCGCCCGTAGTTATGCTGAAGTCCATCAGGATCCTACTTGCCATAGCCGCATATTACGACTATGAGATATGGCAAATGGATGTCAAGACCGCGTTCCTTAACGGGAACTTGACCGAGGATGTGTACATGACACAACCCGAAGGTTTTTTCGATCCTAGGAACCCGAGGATGGTGTGCAAGCTTCAGAGGTCCATTTATGGACTGAAGCAGACTTCAAGGAGTTGGAACCTTCGCTTTGATGAGACAATCAAAAACGAAGACGAGCCATGTGTTTACAAGAAGGTCAGTGGGAGCACAGTTGTATTTCTAGTGCTGTACGTGGATGACATTCTCCTTATAGGGAATGACGTTCCTACCTTGTAAGACGTTAAGTCTTGGCTAGTAACGCAGTTTTCTATGAAGGATCTAGGAGAAGCGGCCTATATTCTAGGAATAAAGATCTATAGAGATAGATCGAGGCGCCTTCTAGGATTGTGTCAGAATACTTACATCGATAAGGTCTTGAAACGGTTCAAGATGCAAGATTCCAAGAAAGGAACCTTGAGAAGGACTAAGGATGTGTTCTTGGTATACGGTGGGTCGGAAGACGAGCTCGCTGTAAGAGGTTACACCGATGCTAGTTTTCAGTCAGACCCGGATGACTTCAGATTGCAGTCTGGCTATGTTTTCTGTTTGAACGGAGGCGCTGTTAGCTGGAAGAGTTCCAAGCAGGCGACCGTTGCAGATTCTACTACAGAAGCTGAGTATATTGCAGCGTCGGACGCAGCAAAGGAAGCTGTTTGGATCAGAAAGTTTGTTGGTGACTTGGGTGTCATTCCGAGTGCTGATAGCCCCATTGCTCTGTATTGTGACAACAATGGAGCGATCGCACAAGCGAAAGAACCCAGATCCCATCAACGATCCAAACACATACTCAGACGATTTCACCTTATCAGGGAGATTATAGACAGAGGAGACGTGCACATTTGCAGAGTGTCGACAGATGACAACATTGCCGATCCATTGACGAAGCCTCTCCCTTCGTCGAAGCATGAGGGTCATGTTAGGGATATGGGCATTAGATGTTTAGCAGTTCATGATTAGAGCAAGTGGGAGATTGTTGGTTTAGTGCTCTATGATGTACTGATTATGAGCTTTGTTCAGATACATTCGATGTATTGATACTTTCTATATGTTTTTTTATGAGAGTATCTTGTTCATTACATGTTCCTGCATGCTAGATCTGTTATGAAATCCATGTATCATTAGGAATGATACTAAACTCCCTAGTCTTGTGTCGTTATGGGAATAACGACATAATAAGACTAGTATGATGTGTGATTGATGATCACATAGATGATCATAGGTATTGGATACGATCACAATCATAGGTATTCGTTGCAGAACGGAATACTGGACTGACCCGCATGAGATTGTCACATGGACTAGCGTCATGACTTGAATCTCATATGACGGTTCCATGATTGGATCCTAAGACCTGAGATATCTACGGAATCCAACATGAGGAGTTGCGTGTTTTGATTACGTCAAACGTCCTGCGTAACAGGAGGACTATAAAGGCGTGTATCAGGTACGAAACGAATCATGTAATAGATTGTAGATAGTCAAGACGGGATTTGTACCTCGTGTAAAAGAGAGAGATATCGCTGGATGTTGGTTTAGTGCTCTATGATGTACTGATTATGAGCTTTGTTCAGATACATTCGATGTATTGATACTTTCTATGTGTTTTTATGAGAGTATTTTATTCATTACATGTTCTTGCATGCTAGATCTGTTATGAAATCCATGTATCATTATGAATGATACTAAACTCCCTAGTCTTGTGTCGTTATGGGAATAACGACATAATAAGACTAGTATGATGTGTGATTGATGATCACATAGATGATCATAGGTATTGGATACGATCACAATCATAGGTATTCGTTGCAGAACGGAATACTGGACTGACCCGCATGAGATTGTCACATGGACTAGCGTCATGACTTGAATCTCATATGACGGTTCCATGATTGGATCCTAAGACCTGAGATATCTACGGAATCCAACATGAGGAGTTGCGTGCTGTGATTACGTCAAACGTCCTGCGTAAAAGGAGGACTATAAAGGCGTGTATCAGGAACGAAACGAATCATGTACTGGATTGTAGATAGTCAAGACGGGATTTGTACCTCTCGCAAAAGAGAGAGATATCGCTGGGCCCATCGTGTGAGCGAGACTGTAGAAATGTGTGGCCGCACTATAGACGAACATCGTCTATTTCAGACAGTCGAACTCAGTGAACGAGAAAGCAGTCGAATCAGATAAGGTGGCTTGTCCATGCCTTATGTTCGACATATGATATCGCGATACAAAAGGATCATCAGCCGGAATCATCACTGGTGTTCGTAAGATCACGAACCAACTCTATTCGAGATAGGTAGTCATAGTGTCTTGCTAGAGACCGCCTATGACTTGTATTACCGGAATGGAGATTCTGCGTTTTACTGCGTTGCATAATCTGATCAACTGTAACTCGAATAGACATGATTTATTCTTATGGCGTTCGTAAGATCACGAACAAACTCTATTCGAGATAGGTAGTCATAGTGTCTTGCTAGAGACCGCCTATGACTTGTATATCCGGAATAGAGATTTCGGGCTATACTGCTATATCGAATGAGCCTACAGGGTCACACACGCAGGGAAGGACGAAACGCACGAGAAAACGACGGGAAAACCAAGACACAAGGGTCTGGAACGGACGGACCAGAAGTCCGGAACGGACGGTCCACCGTGCCAGACCCGGCGGTCCACGAATGCTCACAAACCGTCCGTTCTAGGTGTTGGAACGGACGATCCGCGTGTATTTTCTGGATCGTCCGTTTCGGGCTTCAGTTTTTCCGAAATTAAACCGAATTAGGGTTAAATCTCCTTATAAGAAGGAGATTAAAAACCCTAATAAGTGAGGAGACTTTTGAGCCGACTTTAGAACTTTTCAACAGACTTTTGGTGAGATCCAAGAGCTTTGAAAGGTGATCCAAGTCTCGTTTTCTCGAAGTACAAAATCGAATAGCTGATTCGGGTCCTAGCAGACAAGTTCCAATCGTTGGAATCCATTCCGAGGTGTGGATACGTGTAGAGGGTGAGGTATTCTTCCTGGCTTTCGTGATCAGACGTGTTCTTCGATTGATACAGGCCCCGGATCGATTGAGGTAAGCGTTCTAACGTTTCTACGATTCATATAAGCATGGTTCTAGGGTTTATTAAATTTTTGTTTTATATCCGCTGCGCAAACCCTAGAATCGATCTCGTAGGAATTAGATTCGCTCATGAGATCCCAGGAAACCCAACAGTGGTATCAGAGCCTGGTTGCTCTGTTTTGTTTTCGTAGAACCCGATCACGCACGTTTTAGGATTTGAATTGTTTGAATCCATGTTTGCTTTGATTTCTATGCATGTTTGATGATTGAATCTAGTGTAGATTGCATGTTTCATGTTGCATAAAGTGCAGGAGTTCGAATTTTGGGTGTACAGAAGAATTCGGATCAGTTTCGGGTCTGATCGGGGCTGAGAACGCGGGGAAACGTGATCTGATCACGAAAACCTACCCTAGACCGTTCGTTCTGGGTAAGCCAGAACGGACGGTCCAAGGGTGACGGACTGAGTGGCTCGGAACAGAAGGTCTGTCCTGGACCGTCCGTTCTGTCCATGCAGAACGTCCGTTCTACATGGCAGAATGTCCGTTCTGACTTCTGAAATCAAGACCGAACGTTTTGCCAGCCTGGAACGTCCGTTCTACCTCCAGAACGGACGGTCCGAAGTCCAGATTCCGAAAATTTCCGTTTTCGAGGTCCGATTACGCAATCGTTGCATAATCTGATCAACTGTAACTCAAATAGACATGATTCATTCTTATGGATGGTCCATAGTGAATGAATACATGTAACTTAATCAAGATATAGAATATGCGTGATTGAGTGGGAGCTCCGGGATTGGGATGACATAATCGAATGGATGGTCTATTCGGATTATGAACAATCGTTGCACAGAAACCGGTTAGATCTAGAAGCTCTATAAGTAAAGCAATTGTCAAGGCCTCGATCGTACGTGTCATGGGCCATGCCAAAGCTGGGTGTACCGTATTATCTTGGTGAGGCAAGATGGAGAAATGGTGGTTCTCATAGCTTGAAAGTAGATGCTTGATCTAGGTGCGGTTTCGAAAATCCGTTATTCATGTAATGCTAAGTGTGTACCTCCCATTACTAGAGCACCTGTCAAGGCATCGATCGTCCGTAACACGGGTCATGCCAAAGCTGAGCGTGCCGGATTATCTTTGTGAGGCATGGTAGGAAATCGTGGTTCCTACAGCTTGAATATGGTTTATCTTGGGTTAAGTTGTCAAGTTTGACTTGAGACTTAATGGTACAGATGAGACGAGTATGCAATGATATTTGATATCATAGTCTCATAAAGGATCTAAGAGTCATATTGGATATGACTTTGACTGACATTAGATGTCTATCTAAATAGTATAAGGATAAGTGTAACAATTTATTCTTGTGTGAAATACGGATCTTAGTCCCATATAGAAAATTATTGTAGGGTAAGTTTTCTTTATGGGAATAAAGCTCATCTTTGCATCTGTGTTGTCATTGTTTCATGATGGACTAGCTGGTAGTGGATCACAGATAGACTGACACTGATTGATGATGGACTAGCTGATAGTAGATCATTTCATAGTCTCATAAAGGATCTAAGAGTCATATTGGATATGACTTTGACTGACATTAGATGTCTATCTAAATAGTATAAGGATAAGTGTAACAATTTATTCTTGTGTGAAATACGGATCTTAGTCCCATATAGAAATTTATTGTAGGGTTATTTTTCTTTATGGGAATATAGCTCGTTTTTGCATCTATGTTGTCATTGTTTGATGATGGACTAGCTGGTAGTGGTTCATAGATATGTAGACACTGATTGATGATGGGCTAGCTGGTAGTTGATCATTAATAGAATCTGCATTTGTTTTGTTCGTTCTGTTTTGTCTCTTTTGTAGGACATGGCGTCAACCGTTAGCGTACCGAGTTTGACGATGCGATCTATCCTTGAGAAGGATAAATTGACCGGGACGAACTTCTTAGACTGGTATCGGAACTTGAGAATTGTTCTCAAGCACGATAAGAAGTCATACGTCCTGGAAGGGGCTCTACCACCAGAGCCTGCGGCCAAAGGCCCGGCTGTACGCGAAGTTCCGTAAGTGCAGCTTCTGGTTACAGCAGATTGGATTCCTGGGACACGTGGTATCGGCCCAGGGCTATCAGGTCGATTCGGCCAAGATCGAGGCCGTCATGGAGTGGCAGTCACCAACTTCTGCGACGGAAGTCAGGAGCTTCTTGGGACTAGCCGGCTATTATCGACGATTCGTCGAGGGATTCGCCAAGATAGCTCGACCTTTGACGAAGCTGACAGGAAAGAACGTCAGGTTCGAGTGGACGGCAGAATGCGAGGAGAGTTTCAGGGAGTTGAAGCGGAGATTGAAATCAGCGTCGATCTTGGCATTACCACGGGCGGGAATGCTATACGAGATATACACTGACGCATACAAGGACGGACTCGGTTGTGTGTTGATGCAGGAGGGACACTGATTGCTTACGCGTCGAGGTAGCTGAAGAAACACGAGGAGAACTACCCGACACACGATATGGAGTTAGCGTCTGACGACAATGAGATCTCCTGTCTCATGTTGGGAAGCATGGCCCCGAATCTGCAAAAGCAGTTTGAGGGTAAGAGCGTGTTTGATATGATCGAACAGCTCAAGACCATGTTTCAGGAGCTAGCGCGTACTGAAAAGTACAAGACGCTAAAAGCTCTAGTGAAGACGGATATGCCGAGAGGCAGCTCTGTCAACACCCACGTCCTCAACATGCGAGCTCATGTTGAGGAACTTGAGCGTATGGGAGTGAACTTCGATGGTGACTTGGTTGCAGACTTGATCCTGATGTCATTACTCGAGGACTATAACCAGTTCGTGATGCAGTACCATATGCATGGGATGACTAAGAGCTTAGCCGAACTGCATGGGATGCTGAAATCGGCCGAGGATATCGTGGTGCCCAAGACTGTGATTGCAGTTGAGAAACACTCCAGCAAGAAGCGACAGGGTAAAGCCAAAAAGAATGCGGCGAAAAAGGCAAAAGATTTGGGTCCTAGCAGACAAGTTCCAATCGTTGGAATCCATCCCGAGGTGTGGATACGTGTAGAGGGCGAGGTATTCTTCCTGCCTTTCGTGATCAGACGTGTTCTTCGATTGATACAAGCCCCGGATCGATTGAGGTAAGCGTTCTAACGTTTCTACGATTCATAGAAGCATGGTTCTAGGGTTTATTAAATTTTTGTTTTATATCCGCTGGCAAACCCTAGAATCGATCTCTTAGGAATTAGATTCGCTCATGAGATCCCAGGAAACCCAACACGGACTTGATTGTTGCGCGAAGCAATGACCAACGACATGAGATGTGACAGGTGTGAGAGGCGCTCCTAGTCATGCGTTGTGACTAAGGTTTACGGCTAACTCTATTGTGCGAAGCCATACATACTTGATTGTCGTGAGATGCGACGGACAACGTCATGAGATGTGACGGGCGTGAAAGGCGCTCCTGGTCATGAGAAGTGACCAGGGTTTACGGCTAGCCCGATGGTGTGAAGCCATACGGGAATGGATATGATGATGTTCTAATATGATATGAATATATGTTTAATGTTGAATAATATATTTTGTATTTTATCGTTTTAATACCGTTCTCGCTGGGAACGCATTTACCGGATCCGACCCGGGTCATTCACTAAGCAGCTGTGCTTAGCCCTCGTGGTTTCACCTTTTTCATATCACGAGGAGCACGAGTAGCACGTTTGAGGTGACGAAGACTTCGAAGAGATAGCATCGTGTACGAGATTTTCCTTATTTGTATGATTTGAACTATGGGATACGATTTCTATGTTTGTACGATTGTACCTTTTCAATTCGGACATGTGTGTTTTAAGACTTAATTGCTGTTTAATTCCGCTGCGTGTTTAATATTAAAACGATTTTAAAAATTCTCGTCGAGGCAGAGCGATTGCAGGTATTCTTCTACCTCTACTAGTATAGTATATTTATTGATTCGGGGTAGCCATTGTCTGTTAAAGTATGAAAGTAACAAAGAACCAATGAGGTACCCTTCATTTATACGGGGTGTCTTGTTACACATTGTTTGACACTGGGGCGACAAACAGTTTTGTGAGCGCGAATATAGTGGAGAGAATCGGTACAGGAAAGGTCGATCCGATGAGTAACTTTACAGTGCCTACACCGGCAGGGAAAACCCTTACGGTTAAGGGGACTCTGCGTGGCGTACCCCTTGACATATGCGGCCGACGAATGACAGCAGACCTTATTGTGGTACCCATAGGAGTCTATGACCTCATACTGGGCATGGACTGGTTGACGAAATACCAGGCTTATATCGACTGCCCCTAGAGGACGATCTGGTTTCAAGAAGATTCCGGAGGTTTTGAATTTAAAGGAAGAGGAGCACCATCGACGGACCCGATCATCTCGGCGCTGAAAGCCAAAAAGATGATCAGAAAGGGCAACGATGCATTTTTAGTGGTTATCACAGCTACTAAAGAACCGGAGAAGAGTTTGGAAGATACACCTATTACTCGGGAATTTCCGGATGTATTTACGGATGATTTACTGGGGATACCGCCGAAGAGGGAAGTAGACTTCAGCATTGATGTACTACTGGGCACATAACCGATCACAGACTCCGTACAGGATGGCACCGATAGAAATGGCAGAACTAAAGAAGCAACTGAACGAGTTGGTGGAGAACGGGTTTATACGCCCGAGCGTTTCACCGTGGGGAGCACCGGTACTCTTTGTGAAAAAGAAAGACGGGAGTATGCGTCTGTGTATTGATTACCGCGGGCCCAATCAAGTGACAATCAAGAATCGGTACCCGCTGCCGAGGATTGATGTGCTACTTGATCAACTGCAAGGGGCCAAGTGGTTCTCGAAGATTGACTTATGATCGGGATATCATCAGATCCGGGTCTTGGAGGAGGACATACAGAAAACGGCGTTTCAGACCCGATATAGACATTTCGAGTTCGTAGTCATGCCCTTTGGACTCACAAACACACCAGCGGTCTTCATGCAGTTGATGAACCGCGTGTTTATGGAATATTTAGATGGGTTCGTCATCATCTTCATCGATGACCTTCTCATCTATTCGCCGGACCAACAGACACACGAGGAGCATTTGAGGAAGATTTTGTATAAACTGAGAGAGCACCGTCTGTACGCAAAGTTCAGCAAATGCAGTTTCTGGTTAGAGGAGATTGGTTTCTTGGGTCATGTTGTATCAGCCTAAGGAATCCAGGTGGACCCGGCAAAAATCGAGGCAGTTATGGATTGGAAACCCCCGACTTCTGCTACGGAAGTTAGGAGTTTTCTCGGGCTTACAGGTTATTACAGAAGGTTTGTGGAGGGTTTTGCCAAGATAGCCCGACCTATGACGAAGCTGACAAGGAAGAATGTCAAGTTTGAGTGGACTGCTGAATGCGATCCTAGTTTCCGAGAATTGAAACAGCGTTTGACCTCAGCACCTATCCTAGCATTACCACGACCGGGCGTACTATACGAAGTTTACACTGATGCGTCCAAGCAGGGACTCGGTTGTGTGTTGATGCAGGAGGGACACGTGATCGCGTGTGCATCGAGAAAACTGAAGAAACATGAGGAAAACTATCTAACGCACGATATGGAACTAGCAGCGGTAGATCATGCACTAAAGATTTGGAGGTCGTATCTGTATGGTGAGAAGGTTAAGCTCAACAAGGATCACAAGAGCTTGACCTACGTGATATTCCAGAAGGATCTAAACCTAAGACAACGGCGATGGTTAGAGTTGATTGCAAACTATGACCTACAAATAGCCTACCATCCTGGTAAGGCTAACGTGGTAGCAGATGTACTCAGCCGGAAATGGATCTTGGCTGCTATCCGTACAGTGACTTCATCTTACAGCAACGCCGCAGATTTGACTGCGATGTTGGGGCATTTGAAGTTGGAGCGGGAGGAACCCACTCCGACGCTGGTGGAATGAGTAATCATGGGACAACTCAGTGACCCCTTACTATCATGGTATCGAGATCGAATCGAGGAATATAGTCCTAAGGGCTACCGCATTGATGAGAAAGGAGTGCGCACTGCGTTTGGGAAACCGGCTATGTGTGCCAGGTGACCCCGCGTTGAGACAAGAGATATTAGCTGAGGCACATCAGACGAGACTAGCGATACATCCAGATGCAAGTAAGATGTATCAGGGTCTACGCCGATGGTACACGTGGACAGGGATTAAGAGAGACGTTGCCGACTATGTAGCCAGATGTCTCACTTGCCAACAGGTGAAAGCAGAGCGACAGATGCCGAGAGGAAAATTGCAGCCGTTTGAAATACCGCAATGGAAGTGGGATTCGATCGCCATGACTTTGTGGTCGGGTTACCACTTAAAACTGAGGAAGAAGAACGCTATTTGGGTAGTCATGGATCGACTAACTAAATCTGCTCACTTCCTCCCTATACGCCAGGAGTATCCGATCGAGCCGTTGGCACAGATCTACATTGATGAGATTGTGAGACTACATGGGGTGCCGAGTGAGATCATCTCGGACCAAGATGCTTGATTTACGTCACGCCTATGGAAGGCAATACAAGACGCATTAGGGACAAGACTGAAGATGAGTACGACATATCATCCCCAAACAGATGGACAGTCGGAACGGACGATACAAACTTTGGAGGATATGCTTCGCGCATGTGTATTAGAATGGGGAGCCCCGTGGGATCAGTACATGACGTTGTGCGAGTTTGCGTTCAACAACAGTCACCATGCGAGTATCGGAGTACCACCGTATGAGGCATTATATGGGAGACCGACCGTGCAAGACACCTTTGGGTTGGACAGAGATTGGGGAGAGACGGGAATTCGGGCATCAGATTGTGGAAGAAACTACGGAGGTGATTTGAAAGATTCAGGTCAACCTGAAAACAACACAGGATCGACAAAAATCATATGCCGACCAGAGGAGACGGGACTTCACCCTTGAAGCTGGGGATCGAGCATTCCTCCAAGTTCAAGCTATGCGCGAGCATGCTAGGTTTGATCAAGGCGGCAAGCTGAAGCTGCGATATATCGGGCCTTACCCGGTGATTGGAAAGGTAGGCGCAGTAGCATATCGTCTTGGGTTACCATTAGAGCTGGGTAACATCCACGATGTATTCCACGTGTCAATGTTACGGAGATACGTAGTAGATACTTCCCATGTGCTACAGCCTCAAGAGTTAGAGTTTACGAATGCTACGCACTTTCGAGACTAACCGCTACAGATAACGGACCAGAAGGTTAAGAAGCAGAGGATGAAGGAAGTGCCATTGGTAAAAGTGTTGTGGAGAAGCCAAGGGGTCTCGGACATGACTTGGGAACCCGAGGAAGAGATGCGTAGTAACTACCCCTATCTTTTCACTTGATGTTGTACAAACTCTTGTGTATGGCGATGGATCGTATGAAATTCCTAGCTGATGTATGACTCTGCTGTAATGGAGGTGTTGAGTATTGTGCTATGAATGCGAATAAGCTAACGACGTCATGTAATGTCGAATTCGGGGACGAATTCTTTTTAAGGGGGGTAGTAACCCGAATCCGATTTGAATATTTAATTAGTTTCGGAAAAGAAGGATTACATGAGTATTAAACCATTAAGGAATAGACCACAAAGTGTTGGGAAGAGGCCCGGAAACCACCCCGAGCGAACGAGGCGAGAAAAGACGGGAAAACGACAATAGGAAGGAGAAAATATGTATAGACCGATCGGTCTAGCACGTAGACCGATCGGTCTGGATCATCGCGATATACAGTAGACCGAACGAGCCAGAAAAAAAAATGTCTGAACCGACCGGTCCAGGCGAAGGAAAATATCATATAAACTGGCATTATTGGACGCGACATACATGCGTCAAAAGGAGCCTAATAGCCGCCTAACCCCACCCTAAGCGTAGTGGAAGACACCAGCTCGTAATCCTACTCTCCTGTCTGCACTAGAGCTTCCCCATCTTCCCTAAAAACCCTGCAAAAGAGAGGAGCTCAGCCATTGTTGCTGGAGAGATTTTAGAGAAGGAAAACAGAGAAAAGAGAGGAGAAGAAGGAGGAGGAGAGGAAGGAACGGGGAACAGAACTCGGTGGAGCAACAAGGGACATCCCTAGAACGTCTGAGAGAATCGTCGACGTCGGAATCGCCGGAAAACTCCATCAAATCCGGCCAAAACCAGAAACAGTTCTGGTTTAAGGTGAGTGGCTCGAGTTGCCACTGTGTGAGCTCATTTTCATCGTTGTTATGGTGTTAATTCGATAAAACCCGGGCATGATTAGAAAGTGGAAGTTGCAATGAACACATAAAAACAAACGACACTCGATTTGGTGAAGAAACGAGTAAGATATGAAGGTTTGAAAATCGAAGAAAAACTGTAAATTTCAAAGAAGAACACAAACTTGTTCTAAGTCCGAGACTTTCGAGTCATTATCGAGAAAATAGGTGTGATAATTGAATGAATTGATGGTTAGAATCAAAAGAGGATATTTCAATGAACATTTAGAAACAAACGACACTCAATTTGGACAAGAAATGAGTAAGTTATGAGCCAACGAAGTCGGACCGAAATCTGGGACAAAATCGCGAAATTGCGATCTGTCTCCAGGGTCTAGACCGATCGGTCCAGGCGGTCTAGACCGATCGGTCCAGACCTTGAAAATGTCTGAAATGCCCGAAAATGCCTGGACCGACCGGTGAAGACCTCGGGAATGTCTGGACCGACCGGTCTAAACCAGAAAAGTGATGAAATTGAGCCAAAAAGGTCGTGGGATGAAATATAAAACTTAGATCGACCAAACTATGTGAAAAATGAGCTGGAACAACGACAAAACGTAAAAGGGATGAATCAGAATAAATCAATAATTTGAATGCGTGGTGAGATGTGTGACATACACCGAGTGAATCGTTGTATGATAATTGGGTTTATTTTCCGATGGGTCACGAGAAGTGGCATCGGTCGTCACGAGAAGTGACGTGTGCGTGAGGCGCATTGTTATCGTGAGATACGACGACGAACGTCATGAGATGTGACGGGCGTGAGAGGCGCTTCTAGTCATGCGATTTGACTAGGGTTTACGGCTAACCCTATGGTGTGAAGCCATACGGGACTTGAATGTTGCGCGAAGCAACGACCAACATCATGAGATGTGACGGGCGTGAGAGGTGCTCCTAGTCATACGATGTGACTATGGTTTACGGCTAACTCTATGGTGCGAAGCCATACATAATTGATTGTCGTGAGATGCGACGGCCAACGTCATGAAATGTGACGGGCGTGAGAGGGGTTCCTGGTCATGAGAAGTGACCAGGATTTACGGAGCAGGCAAAGATGTAGGGGGGCCAACGTCATGAGATGTGACGGGCGTGAGAGACGTTCCTGGTCATGAGATGTGACGGGTTTACGGAGCAGGGGATTCAAGAAGAGGAGGTTCATGACGACGGAGTTGAGGAAGATGCGATTGCAGGTACTCTTCTACCTCTTGAGCGTAGTATTATTATTGTATTGAGGTAACCATTGTCTGTTAAAGTACGAAGTAACAAGAAACATCGCAGGTACCCTTCACTTATACGGGGTGTCCTGTTATACATTGTTTGACAATGGGGTGACTCACAGTTTTGTGAGCGCGGCTATAGTGGAGAGAATCGATGTAGAAAAGGTCGAACCGATGAGTAACTTCACCGTGCGTACACCGGCTGGAGAAACCCTTACGGTTCGAAGGACTTTGCGTAGCGTACCCCTTGACATATGCGGCCGACAAATGCCAGTAGACCTTATTGTGGTTCCCATAGGAGTCTATGATCTCATACTGGGCATGGACTGGTTAACGAAATACCAGGCTTATATCGACTGCCCCCGGAGGACGATCTGGTTTCAAGAAGATTCCAGAGGTTTTGAATTTAGGGGAAGGGGAGCACCATCGACGGACCCGATTATCTCGGTGTTGAAAGCCGAAAAGATGATCAGGAAGGGAAACAATGCGTTCTTAGTGGTTATCACAGCTACTAAAGAACCGGAGAAGAGATTGGAGGACACACCTGTTGCTCGGGAATTTCCAGATGTATTTCCGGATGAATTACCGGGAATACCGCCAAAGAGGGAGGTGGATTTCAGCATTGATGTACTACCGGGCACAGAGCCAATCACTAAGACTCCGTACTGAATGGCGCCGACAGAAATGGCGGAGCTGAAGAAGCAACTGAACGAGTTGGTGGAGAACGGGTTTATACGCCCGAGCGTTTCACCGTGGGGAGCACCGGTACTCTTTGTGAAAAAGAAAGACGGGAGTATGCGTCTGTGTATTGATTACCGCGGGCTCAACCAAGTGACAATCAAGAATCGGTACCCGCTGCCGAGGATTGATGAGCTACTTGATCAACTGCAGGGGGCCAAGTGGTTCTCGAAGATTCACTTACGATCGGGTTATCATCAGATCCGGGTCAAGGAGGAGGACATACAGAAAACGGCGTTTCGGACCCGATATGGACATTTCGAGTTCGTGGTCATGCCCTTTGGACTCACGAACGCACCAGCGGTCTTCATGCAGTTGATGAACCATGTGTTCATGGAATATTTAGACGAGTTCGTCATCATCTTCATCGATGACCTTCTCATTTATTCGTCGGACCAACAGACACACGAGGAGCATTTGAGGAAGATTTTGTATAAACTGAGAGAGCACCGTTTGTATGCAAAGTTCAGCAAGTGAAGTTTCTGGTTACAGGAGATTGGTTTCCTGGGTCATGTGGTATCAGCCCAAGGAATCCATGTCGACCCAGCAAAAATCGAGGCAGTTATGGATTGGAAACCCCCGACTTTTGCTACGGAAGTTAGGAGTTTTCTCGGGCTTACAGGTTATTACAGAAGGTTTGTGGAGGGTTTTGCCAAGATAGCCCGGCCTATGACGAAGCTGACAGGAAAAAATGTTAAGTTTGAGTGGACTGCCGAATGCGATGCTAGTTTCCGGGAATTGAAACAGCGTTTGACCTCATCACCTATCCTAGCATTACCACGACCGGGCGTACTATACGAAGTCTACACCGATGCATCCAAGCAGGGACTCGGATGTGTGTTGATGCAGGAGGGACACGTGATCGCCTATGCATCAAGGCAACTGAAGACATGAGGAAAACTATCCAACGCACGATATGGAACGAGCAGCGGTGGTTCATACACTAAAAATTTCGAGATCGTATCTGTATGGTGAGAAGGTTAAGCTCAACACGGATCACAAGAGCTTGACCTACGTGATATCCCAGAAGGATCTAAACCTAAGACAACGGCGATGGTTAGAGCTGATTGCAGACTATGACTTAGAGATAGCCTACCATCCTGGTAAGGCTAAAGTGGTAGCAGATGCACTCAGCCGGAAACGGATCTTGGCTGTTATCCGTACAGTGACTTCGTCTCCCAGCAATTCCGCAGAGTTGACTGCGATGTTGGGGCACTTGACGTTGGAGCGAGAGGCACCCACTCCGACGCTGGCAGAACGAGTAATCATGGGACAACCCAGTGATCCTTTACTATCGCAGTACCGAGATCGAATGGAGGAGTATAGTTCCAAGGGCTACCGCATTGACGAGAAAGGAGCACTGCGCTTGGAAAACCGGCTATGTGTGCCAGAGGACACTACGTTGAGACAGGAGATATTAGCTGAGGCACATTAGACGAGGCTAGCAATACATCCAGGGGCAAGTAACATGTATCAGGGTCTACGCCGATGGTACTCGTGGCCAAGGATTAAGAGAGACGTTGCCGATTATGTAGCCAGATGTCTCACTTGCCAACAGGTAAAAGCAGAACGACAGATGCCGGGAGGAAAATTGCAGCCGTTGGAGATACCGCAATGGAAGTGTTGGGTTTTCCTGGGATCTCAAGCAGAACGACGTTCGTCTATAGTGCGCCACACATTTCTGCAGTCTCGCTCACACGAGGGGCCCAGCGATATCTCTCTCTTTTACGAGAGGTACAAATCCCGTCTTGACTATCTACAATCAAGTACATGATTCGTTTTGTACCTGATACACGCCTTTATAGTCCTCCTGTTACGCAGGACATTTGACGTAATCAAAGTACGCAACTCCTCATGTTGGATTCCGTAGATATCTCAGGTCTTAGGATCCAATCATGGAACCGTCATATGAGATTCAAGTCATGACGCTAGTCCATGTGACAATCTCATGCGGGTCAATCCAGTATTCCATTCTCCAACGAATACCTATGATTGTGATCGTATCCAATACCTATGATCATCTATATGATCATCAATCACACATCATACTAGTCTTATTATGTCATCATTCCCATAATGACACAAGACTAGGGAGTTAAGTATCATTCATAATGATACATGGATTTCATAACACATCTAGTATGCAAGAACATGTAATGAATCAAATACTCTCATAAACCATAGAAAGTATCAGTACATCAAATGTATCTAAATAAAGCTCATAAACAGTACATCATAGAGCACTAAACCAACAATCTCCCACTTGCTCTAATCATGAACTGCTAAACATCTAATGCCCATATCTCTAACATGACCCTCATGCTTCGACGAAGGGAGAGGCTTCGTCAACGGATCGACAATGTTGTCATCTGTCGACACCCTGCAAATGTGCACATCTCCTCTGTCTATGATCTCCCTGATAAGGTGAAATCGTCTGAGTATGTGTTTGTTTGGATCGTTGATGGGATCTGGGTTGTTTCGCTTGTGTGATTGCTCCATTGTTGTCACAATACAGAGCAATGGGGCTATCAGCACTAGGAATCACACCCAAGTCACCAACAAACTTCTTGATCCAAACAGCTTCCTTTGCTGCGTCCGACGCTGCAATATACTCAACTTCTGTAGTAGAATCTGCAACGGTCGTTTACTTGGAACTCTTCCAACTAACAGCGCCTCCATTCAAGCAGAAAACATAGCCAGACTGCGATCTGTAGTCATCCGGGTCTGACTGGAAACTAACATCGGTGTAACCTCTTACAGCGAGCTCGTCTTCCGACCCACCGTATACCAAGAACACATCCTTAGTCCTTCTCAAGTACTTCAGGATGTTCTTGACGGCGATCCAGTGCGACTCACCTGGATCTGACTGGTATCTACTCGTAATGCTCAACGCGTAGGATACATCCGGTCGAGTACAAAGCATGACATACATGATGGATCCAATTGCCGAAGCATATGGAATCCGATCCATGCGTTCTAGCTCATCAGGTGTCGTAGGACACTGACTCTTGCAGAGAACTGTGCCACTGCTCATCGGTAAGGTTCCTTTCCTGGAATCTTGCATCTTGAAACGTTTCAAGACCTTATCGATGTAAGTAATCTGACATAATCCTAGAAGACGCCTCGATCTATCTCTATAGATCTTGATGCCTAAAATATA
>NW_010969940.1:143100-143305 GCF_000463585.1 Tarenaya hassleriana | reverse complement strand
CTCAAGTTCGATCCTACTCCCGCTGACTCTTTTGGAGACGAACTCTCGCTCCATAAAAGTCGCATTCCTGGCAATGAACACCTTGATCTCTCCCGGAATATAGAAGTAGTAACCCTTACTCTCCTTAGAGTAGCCTACAAATAAACACTTATCAGATTTGGAGGATAACTTATCAGTCATCTGACGCTTCACATAAGCGTCGCAA
>NW_010969940.1:136218-140003 GCF_000463585.1 Tarenaya hassleriana | reverse complement strand
TATCTAATACCCATGAAGATATAGTACAGATGTTAGCCTCTATAACGTGGATACCTGAGGCAGAAGCTTCGCCAAGCTTCTTGTCCTTCAGATCCTCCAAGTAAAGGTGACAATTACGCTTCCAGTGTCCAGACACTCCGCAGTAATGACAATCACCCTTATCGGGCTTAGACTTAGGCGTAGAGGCAACCTTTGCCTTTTTCGCCACCTTCTTTTTGGCTTTTCTCCGCCGCTTCTTGCTGGAGTTTTTCTCAACAGTAAGCACAGTCTTGGGCACCACAATATCCTGCTCGGCCGATTTCAGCATCCCATGCAGTTCGACTAAGCTCTTAGTCATCCCATGCATATGATACTGCATCACGAACTGGTTATAGTCCTCAGGCAATGACATAAGGATCAAGTCTGCAACCAAGTCAACATCGAGTGTCACTCCCATGCGCTCAAGTTCCTCAACATGAGCTCGCATGTTGAGGACGTGGGTGTTGACAGAGCTGCCTCTCGGCATCTCTGTCTTCACTAGATCCTTTAGCGTCTTGTACTTTTCAGTACGCGCTAGCTCCTGAAACATGGTTTTGAGCTGTTCGATCATATCACACGTGTCGCATCCTGATTACGAGATTCAGGATTCGGGCATCACACACTCTTCCCCTCAAACTGTCTCTGCAGATTTGGGGCCATGCTTCCCAACATGAGACAAGAGATCTCGATGTCGTCAGTCTGATGCTTCAACCAAGCATCATTGACGGCTCTCGTGGCATTGGCTGTAGGCTCTGGTGGTAAAGCCTCTTCCAGGACGTAAGACTTCTTATCGTGCTTGAGAACAATTCTCAAGTTCCGATACCAGTCTAAGAAGTTCGTCCCGGTAAGCTTATCCTTCTCAAGGATAGATATCGCATCGTCAAACTCGGTACGCTAGTTGACGCCATGTCCTACAAAAAAGACAAACAGAACGTACAAAACAAATGCAGATTCTATTAATGATCAACTACCAGCTAGCCCATCATCAATCAGTGTCTACATATCTATGATCTACTACCAGCTAGTCCACAAACAATGACAACATAGATGCAAAGATGAGCTATATTCCCATAAAGAAAACTAACCCTACAATAATTTTCCATATGGGACTAAGATCCGTATTTCACACAAGAATAAATTGTTACACCTATCCTTATGCTATTTAGGTAGACATCTAATGTCGATCACATCCAATGTGACTCTTAGATCCTTTTATGAGACTATGATATCAAATATCATTGCATACTCGTCTCATCTGTACCGTTAAGTCTCAAGTCAAAACTTGATAACTCAACCTAAGGTAAACCACGTTCAAGCTGTGGGAACCACGATTTCCCACCCTGCCTCACAAAAATAATCCGGCACGCTCAGCTTTGGCATGACCCGTGTTACGGACGATCGATGCCTTGACAGGCGCACTAGTAATGGGAGGTACACACTTAGCAGTACATAAATAAGGGATTTTCGAAACCACACTTAGATCAAGCATCTACTTTCAAGCTAGGAGAACCACCATTTCTCCATCTTGCCTCACCAAGATAATACGGCACACCCAGCTTTGGCATGGCCCATGACACGTACGATCGAGGCCTTGACAAGTGCTTTACTCATAGAGCTCCTAAATCTAACCGGTTTATGTGCAACGATTGTTCATAATCCGAATGGACAATCCAATCGATTATGCAATCCCAATTCCAAAGCTCCACTCAATCAAACATATCTAATATCTTGATTAAGTTACATGCATTCATTCACTATGGACCATCCATAAGAAAGAATCATGTTATTCTGAATCACAGTTGATCGGTTTTAAGGAACAATTGCTCAAACCAGATCCCGAAACAAAAAATCAAATTTTGGTGAAGCGTCGGGACCTAGACCGATCGGTCTAGGCCTAGACCGATCGGTTCGGTCTTCGGGTCTGCGTCGGTCCAGACCTTTCGGTCCAGATTGGTCCAGACCGATCAGTCTTGGTCCAGACCGATCGGTCTACGCATGCACACCGTTCAGTCCGGACCTGTCGGTCCAACCGACTTGGGAAACCCTAGACCGATCGGTCCAGAGGACCAGACCGATCGGTCCAGGCGAAAACGTGATCAGATCTCGTTTTCGTCGTTTCTGCCCCGTTTCAGACCTGAATTCGACTCCGTTTTCGCCTGCAAACTCAGAATTCGAAGCTCTTGCACACTATGCAACAATGAACAGAAAATCTACTCTAGATCCACAATCAAATCATGCATAGCATCAAAGCAAACACATATTCAAACAATTCAAATCCTATAACGTGCGTGATCGGGTTCTAACAAAAATCATGCAGAAGGTCTGAACCGATCGGTCCAGCTATAACCAGGCTCTGATACCACTGCTGGGTTTTTCTGGGATCTCAAGAGCGAATCTAATTCCTAAGAGATCAGTTCTAGGGTTTGCGCAGCGGATGTAAAACAAAAATTTTGATGAAACCCTAAAACCTATCATGCATAATCTTGTAGAAACGTCAGACCTTCTGGACCGGTCGGTCTGGCCTCCGCTCCACCGGGATTTTCTCGTCTCTTCTCACGCATTCGTCCTTTCATGTATGTGTAACCCTGTAGGCTCATCCGATATAGCAGTATAACACGAAATCTCTTATTTCGGTTACACAAGTCATAGGCCGTCTCTAGCAAGACACTATGACTACCTATCTCAGATAGAGTTTGTTCGTGATCCTACGAATGCCAGTGATGATTCCGTTTGATGATCCTTTTGTATCACGATATCATATGTCGAATATAAGGCATGGACATGTTGGTTTAGTGCTCTATGATGTACTGATTATGAGCTTTGTTCAGATACATTCGATGTATTGATACTTTCTATGTGGTTTTATGAGAGTATTTTATTCATTACATGTTCTTGCATGCTAGATCTGTTATGAAATCCATGTATCATTAGGAATGATACTAAACTCCCTGGTCTGAAACGGGGCAGAAACGACGAAAACGAGATCTGATCACGTTTTCGCCTGGACCGATCGGTCTGGTCCTCTGGACCGATCGGTCTAGGGTTTCTTGTTTGTTGGTTGGACCGACAGGTCTAGACCGATCGGTCTAGACCAAGACTGATCGGTCTGGACCAATCTGGACCGAAAGGTCTGGACCGACGCAGACCCGAAGACCGAACCGATCGGTCTAGGCCTAGACCGATCGGTCTAGGTCCCGACGCTTCACCAAAATTTGATTTTTCGTTTCGGGATCTGGTTTGAGCAATCGTTGCTTAAAACCGGTCAACTGTGATTCAGAATAACATGATTCTTTCTTATGGATGGTCCATAGTGAATGAATGTATGTAACTTAATCAAGATATTAGATATGTTTGATTGAGTGGAGCTTTGGAATTGGGATTGCATAATCGATTGGATTCTCCATTCGGATTATGAACAATCGTTGCACAAAAACCGATTAGATCTAGATGCTCTACGAGTAAAGCACTTGTCAAGGCCTCGATCGTACGTGTCATGGGCCATGCCAAAGCTGGGTGTGCCGTATTATCTTGGTGAGGCAAGATGGAGAAATGGTGGTTCTCATAGCTTGAAAGTAGATGCTTGATCTAAGTGTGGTTTCGAAAATCCCTTATTTATGTCATGTTAAGTGTGTACCTCCCATTACTAAAGCGCCTGTCAAGGCATCGATCGTCCGTAACACGGGTCATGCCAAAGCTGAGCGTGCCGGATTATCTTTGTGAGGCAGGGTGGGAAATCGTGGTTCCCACAGCTTGAATATGGTTTACCT
>NW_010969940.1:135218-135551 GCF_000463585.1 Tarenaya hassleriana | reverse complement strand
AGTGCAGGAGTTCGAATTTTGGGTTTACAGGAGAATTCGGATCAGATTCGGGTCTGATCGGGGCCGAGAACACTGCGGAAAGTGATCTGATCACGTTGAAGGACCCTAGACCGTCCGTTCTGGGTAAGCCAGACCGGACGGTCCAAGGGTAACGGACACCGTTCCACGATGATTTGCGGACCGTCCGTTCTATACTTATGGACCGTCCGTTCCAGGAGTTATCAGAGACTGGTCCGTCCGTTCCAGGTGTGGAACGGACGGTCAGAGGTCCAGATTCCGAAATTTTTCGTTTTCTAGGTCCGATTACGCAACCGTTGCTTAATCTGATCAACT
>NW_010969940.1:122171-130910 GCF_000463585.1 Tarenaya hassleriana | reverse complement strand
GAAAGCAGTCGAATCAGATAAGGTGGCTTGTCCATGCCTTATGTTCCACATATGATATCGCGATACAAAAGGATCATCAGCCGGAATCATCTCTGGCGTTCGTAAAGATCACGAACAAACTCTATTCGAGATAGGTAGTCGTCCCAGTGCTTTTCTGGACCGTCCGTTCCGGGTTCCGGTTTTTCCCCGAAATTAAACCGAATTAGGGTTAAATCACTTTATAAGAAGGAGATTAAGAACCCTAATAAAGTAGAGACCTTTTGGGAGCCGACTTTCATAGAATTCTAAGAGCTTTTGGTGAGATCCAAAGAGTTCAAGGAATTAAAAGTCTCGTTTTATCAAAGTGCACAAATCGAATAGAGATTCGAGTCCTAGCAGACAAGTTCCAACCGTTGGAATCCATCCCGAGGTGTGGATACGTGTAGAGGGTGAGGTAAACTTCCTCCCTAAGTGATCGGACGAATTCTTCAGTTGATACAGGCCCCGGATCGATTGAGGTAAGCGTTCTAACGTTTCTACGATTTCAATAGCAGCATGGTTCTAGGGTTTATTAAATTTTTGTTTTACATCCGCTGCGCAAACCCTAGAATCGATCTCTTAGGAATAGGATTCGCTCATGAGATCCCAGGAAACCCAACAGGACAAGCCACCTTATCTGATTCGACTGCTTTCTCGTTCACTGAGTTCGACTGTCTATAATAGACGACGTTCGTCTATAGTGCAGCAACACTTTTCTGCAGTCTCGCTCACACGAGGGGCCTAGTGATATCTCTCTCTTTTACGAGAGGTACAAATCCCGTCTTGACTATCTACAATCCAGTACATGATTCGTTTCGTACCTGATACACGCCTTTATAGTCCTCCTGTTACGCAGGACGTTTGACGTAATCAAAGTACACAACTCCTCATGTTGGATTCAGTAGATATCTCAGGTCTTAGGATCCAATCATGGAACCGTCATATGAGATTCAAGTCATGACGCTAGTCCATGTGACAATCTCATGCGGGTCAATCCAGTATTCCGTTCTCCAACGAATACCTATGATTGTGATCGTATCCAATACCTATGATCATCTATATGATCATCAATCACACATCATACTAGTCTTATTATGTCGTTATTCCCATAATGACACAAGACTAGGGAGTTTAGTATCATTCATAATGATACATAGATTTCATAACATATCTAGCATGCAAGAACATGTAATGAATAAAATACTCTCATAAAAACACATAGAAAGTATCAATACATCGAATGTATCTAAATAAAGCTCATAAACAGTACATCATAGAGCACTAAACCAAGAGGAAGTGAGATTCGATCGCCATGGACTTTGTAGTCGAATTACCCCTTACACCGATGAAGAAGAACGCCATTTGGGTAGTCGTGGATCGACTAACCAAATCTGCTCACTTCCTCCCTATACGCCAAGAGTATCTGATTGAGAGGTTGGCATGGATCTACATTGATGAGATTGTGAGACTACATGGGGTGCCGAGTGAGATCATCTCAGACCGAGATGCTCGGTTTACGTCACGCCTATGGAAGGCAATACAAGACGCGTTGGGGACGAAGCTGAAGATGAGTACAGCATATCATCCTCAGACAGATGGACAGTCGGAACGGACGATACAGACTTTGGAGGATATGCTTCGCGCATGTGTATTAGAATGGGGAGCGCCGTGGGATAAGTACATGACGGTGTGCGAGTTTGCATACAACAACAGTCACCATGCGAGTATTGGAGTACCACCGTATGAGGCATTATATGGGAGGCCATGCAAGACACCTTTGTGTTGGACAGAGATTGGGAGAGACGGGAATTCGGACCTGAGATTGTGGAAGAGACTACGGAAGTGATCTGAAAAATTCGAGTCAACCTGAAAACAGCACAGGATCGACAAAAAACATATGCCGACCAGAGGAGACGAGACTTCACCCTTGAAGTTGGAGATCAAGCATTCCTCCGAGTTCAGGCCATGCGAGGACACGCTAGGTTTGGACAGGGCGGGAAGCTGAAACCGCGATATATCGGACCCTATCCGGTGATTGGGAAGGTAGGCACAGTAGCATATCGACTCGGGTTGCCTTCAGAGCTGGGCAACATCCACGATGTATTCCATGTGTCGACGCTACGGAGATACGTAGCAGACCCTTCCCATGTGCTACAACCTCAGGAGTTAGAGTTCACGAATGCTACACATTTTCGAGACGAACCGCTACAGATAATGGACCGAAAGGTTAAGAAGCTGAGGACGAAGGAGGTGCCATTGGTGAAGGTATTGTGGAGAAGCCAAGGGGTCTCGGACATGACTTGGGAACCCGAAGAAGAGATGCGTAGCAACTATCCCTATCTTTTCACTTGATGTTGTACAACTCTTGTGTATGACGATGGATCGTATGGAACTCCTATCTGATGTATGACACTGCTGTAATGGAGGTGTTGGGTATTTTGCTATGAATACGAATGGATTGACGATATCATGTGATTCGAAATTCGGAGACAAATTCTCTTTAAGGGGGGAGGATTTGTAATAACCTGAATCCGATTTGGGATATTTAATTAAAATCGGAGAAGAATAATTAAATAAACGGGTACTAAACCTTAAGATAGGGACCACAAAGTGTTGGGAAAAGGCCCGGAAAACCACCTTGAGCGAACGAGACGAGAAAACGACAAAAAGAAGGAAAAAAAATAGGTCTAGACCGATCGGTCTAGCACGTAGACCGATCGGTCTGAGCCATAGCGAGACCGATCGGCAAAAAAAAAAAGTTTGGACCGACCGGTCCAGACGAAAGAAAATATCTGCCGAACTTGCAATATTGGACGCGACATGCATGCGTCAAAAGGAGTCTAATAGCCGCCTAACCCGACCCTAGCCGTAGTGGGAGACGTCAGCTCATTGCCCAACCCTTCCCTGTGCGCAAAAGCTCATCCTTCCTCTCTAAAAACTCCCCAGAAGAGGGCAAGTCAGCCATTGTTGTTCAAAAAAGTTGCAGAGGAAAGGAAGAGAGAAAAGAGAGGAGAGGAAGGGGAAGGAGAGGAAGGAACGGGGAAAGGAGCTCGTGGCCGCAAAGAGGACCAGCCTCAGAAGGTCTAGGAGGGTCGCCGTCATCGGATTCGCGGGAAAACGCCATGAACTCCGACCAAAACCAGAAACAGTTCTGGTTTGAGGTGAGTGGCTCGAGTTGCCTCTGTGTGAGCTCATTTTCATCATCGTTATGGGTGTTAATTCGATGAAACCTGGGCATGATTAGAAATTGGAAGTTGCAATGAACACATAGAAACAAACGGCACTCGATTTGGTGAAGAAACGAGCAAGATATGAAAGGTTGAAAATCGGAGAAAAACTGTAAAATTTCAGAGAAAAACGCAAAAGCATGTGGAGTCCGAAGCTTTTGGGCCATTACCCAGAAAATAGGTGTGATAATTGAAAGAATTGTTACTTGGAATCAAAAGGGGACATTTCAAGGAGCATGTAGAAACAAACGTCACTCAATTTGGATAAGAAACGAGCAAGTTATGAGCCAACGAAGTCGGACCAGAATCGGGGACGAGAATCGCGAAAACGCGATCTGTCTCCAGGGTCTAGACCGATCGGTCCAGGCTCTGGACCGACCAGTCCAGACCCTGAAAATGTCAGAACAGTCCGAAATTGCTTGGGCCGACCGGTCTAGACCCCGGGAAGGCCTGGACCGACCGGTGTAGACCCAAACAAACACCGAAAATGCTCGAAATGACCAGGTACGATCGGTCTAGACCCCGGGAACGCCCGAACCGACCGGTCTAAACTAGAATGTGATGAAATTGAGCCAAAAAGACCTCGGGATGAAATATCAACCTAGGAATCGACCCAACTATGTGAAGAACGAGGTGGGACACGACAAAAATGAAAAGGGGAAGAATTGGAATAAATTAATCAATTGAATGCGTGGTGAGATGTGCGACACATACTAAGACAATCGTTGTATATTGTTTGAGTTTTATTCTCCGATGGGTCACGAGAAGTGACGTGCGCGTGAAGCGCATTGATTGTTGCGCGAAGCAACGACCAACGTCATGAGATGTGACGGGCATGAGAGGCGCTCCTAGTCATGCGATGTGACTAGGGTTTACGGCTAACCCTATGGTGTGAAGCCATACTTGACTTGATTGTTGCGCGAAGCAACGGCCAACGTCATGAGATGTGACGGGCGTGAGAGGCGCTCCTAGTCATGCGATGTGACTAGGGTTTATGACTGACTCTATGGTACAAAGCCATACATACTTGATTGTCGTGAGATGCGACGACCAACGTCATGAGATGTGATGGGTGTGAGAGGCGCTCCTAGTCATGAGAAGTGACCAGGGTTTATGGCTAGCCCGATGCTGTGAAACCATACGGGAATTGATACGATGATGTTTTTATATGATATAAATATATGTTTAATATTGAATAATTATATTTGGTGTTTTATCATTTTAATACCGTTCTCGCTGGGAACGAGTTTACCGGATCCAACCCGGATCATTCACTAAGCAGTTGTGCTTAGCCCTCGTAGTTTTACCTTTTTCAAATCACGAGGAACACGAGTAGCACGTTTGGGGTGACGAAGACTTCGAAAAGACAGCATCGTGTACGGGGTTTTCCTTATTTGTATGACTTGAACTATGGATACGATTTCCATGTTTGTATGGTTGTACCTTTTCAATTCGAATATGTGTGTTTAAGACTTAAATGTTGTTTAATTCCGCTGCGTGTTTGATATTTAAAAAGTTTTAAAATTCCCATATTTTTGGTTTGTATTATTTTATTTTTTTTCGTCCATGTGGCATATCCTGTGACGGGAATTGGGATACGGGTGTCACAGGATCTCCGCGTCGGGAATGGAGCAAGAGTTGCTGCGTTGACCGTTGGGACTCATGATCTTACTTTACCTTCTGGACTTGTGTTGGAATTACATGATTGTTATTTTGTACTTGCCATTAGCAGGAATATTATTTCGATTTCATGTTTGGATTCTGATGGTTTTCGTTTTGTCATTGAGAACAAAATTTTATCCATTTATAGAGGCGCTTTATTTTATGGTAATGGTTACCTGTTTAATGGCCTTTATATTTTGGATGATAAACCGTCTGGACACAATTCGATCTATAACGTTAGTACCAAGCGGTTTAAGCCGAACGACTTAAACCCAACCTATCTCTGGCATAGTCGACTTGGTCACATCAAGGAGAAACGCATAGCGAAGCTTCATTCTGATGGACTTCTTGATTCTTTTGATTATGAATCAATCGAATCGTGCGATTCTTGTTTGATGGGCAAGATGACGAAATCTTCTTTTCCTAGAAAAGGAGAAAGGGCTACAGAGCTGCTAGAACTGATACATAGTGATGTATGCGGTCCTATGAGCTCACCCGCTAGAGGAGGTTATATGTACTTCGTTACGTTTACTGATGATTTCATTAGGTACGGTTATGTCTACTTGATGAGACATAAATCTGAAACACTTGAATTGTTCAAGATTTTTAGAAACGAGGTACAGAACCAACTTGGCAAGACGATAAAGTTGCTTCGATCTGATCGAGGTGGTGAGTATATGAGCCAAGAGTTCACTGACTATCTGGCAGATTGTGGGATTGTCTCACATCTGACTCCAACTAGAACGCCACAGTGGAATGGCGTGTCCGAGAGGAGGAACTGAACCTTATTAGATATGGTACAGTCTATGATGAGTCAAGTCGATCTTCCTAAATCCTTCTGGGGCTACGCTCTTGAAACGGTTGCGCTTATACTGAAAAACTGTCCAACAAAGTCGGTTCAGAAGACACTGATGCGCACGCACCGAGTTCTAAATTTGTAACCTGATTCGTACCACTATCCACAAGTATACGGTAGTTGTAGTACGGGGTCGATCACGAGGACTAGGTTGTATTAATCCATTCTTAAACTAGATCAAAGGTGATGGAAAATGTTGATTACAAAGTGTTTGTGAAAATGTAAATATGAAAAGAGGGTCGAGCAAGCAAGTGAAATTAACGAGTGTAAACGATGGTTTGAGGCGTTGTAGGTTTGGGACCCCTCATGAATCACATGGACGGTTAGTGATGCTAAAATGTCTTAGGGTTTGTCTTCCAATTGGGGGTTTCAAGCACTTCTTCTAGAGTTTGTCTCTCCCAAGCTTAAATTCACTACCTAGAGAATCGATTTACCCATCTTCCAATGATCTAAATGATCTCTAGATGCATTAATGTACCCTATCATGAACCCTAAGCAAGTTAAGCCATCTCCCAATGTGAGTAACTCACTCATTTGACATTTGGTTCCAAACATCATTTCCATATCCCTATGATCAATGTGTTCTATAGTCATATCAATTAGGGTTTCATCCAAATAAATAACACTAAGCACAAAACATCAAACCCATGGAAGAAAACTCAAAGACATCATAGATTAAGCTTAGGTGTCCATACAAAGTGGGGATCCCTCACCCACAACAAGGTCACTACTCCATAACTAGGGTTTCAAAACAGAAAGCAAAATGAAGAAACATGGAAAATGAGAAGAAATGCTCAAGATGGTCTTCAATGGTGGTCTTCTTCTTCTCCTAGCCTCCTTGATCTCCAAAATCCCCCTTTTCTCCTCCCCAAAGTGATTTTTCTCCCCAAGTGTGTAGTCCCCTTTCTCTCTCCTCAAATTCCCGTTTTATGAAAGTGCAGGAATTAGGTTTTCTCCTTAATTTTTGGGCTTTTCCTTTTTGGACCGGTTTTGATTTCAGGCGGTCGCTCACTGTTTGTTCAGGGTCGCCCATTTTTTCTTCAGGGTCGCTCATATTCTCGGAAACGGGCAGGTCGCTAATTTTTTGTTCAGGGTCACTCACTGTTTTTGTTCAGAGTCGCTCATTTTCCTTTGCACACTCGAAAACAGGCGACCGCCTATTAAAATGAGCGACCGCTCACACGCCGAGCGAACGCCCATAAAATGGGTAGGTCGCTCATTTTTTCTGAGCTTCCCGAGCCTTCTCGAACTCTTGTTCTTCCATGCCGCACTTCGTGAGGATTCATCGTGGAGTCTTCCTGCGAGGAAAAACAAGAAAAACAACCTACCCATGGCCATCTAACGTCCTATAATGCCTAGAATGTGAGAAGAATTGTAATGCATGACGTTAGAAAAACGGTGGAAAAACCGTGTGATCAAATCCCCCCAGGCTTGAGGTTTGCTCGTCCTCGAGTAAATGTGCAGTATAAAACTATCAAAGGGGTGATAAGATATAGTCGGAGCACAAATGGGGGTTTAGAGTGGGTTGGTTGTCCGGGTTAAAAATGCTGCGAATGAAATCGGGTTCGGTATACTCTATCTTTTCCAACATTCAAGCGAAAGCCTATCAATGGGATTTTCATTGCTTCTTGCGGTCTAAAAAATGGAGTAAATCCTACTTGCCGAGCATGTCTCCTAAACACATCCCAAATGAGGTCTCCAAAGGTTACTTAGCCTATAACTCCACTGTTTTCCCTTACCCCATATCTTTCCTTTTTATTCGTGTTTTTGTGTTCTTTTTCTTTTTCTTTCTTTCCCCTTTTATTTATATGATGCAATCCCGGGCTTCTAGGACGTTGCAATTTGACGAGTTCACTCTTTTCTCTTTTTTTTTTTCTTTTTGTGTCCTTGTCCCACAACTTAGACCCGAGCCTTCATTTTCGACGCACTCATGTCCCCGAATGATTTTCATTAACGAGATAATGATAGAGGAGTGTCGGGATGCATCGTATTTTCTAGGGCTTGTTGTTTCCTATAGGCTTCCTAACTTAGGGATTAGAGGGTGGTTTTTAGGGAGACGTTTCGCGCTTGGTTCGTAACCTCTACTCCACCTAGACCTTAGGAGACAAAATCATCCCACGTGACCTTCATTCGCTCTAGGATTGGATCAGCTATTTCTACCTCACTCGACAATCCATTCAACTCTTTAAATAAATCTAAACTTGGCTCCTAAAACCTTTCCAAGCCAATCTCACTCTATGTCCTCCACATCGTTATCCGGCCAAATCTTTGAGAGGGAAAACCTTATGCAAGTGTATGCATGCATTCCTAGACCTATATGTACATATGCAACCTATTAATGATAGTCCATGCAAGTGTGTGCAAAAGGTTTTTTTTTTTAAGAATATGGAATGCATAATTCTAAGTGCAAATGATGTGAATGATGTGAATGATGTGCAAGGTTCATGGGTACGAGGTATGTTAGTGTCACTCCTCCCCCCAGACTTGAATCAAACACCGTCCGCGGTGTTAATTCTCGACTAGCGGGGAGGTTCGAATGAAGAAATAGGGAATGAATGAAATGTAGGGAATGAGTATGTTACCTTTTTCCGATGGGGTGGTGTTCCATTCCAATTTCTCCTTTGCGGTTGTCGTGAGCCCATGAGACCTATGCAAATTGAGAAAACTACAATGCTATGTGGTGATAATGCAAAAGGAGGGGTTGAGAGAGAAAGAACCGACCGGGTCCTCAGCAGGACACGTGAGAGGAGTCGGTCGAATCGGCACTCCGGTGGTCGTCTTCTTCCTCTGTGTCTGTGCCGAGACCTCTTTCGACGTCGAATCGTATACCTTCTTCCGTCAGTGGGGGTAGCACATAGTATGACATGTTGAAAGATCGGTACATGCCCTCTATACCCACAAATTTCCATAGTATCTCGCCTTCTTGTTCCTTGGCCAGGCCATTTTCCACAAGATGGATGAAGTTGATCGTATCTC
>NW_010969940.1:109857-121122 GCF_000463585.1 Tarenaya hassleriana | reverse complement strand
ATCATTCCTAATGATACATGGATTTCATAACAGATCTAGCATGCAAGAACATGTAATGAATAAAATACTCTCATAAAACCACATAGAAAGTATCAATACATCGAATGTATCTGAACAAAGCTCATAATCAGTACATCATAGAGCACTAAACCAACAGGCCCCTCTCAACAAATCTTCGGCCATTTCGGGTTGTTCTCTTCGTGCGTTGTTTTCTCTCAGCATTTCTTCGGCCATTCCCCACTGTCTTTGCTATCTCCTAGCGAAGCGTAGAATCCTTTCTATTTCGGGGTCGAAGACGAGTTGATCTCTACCGGTTGTGCTTCTTTTCATACACCGGAAGAGCTGCACACAAAGAGACAAAACGAACCGAAAGTGCTGTGAAAAGGTTATGTCACAAAGTAATCCAAGCGAGAATCCAAGCAATGGTGATCTACCAAAAATCTAGACTAACACGAAAACGCCTAGTCCCCGGCAACGGCGCCAAAAACTTGATGCGCACGCACCGAGTTCTAAATTTGTAACCCGATTCGTACCACTATCCGCAAGTATACGGTAGTTGTAGTACCGGGGTCGATCACGAGGACTAGATTGTGTTAATCCATTCTTAAACTAGATCAAAGGTGATGGAAAATATTGATTACAAAGTGTTTGTGAAAATGTAAATATGAAAAGAGGGTCGAGCAAGCAAGTGAAATTAACGAGTGTAAACGATGGTTTGAGGCGTTGTAGGTTTGGGACCCCTCATGAATCACATGGACGGTTAGTGATGCTAAAATGTCTTAGGGTTTGTCTTCCAATTGGGGGTTTCAAGCACTTCTTCTAGAGTTTGTCTCTCCCAAGCTTAAATTCACTACCTAGAGAATCGATTTACCCATCTTCCAATGATCTAAATGATCTCTAGATGCATTAATGTACCCTATCATGAACCCTAAGCAAGTTAAGCCATCTCCCAATGTGAGTAACTCACTCATTTGACATTTGGTTCCAAACATCATTTCCATATCCCTATGATCAATGTGTTCTATAGTCATATCAATTAGGGTTTCATCCAAATAAATAACACTAAGCACAAAACATCAAACCCATGGAAGAAAACTCAAAGACATCATAGATTAAGCTTAGGTGTCCATACAAAGTGGGGATCCCTCACCCACAACAAGGTCACTACTCCATAACTAGGGTTTCAAAACAGAAAGCAAAATGAAGAAACATGGAAAATGAGAAGAAATGCTCAAGATGGTCTTCAATGGTGGTCTTCTTCTTCTCCTAGCCTCCTTGATCTCCAAAATCCCCCTTTTCTCCTCCCCAAAGTGATTTTTCTCCCCAAGTGTGTAGTCCCCTTTCTCTCTCCTCAAATTCCCGTTTTATGAAAGTGCAGGAATTAGGTTTTCTCCTTAATTTTTGGGCTTTTCCTTTTTGGACCGGTTTTGATTTCAGGCGGTCGCTCACTGTTTGTTCAGGGTCGCCCATTTTTTCTTCAGGGTCGCTCATATTCTCGGAAACGGGCAGGTCGCTAATTTTTTGTTCAGGGTCACTCACTGTTTTTGTTCAGAGTCGCTCATTTTCCTTTGCACACTCGAAAACAGGCGACCGCCTATTAAAATGAGCGACCGCTCACACGCCGAGCGAACGCCCATAAAATGGGTAGGTCGCTCATTTTTTCTGAGCTTCCCGAGCCTTCTCGAACTCTTGTTCTTCCATGCCGCACTTCGTGAGGATTCATCGTGGAGTCTTCCTGCGAGGAAAAACAAGAAAAACAACCTACCCATGGCCATCTAACGTCCTATAATGCCTAGAATGTGAGAAGAATTGTAATGCATGACGTTAGAAAAACGGTGGAAAAACCGTGTGATCAAATCCCCCCAGGCTTGAGGTTTGCTCGTCCTCGAGTAAATGTGCAGTATAAAACTATCAAAGGGGTGATAAGATATAGTCGGAGCACAAATGGGGGTTTAGAGTGGGTTGGTTGTCCGGGTTAAAAATGCTGCGAATGAAATCGGGTTCGGTATACTCTATCTTTTCCAACATTCAAGCGAAAGCCTATCAATGGGATTTTCATTGCTTCTTGCGGTCTAAAAAATGGAGTAAATCCTACTTGCCGAGCATGTCTCCTAAACACATCCCAAATGAGGTCTCCAAAGGTTACTTAGCCTATAACTCCACTGTTTTCCCTTACCCCATATCTTTCCTTTTTATTCGTGTTTTTGTGTTCTTTTTCTTTTTCTTTCTTTCCCCTTTTATTTATATGATGCAATCCCGGGCTTCTAGGACGTTGCAATTTGACGAGTTCACTCTTTTCTCTTTTTTTTTTTCTTTTTGTGTCCTTGTCCCACAACTTAGACCCGAGCCTTCGTTTTTGACGCACTCATGTGCCCGAATGATTTTCATTAACAAGTTGATGACAGAGGAGTATCGGGATGCATCATATTTTCTAGGGCTTGTTGCTTCCTATAGGCTTCCTAACTTAGGGATTAGAGGGTGGTTTTTAGGGAGACGTTTCGCGCTTGGTTCGTAACCTCTACTCCACCTAGACCTTAGGAGACAAAATCATCCCACGTGACCATTTTGTCTCCTAAGGTCTAGGTGGAGTAGAGGTTACGAACCAAGCGCGAAACGTCTCCCTAAAAACCACCCTCTAATCCCTAAGTTAGGAAGCCTATAGGAAGCAACAAGCCCTAGAAAATATGATGCATCCCGATACTCCTCTGTCATCAACTTGTTAATGAAAATCATTCGGGCACATGAGTGCGTCAAAAACGAAGGCTCGGGTCTAAGTTGTGGGACAAGGACACAAAAAGAAAAAAAAAAAGAGAAAAGAGTGAACTCGTCAAATTGCAACGTCCTAGAAGCCCGGGATTGCATCATATAAATAAAAGGGGAAAGAAAGAAAAAGAAAAAGAACACAAAAACACGAATAAAAAGGAAAGATATGGGGTAAGGGAAAACAGTGGAGTTATAGGCTAAGTAACCTTTGGAGACCTCATTTGGGATGTGTTTAGGAGACATGCTCGGCAAGTAGGATTTACTCCATTTTTTAGACCGCAAGAAGCAATGAAAATCCCATTGATAGGCTTTCGCTTGAATGTTGGAAAAGATAGAGTATACCGAACCCGATTTCATTCGCAGCATTTTTAACCCGGACAACCAACCCACTCTAAACCCCCATTTGTGCTCCGACTATATCTTATCACCCCTTTGATAGTTTTATACTGCACATTTACTCGAGGACGAGCAAACCTCAAGCCTGGGGGGATTTGATCACACGGTTTTTCCACCGTTTTTCTAACGTCATGCATTACAATTCTTCTCACATTCTAGGCATTATAGGACGTTAGATGGCCATGGGTAGGTTGTTTTTCTTGTTTTTCCTCGCAGGAAGACTCCACGATGAATCCTCACGAAGTGCGGCATGGAAGAACAAGAGTTCGAGAAGGCTCGGGAAGCTCAGAAAAAATGAGCGACCTACCCATTTTATGGGCGTTCGCTCGGCGTGTGAGCGGTCGCTCATTTTAATAGGCGGTCGCCTGTTTTCGAGTGTGCAAAGGAAAATGAGCGACTCTGAACAAACACTTGATTGTCCAAGATCTTCAAGTGAGCTTGTACTCCTTCCAATTGTTTCTCGAATGCAACTTGCTCATTTTCAATGCTCCCAATGGATACTCCTTGTGATTTTTGACCTTGGAGGATTTGAAATAGCATATCCTTGATGTCCGGGTCTTGCTCCTTGGGTTGCACTTGCTGTGGTCTATAGTTTGAATTCCCTTGATAACCTTGGCTCCCTTGACCTTGCTGTTGGTACTTCGGTTGAAAACCCGGAGGTCCTTGGTTGTTTCGTTGGAAAGCGGGTTGAGGATTTAGCGCATTCGACGTGTTCTTGTAGGAGAAATTGGGATGATTCCTCAATCCCGGGTTGTATAGGTTGGATGGATGAGTGTATTGGTTCGGACTGACATAATTAGCTTCTTCTGCTTCTTGATCAACCATGTACATACCCGGTTGAACTTGCGCTAAATTGTGATCTTCCACAGCAGCTACTTGTTTGGCATTGGCGAGTTGGACATTTATCTCAGCAAGGTCGGCCAACACCGCCTTAAGAGCTGTGTTCTCTCCCACATCACCTTTCACTGAGCTTCTCCTACTGAACTCGTTGGACGTATGGTTGTGTCCTTTGGCCAGTTTTGCAATTGTCGCTTCTAACTCTTGGAAAGGGATGTCATAGATATCACCTCCACATGCTGCATCAATCCAAGACCGAGTATCATCCTTCAACCCATGGATAAAGATAGATAGAAGGTAGTCTCTTTCCATTCCATGGTGAAGGCACATTCTTTGATATTCCTTGAAGCGTTCCCATGCATCATGGAGATTTTTCCCATCCTCTTGCACAAAGGCATTGATCCGATTTCCGCGTGTTGAGTCTTGGTGGGGGAATAGTATTGCATAAGGAATTGTTCTTCCATCTCATCCCATGTCGAGATAGAGTTTGGCTCAAGGGTGTAGAGCCAATCTCTAGCTCTCTCCGTAAGCGAATATGGGAAGGTTTCAAGAAACACATCTTAAAGAGTAATCCCCGGTCCCTTCTTGATTGCCTTACAGTTCATCTTAAAGTTTGTAAGGTGAGCATTCGGGTCCTCGTTTGGCCTCCTCCGGAAACTCATGTTGTTGAGCATTTGAATGCATTGCGGTAGGTGTTCAAAATCTTCTAGTGGTCCCCGATTAATGCATGATAGTAGCTGGGTGTGCTTCAGTTGTGTGTACATTCGAAGCGTTCTAGGGGCTGCTTGGGCTGGACCTCTTTGGGCATTGGCCCCTCTCAACAAATCTTCGGCCAGAGGTACAGAACCAACTTGGCAAGACGATAAAGTTGCTTCGATCTGATCGAGGTGGTGAGTATATGAGCCAAGAGTTCACTGACTATCTGGCAGATTGTGGGATTGTCTCACATCTGACTCCAACTAGAACGCCACAGTGGAATGGCGTGTCCGAGAGGAGGAACTGAACCTTATTAGATATGGTACAGTCTATGATGAGTCAAGTCGATCTTCCTAAATCCTTCTGGGGCTACGCTCTTGAAACGGTTGCGCTTATACTGAAAAACTGTCCAACAAAGTCGGTTCAGAAGACACTGATGCGCACGCACCGAGTTCTAAATTTGTAACCCGATTCGTACCACTATCCGCAAGTATACGGTAGTTGTAGTACCGGGGTCGATCACGAGGACTAGATTGTGTTAATCCATTCTTAAACTAGATCAAAGGTGATGGAAAATATTGATTACAAAGTGTTTGTGAAAATGTAAATATGAAAAGAGGGTCGAGCAAGCAAGTGAAATTAACGAGTGTAAACGATGATTTGAGGCGTTGTAGGTTCGGGACCCCTCATGAATCGCATGGACGGTTAGTGATGCTAAAATGCCTTAGGGTTTGTCTTCCAATTGGGGGTTTCAAGCACTTCTTCTAGAGTTTGTCTCTCCCAAGCTTAAACTCACTACGTAGAGAATCGAATTACCCATCTCCCAATGATCTAAATGATCTGTACATGCATTAATGTACGCTATCATGAACCCTAAGCAAGTTAACCCATCTCCCAATGTGAGTAACTCACTCATTTGACATTTGGTTCCAAACATCATTTCCATATCCCTATGATCAATGTGTTCTATAGTCATATCAATTAGGGTTTCATCCAAATCAATAACACTAAGCACAAAACATCAAACCCATGGAAGAAAACTCAAAGACATCATAGATTAAGCTTAGGTGTCCATACAAAGTGGGGATCCCTCACCCACAACAAGGTCACTACTCCATAACTAGGGTTTCAAAACAGAAAGCAAAATGAAGAAACATGGAAAACGATGGTCTTCAATGGTGGTCTTCTTCTTCTCCTAGCCTCCTTGATCTCCAAAATCCCCCTTTTCTCCTCCCCAAAGTGATTTTTCTTCCCAAGTGTGTAGCCCCCTTTCTCTCTCCTCAAATTTCCCTTTTATGAAAGTGCAGAAATTAGGTTTTCTCCTCAATTTTCGGGCTTTTCCTTTTTGGGCCGGTTTTGATTTCAGGCGGTCGCTCACTGTTTGTTCAGGGTCGCCCATTTTTTCTTCAGGGTCGCTCATTTTCTCGGAAACGGGCGGGTCGCTCATTTTTTGTTCAGGGTCGCTCACTGTTTTTGGTCAGGGTCGCTCATTTTCCTCTGCACACTCGAAAATAGGCGACCGCCTATTAAAATGAGCGACCGCTCACACGCCGAGCGACCGCCCATAAAATGGGCGGGTCGCTCATTTTCTCTGAGCTTCCCGAGCCTTCTCGAACTCTTGTTCTTCCGTGCCGCGCTTCATGAGGATTCATCCTGGAGTCTTCCTACATGGAAAAACAAGCAAAACAACCTACCCATGGCCATCTAACGTCCTATAATGCCTAGAATGTGAGAAGAATTGTAATGCATGACGTTAGAAAAACGGTGGAAAAACCGTGTGATCAGACACCATATGAGATATGGACTGGGAAACATCCCAGGTTAGCGTTTATGAATATTTGGGGATGCGAAGTTTATGTGAAACGTCTTGGTTCTGATAAGCTATCCGCCAAATCTGATAAATGCATATTTGTGGGTTACCCTAAGGAAACAAAAGGGTACTAGTTCTACAACCCATCCGACAACAAAGTGTTTGTTGCTCGGAATGGATCTTTCTTGGAGAGAGAGTTCGTTTCCAAGAGAGTCAGTGGGAGTAGAATAGATCTCGAAGAAGTTCGAGAACCACACGTAGTCGAAGAACCAGTTAAACAGGTCGAAACAGTTAAACCTGTATCACAAGTTGTTGAGACAGCACCTCCTAGTGGACCTCGAAGATCTGTAGAATTCGCCAAGAGCCTACAAGATACGGTTTTCTTGTGACTAGAAACGAAGAACTCATGTTGTTAGAACATGACGAGCCTACAGGTATTCAGAGGCTGTGGCGAGTTCCGATTCTGAGATATGGTACCAGGCCATGGAGTCTGAGATGCAATCCATGTACGACAATAAAGTGTGGACTTTGGTCGATTCGTTTGATGGTATTAAGACCATTGGATGCAAGTGGGTTTTCAAGAAGAAAACCGACATGGATGGCATCGTGCATACCTATAAGGCACGACTCGTCGCGAAAGGGTTTCGGCAGATGCATGGTATAGACTATGATGAAACCTTTTCACCAGTCGTGATGCTTAAATCCATACGGATTCTGCTGGCCATAGCTGCGTATTATGACTACGAGATATGGCAGATGGGCGTCAAGACCGCATTCCTTAATGGGAATCTGCTCGAGGATGTGTACATGACACAATCGAGGGTTTTGTCGATCCTATGAGTTCGAGGAAGGTATGCAAGCTTCAGAGATCCATTTATTGACTGGAGCAGGCTTCGAGGAGCTGGAATCTTCGATTTGGTGAGACAGTCAAAATGTTTGGCTTCCTGCAAAACGAAGATGAGCCATGCGTTTACAAGAAGGTCAGTGGGAGCGCAGTGGTCTTCCTTGTACTTTATGTGCATGATATATTACTCATCGGAAATGACGTTCCTACTTTGCAAGGAGTAAAATCCTGGCTAGGATCGGTCTTTTCGATGAAGGACTTAGGAGAAGCCGCCTATATTCTAGGAATTAAGATCTATAGAGATAGATCGAGAAGGCTTCTTGGCCTAAGTCAGAGTACATACATTGACAAGGTCTTGAATCGGTCCAAGATGTAAGACTCCAAGAGGGGTGCCTTTCCAATGGGACATGACGTGGCTCTTAGCAAGACTCAGTGTCCAAAGACACATGATGAGCAAGAGCGCATGAGTAGGATTCCATATGCCTCGGCAATTGGATCCATCATGTACGCCATGTTGTGTACTCGTCCAGATGTATCATATGCATTGAGCATGACTAGTAGATATCAATCTACACCAGGTGAGGCTCACTGGATTGTGGTTAAGAACATCCTTAAGTATTTGAGAAGGACTAAGGATTTGTTCTTGGTGTATGGCGGATTGGAAGACGAGCTCGCTATAAAGGGTTATACCGATGCTAGTTTCCAAACCGTAAGAGATGACTTCAGATCGCAGTCAGGTTAAGTTTTCTGCCTGAATGGTGGGGCTATTAGTTGGAAGAGTTCCAAACAGCCAACCGTGGCAGATTCGACTACAGAAGCCAAGTACATAGCAGCATCGGATGCAGCTAAGGAAGCTGTTTGGATCAGGAAATTCGTGGGAGACCTGGGCGTTATTCCTAGCATTGCAGATCCCATTGAGTTGTACTGTGACAACAATGGTGCGATTGCGCAAGCTAAGAAACACCGGTCACACCAGAGATCCAAACACATACTCAGGTGATTTCACTTGATCAGAGAAATCATCGACATAGGAGACGTGATGACAAGCAGAGTGTCGACAGATGATAATATTGCCGACCCATTGACGAAGCCTCTCCCTTCGTCAAAACATGATGGTCATGTTAAGGGTATGGGAATTAGATGCTTGTAGGATAGATCATAGAGCATAGTGGGAGATTGTTCGTTATAATGCTCTAGGATGATCTGTGACATGACATTTTGACTTTGTATTGATTCATTGGTTTATGAATGCATTACTTTACCCATTATATGATTGGCATGTTTGTTATTTTTCGGTATCCCTGAATCATTAGAGAATGATTCTAAACTCCCTGGTCAATTATCATTGTGGGAACAATGATGAATTAAGACTAGCATGAGGTGTGATCGATGCATTGGATGCAGATCACAATCATGGGTACTTGTTGTGAACGAGTGACTGGATGACCCGCATGAGATTGTCACATGGACAGAGTCATGACTTGAATCTCATACAGCGGTTCGTTCTTGGATCCTCAAATCTGAGATGTCTAGAGTATCTGATATGAGGAATGGCGTGTCTTGACTATGTCAAACGTCGTCTTTAACCAGATGATTATAACGGCGTTGATTAGATACGTTCACGAATCATATGGAGATAGTAGACATGTAATATGGGACTTGTCACCTCCTTAACAGGAGAGATATTGTCGGGTCCTCTCGTGGGAAGTCGGACTATGAAAAATGCTTGACCACGCTATAGATGAAGTTGCATCTATTTTATTAGTCGATTTGCCAAGACGAGAAAGCGGTTGAACTTGAAGGGTGGCTTAAACCATGCCCTTGTTCAACTTATGATATCGTGAGACAAAGGATCAGAATTCGAGCTGTTAATGTCTTGGTTAGATCACCTCTAACTCAATTTTAAGTAGGTGGTCATGGCGTCTTGCTAGAGGCTAACCATGACTTGTGGTTTGGGAAAGCTTCCAAAGTCACTACCACTTAGAATGGGCCTACAGGGTCACACATCACTAGGGATGGACTTATACGTGAAGAATCCGAAGAATGGACACGAGATTTGACCGGAACGAGCATGAAAAGGAGTTTTTAGTGTGTTGGTCTGGAGCTGAACAAGTTTGGTCAGCCCCGGACTACGTTTGGTCAGTCCAGGAGGTCCGGAAATTCGGTCCGAGGTCATCTGTCCAGGTCTGGTCCGGCTGACCAAGAGTTGGTGCGCGAGCCTCGGACTAAGCTCTTGGTCCGCCGGACCAGGATCTGGGATTTTCTTAAAATTTGGATGTAGGGTTTTCTAAGCTTATTTAAGTTTGGGATTTCGTCCAAACTTAATTAACGACGCCCTAAAACTCAGAGACATCTAAGAACCCTAGAGAATTCATTCTTTTCGTTTTTGAGCTTCTCGGGATTAGATTCGGTCTCTCGAGTTATCCTTTTTCTTCAGTAATCCTAGCAGATACGTTCCAAATCGTTTGGAATTCTTCCCGTCGGTGTGGATACGTGTAGAGGGACTGTAACTTCAGTCCTAGGTGATTAAGAACAGGCCCCGGATCGATATTTGCTTCAAGTTACATCGAGAACGAGATAAGTAATGTTTCCCTCGGTGATATACACAATCTTTCGGGTATTATCAAGTTTGGTTGTGTGTGACGTTTGACTAGGTTTAGATCTTTCTTCCGCTGCATGAAACCTAGTAAACCAAACCCTAGATCGATATGATTGCATGCTAGGAACCCATAGATAACCCAACAGTAGGTCCATTCTAAGGGGTAGTGACTTCGAGAACCTTTTCCGAACCACAAATCATGGTTAGCCTCTAGCAAGACGCCATGACTACCCACTTTTCTACGCCCAAGCCTAAGCCCGATAAGGGTGACTGTCATTACTGCGGAGTGTCTGGACACTGGAAGGGTAATTGCTACCTTTACTTGGAGGATCTGAAGGACATGAAGCTTGATGAAGCTTCTGCCTCAGGTATTCATGTTATAGAAGCTAACATCTGTACTACATCTTCGTGGGTATTGGATAACAGAAGTGCCTCACACATTTGTGGAAATGTGCAGGGACTAAGATAAAGTAGGATGCTAGCAAATGGATAAGCGGATCTACGCGTTGGAAATGGAGCAAGAGTTGCTGCATTGTGTGTTGGCGTTTATGATTTGCATCTTCCTTCTGGACTTGTTTTAGAATTAAGTAATTGTTACTATGTTCCTGCGATTAGCAGAAACATCATTTCTATTTCATGTCTGGATTTGGATGGTTTTCGATTTGTGATTGAGAACTTGAGTTTGATGATTTATCGAGACAATATTTACTATGGTAATGGTTATCTTGTGAATGGTTTATACGTCTTGAATGGTCAGCTTTTGAACTCGACATCATCCATCTATAACATGAGTACTAAACGGTTTAAGCCGAATGACTTAAACCCGACCTTCCTCTGGCATTGTCGTCTAGGCCATATAAACGAGAAACGCATTCAAAAGATTCATTCTGAAGGTCTTCTGGATTCATTTGACTTTGAGTCTCTTGAATCTTGCGAGTCTTGTTTAATGGGCAAGATGACGAAGCATCCTTTCAAGGAGAAATGGCAGAGAGCGACAGAGTTATTGGACCTGATACATAGTGATGTATGCGGACCAATCAGCTGTCATGCTAGAGGAGATTATCTGTATTTCGTCATTTCGTTACGTTCACTGATGATTTCAGTCGATACGGTTATGTCTATTTGATGAGACATAAGTCTGAAACACTTGAAATGTTCAAGGCTTTCATAAACGAAGTACAAAACCAACTTGGCAAGACGATCAAGACACTTCGATCAGATCGTGGTGGTGAGTATATCAGCCAAGAGTTCTCTGACTATCTGGTTGATTGTGGTATTGTATCACAATTAACTCCTCTTGGAACGCCACAGTGGAACGGC
>NW_010969940.1:105921-109617 GCF_000463585.1 Tarenaya hassleriana | reverse complement strand
GCGTTGTCGTTTGTCAGAATTTGGGGTTGCGACGCTTACGTGAAGCGTCAGATGACTGATAAGTTATCCTCCAAATCTGATAAGTGTTTATTTGTGGGCTACCCTAAGGAAACTAAGGGTTACTATTTCTACATTCCGGCAGAGAACAAGGTGTTCATTGCCAGAAATGCGACTTTTATGGAGCGAGAGTTCGTCTCCAAAAGAGTCAGTGGGAGTAGGATCGAACTTGAGGAAGTTCGAGAGCAGCAAGTAGACGCTGAGCCGAGTGAACAAGTTGAAGAAGTTCAACCTGTTTCACTGCCGGTTGTGACTCAACCTTCGACGAGTGAACCTCTGAGATCATGCAGGATTCGCCAAGAGCCTGTGAGATACGGATTTCTCGTGACTGGGAATGAGGAGGTCATGTTATTGGAACATGATGAGCTTACCACATACCCAGAGGCTATGGCGAGTCCCGATTCCGAGAAATGGCGCGAGGCTATGAAGTCCGAGATGCAATCCATGTTAGACAACCAAGTATGGACTCTGGTTGATGCATCTGAAGGGATAAAACCCATCGGATGCAAGTGGATCTTCAAGAAGAAGACCGACATGGATGGCAACGTGCACACGTATAAGGCACGACTTGTGGCGAAAGGATTCCGTCAAATTCATGGTATTGAGTATGATGAAACTTTTTCGCCTGTAGCTATGCTGAAGTCCATCAGGATCCTTCTTGCCATAGCCACATATTACGACTATGAGATATGGCAAATAGATGTCAAGACCACGTTCCTTAACGGGAACTTGACCGAGGATGTGTACATGACACAACCCGAAGGTTTTGTCGATCCAAGGAACCCGAGGATGGTGTGCAAGCTTCAGAAGTCCATTTATGGACTGAAGCAGGCTTCGAGAAGCTGCAACCTTCGCTTTGATGAGACAATCAAAAGGTTTGGTTTCTCATAGAACGAAGATGAGCCATGTGTTTACAAGAAGGCTAGTGGGAGCACAGTAGTATTTCTAGTGCTGTACGTAGATGACATTCTCCTTATAGGGAATGACGTTCCTACCTTGCAAGACGTTAAATCTTGGCTAGGAACGCAGTTTTCTATGAAGGACCTAGGAGAAGCGACCTATATTTTGGGCATCAAGATCTATAGAGATAAATCGATGCGGCTTCTAGGATTGAGTTAGAGTACCTACATCGATAAGGTCTTGAAGAGGTTTAAGATGCAAGATTCCAAGAAAGGAACCTTACCGATGAGCAGTGGCACAGTTCTCTGCAAGAGTCAGTGTCATACGACACCTGATGAGCGAGAACGCATGGATCGGATTCTATATGTTTCGGCAATTGGATCCATCATGTATGTCATGCTTTGCACTCGACCGGATGTATCCTATGCATTGAGCATTACGAATAGATACCAGTCAGATCCAGGTGAGTCACACTGGATCGTCGTCAAGAACATCTTGAAGTACTTGAGAAGGACTAAAGATGTGTTCTTGGTATACGCGTGGTGGGTCGGAAGACGAGCTCGCTGTAAAGGGTTACACCGATGCTAGTTTCCAGTCAGACCCGGATGACTACAGATCGCAGTTTGGCTATGTTTTCTGCTTGAACGGAGGCACTGTTAGCTGGAAGAGTCTAAGCAAGCGACCGTTGCAGATTCTACTACAGAATCTGAGTATATTGCAGCGTCGGACGCATCAAAGGAAGCTGTTTGGATCGGGAAGTTTGTTGGAGACTTGGGTGTCATTCCTAGTGCTGATAGCCCCATTGCTCTGTATTGTGACAACAATGGAGCGATCGGACAAGCGAAAGAACCCAGATCCCATCAACGATTCAAACACATACTCAGACGATTTCATCTTATCAGGGAGATCATAGACATAGGAGACGTGCACATTTGCAGAGTATCGACAGATGACAACATTGCCAATCCGTTGACGAAGCCTCTCCCTTCGTCGAAGCATGAGGGTCATGTTAGGGATATGGGCATTAGATGTTTAGCAGTCCATGATTAGAGCAAGTGGGAGATTGTTGGTTTCGTGCTTTATGATGTACTGTTATGTGAGCTTTGTTATGATACATTTGATGTATTAATACTTTCTATGGGTTTATGGATGAGTGTTTGATTCATTACGTATTGTGCATGCTTTAATATGTTATGAAATCCATGTATTGTTATGAACAATACTAATCTCCCTAGTCATATGTCATTATGGGAATAATGATATACTAAGACTAGTATGATGTGTGATTGATGATCATATAGATGATCATAAGTATTGGATACGGTTCCATGATTGGATCCTAATGTTGGTTGTAATTCTCTAGGATGATCCGTGATATGACATTTTGACTTTGTATTGATTCATTGATTTATGAATGCGTTACATTCCCGTTATATGATTGGCATGTTTGTTATATTTTGGCATCCTTGAATCATTATAGAATGATTCTAAACTCCCTGGTCAGTTATCATTGTGGGAACAATGATGAATTAATACTAGCATGAGGTGTGATTGATGCATTGGATGCATATCACAATCATGGGTACTCGTTGTGAACGAGTGACTGGTTGACCCGCATGAGATTGTCACATGGACAGAGTCATGACTTGAATCTCATAAAGCGGTTTGTTCTTGGATCCTCAGACCTGAGATGTCTAGAGTATCTGATATGAGGAGTGGCGTGTCTTGACTGCGTCAAACGTCGTCTTTAACCGGATGATTATAACGGCGTTGATCAGATACGTTCACGAATCATATGGAGATAATAGACATGCAATATGGGACTTATCACCTCCTCAATAGGAGAGATATCGCTGGGCCCTCTCGTGGAAGTCGGACTATGAAAATGCGTGGCCACGCTATAGATGAAGTTGCATCTATTTTATTAGTCGATTTGCCAAGACGAGAAAGCGGTTGAACTTGAAGGGTGGCTCAAACCATGCCCTTGTTCAACATATGATATCGTGAGATAAAGGATCAGAACTCGAGCTGTTATTGCCTTGGTTAGATCACCTCTAACTCAATTCAACGTGGGTGGTCATGGCGTCTTGCTAGAGGCTAACCATGACTTGTAGATCGGGAATGGTTCTCGAGGCTGCTGCAACTGCGAATGGACCTACAAGGTCACACACCATTAGGGATGGACTTATATGTGAATTTTCGGAAAGGAAGACTTGGATTTGGTCGGAAAAACCTTTTTCGGATCAAATCAGAGTCAGTTCCATGCGGGTGGAAGCCCAAAAAGTATTTTGGGCTTGGCTGATGTTTTGACTCGGTCGAGTCAAAGTTTCGAGTCAAAGTTTTGACTTGGACTGAGTCAATACTAAATGGGCCGGGTCAAGAGTTGACAATGGGCTTGGGCTGATTCGTTCTGACTCGACCGAGGCCGAGTTCTGACTCGGACCGAGTCAATACTCGGAAAAAGTCTCTTTTCACAAGGATTAGGGTTTCTAACTTATAAGGAGGTGTTGGACGCCGTCCTAAGGAAGAACTCAACTTTCAGAACCCTAAGACAGATCTAGAACACAAGAAAAATCGTTTCTTTTGAGGTTCTAGTTCCCGGGATTCGATCCCAAGTCTTGGAAACCCTATTCACTTCACAGATCCTAGCAGATCAGTTCCAAAAGCGTTTGGAATCCTTCCCGTCGGTGTGGATACGTGTAGAGGAGCTGTACTTTCAGCTCTTGGTGATTAAAACAG
>NW_010969940.1:101527-102213 GCF_000463585.1 Tarenaya hassleriana | reverse complement strand
GGAGTAGAATAGATCTCGAAGAAGTTCGAGAACCACAAATAGTCAAGGAACCGAGTGAACATGGCGAATCAGTTCAACCTGTGTCACAAGTTGTCCGTGGCAGATTCGACTACAGAAGCCGAGTACATAGCAGCATCGGATGCAGCTAAGGAAACTGTTTGGATCAGAAAATTCGTAGGAGACCTGGACGTCATTCCTAGCATTGCAGATCCCATTGAGTTGTATTGTGACAACAATGGTGCGATTACGCAAGCTAAGGAACCCCGGTCATACCAGAGATCCAAACACATACTCAGGCGATTTCACTTGATCGGAGAAATCATCGACAGAGGAGACGTGAAGATAAGCAGAGTGTCGACGGATGATAATATTGCCGACCCATTGACGAAGCCTCTCCCTTCGTCAAAACATGATGGTCATGTTAAGGGTATGGGGATTAGATGCTTGTAGGATAGATCATAGAGCATAGTGGGAGATTGTTGGTTGTAATGCTCTAGGATGATCCGTGATATGACATTTTGACTTTGTATTGATTCATTGATTTATGAATGCATTACATACCCGTTATATGATTGGCATGTTTGTTATATTACGGTATCCTTGAATCATTACAGAATGATTCTAAACACCCTGGTCAGTGATCATTGTGGGAACAATGATGAATTAAGACCAGCATGATGTGTGAT
>NW_010969940.1:99834-100071 GCF_000463585.1 Tarenaya hassleriana | reverse complement strand
CAGTTCCATGCGAGTCGAAGCCCAGAAAGTGTTTTGGGCTTGGCTGATGTTTTGACTCGGACCGAGTCAATACTAAATGGGCCGAGTCAAGGGTTGACAATGGGCTTGGGCTGATTCGTTCTGACTCGACCGAGTCAGAGTTCTGACTCGGACCGAGTCAATATTCGGAAAAAGTCTCTTTTCACAAGGATTAGGGTTTCTAACTTATAAGGAGGTGTTGGACGCCGTCCTAAGGAA
>NW_010969940.1:95477-99824 GCF_000463585.1 Tarenaya hassleriana | reverse complement strand
CTTCCGCTGCATGAAACCTAGTAAACCAAACCCTAGATCGATATGATCGCATGCTAGGAATCCGTATCCCAGAACCCAACACCTAAGACCTGAGATATCTAGGAATTCAACATGAGGAGTTGCGTGCTTTGAATACGTCAAACGTCCTGCGTAACAGGAGGACTATAAAGGCGTGTATCAGGTACGAAATGTTCGGAGTTCGCAACAACTAAAGGCATTCCTGGTGGGATAACAACGTTCGCAACGTTTGGCACTTGATTATTCATATATGTGCCAACAGCATCATGATTAACGGGGTTAGTAACCTCCGCTATGTTGGTTTCCCTTCGGGTTCCTAGCATGCGATCTCATCGATCTAGGGTTTGGTTTCTAGGTTTCATGCAGCGGAAGGAAAGATCTAAACCTAGCCAAACGTCACACAAAACCAATTGTGCAATAACCCGAAGAATCGTGTATATCGTCGTAGGATTCGAATACTTACCTCGTTCTTTCAAGATCTGGAAGTATCAATCGATCCAGGGCCTGTTTTAATCACCAAGAGTTGAAAGCACAACTCCTCTACACGTATCCACACCGGCGCGATGAATTCCAACGCTTTGGAACGTATCTGCTAGGATTTGTGAAGAGAAAACGATGTCCTTGACTTGGAATCGATATTCCAATCACTAGAACTCAAGAGAAAACTTCTCCAAAGCTCTAGGAATTGTCTAGGACGTCAGAGGTTAATTCTCTAGGGTTTGTGGCGGCACTCACATTAATTAGGATTGCCCAAAACCCTTAAAACGCGAAATAGGAAATCTGTCACGTAAGTCGGACCGTCCGTTCCAGGCCTGGAACGGACAATCTGACTTTCTACACAGAACGGACGGTCCGTTATATAACGTAGAACGGACGGTCTTGATGCCTGGACCGTCGGTTCCAGGCCTGGAACGGACGGTCTGGCCATCTGGAACCCTTCCAGCTCGTTCCGTGATACTTGATGAGACATAAGTCTGAAACGCTTGAATTGTTCAAGACTTTCAGAAACGAGGTGCAGAACCAACTTGGCAAGACGATCAAGTTGCTTCGATCTGATCGAGGTGGCGAGTATATGAGCCAAGAGTTCATTGACTATCTGGCAGATTGTGGGATTGTCTCACAGCTGACTCCACCTGGAACGCCACAATGGAATGGCGTTTCCGAGAGGAGGAACCGAACCTTATTGGATATGGTACGGTCTATGATGAGTCAGGTCGATCTTCCTAAATCCTTCTGGGGATATGCTTTGGAAACTGCAGCGCTTATACTGAACAACTGTCCAACAAAGTCGGTTCAGAAGACTCCATATGAGATATGGACTGGGAAGCGTCCCAGGTTAGCATTCATGAAGATTTGGGGATGTGACGTTTACGTGAAACGTCTTGCTTCTGATAAGCTATCCGCCAAGTCTGATAAATGCATATTTGTGGGTTACCCTAAGGAAACTAAAGGGTACTGGTTCTACAACCCATCTGAGAACAAAGTGTTTGTTGCTCGGAATGGATCTTTCTTGGAGAGAGAGTTCGTCTCCAAGAGAGTTAGTGGGAGTAGAATAGATCTCGAAGAAGTTCGAGAACCACAAATAGTCGAGGAACCGAGTGAACAGGGCGAATCAGTTCAACCTGTGTCACAAGTTGTTGAGACAGCACCTCCTAGTGAACCTCGGAGATCTGGTAGAATTCGCCAAGAGCCTACAAGATATGGTTTTCTTGTGACTGGAAACGATGAACTCATGTTGTTAGAACATGACGAGCCTACGTCGTATTCAGAGGCTGTGGCGAGTTCCGATTCCGAGAAATGGCACCAGGCCATGGAGTCTGAGATGCAGTCCATGTACGACAACAAAGTATGGACTTTGGTCGACTCATTCGATGGTATTAAGACCATTGGATGTAAGTGGGTTTTCAAGAAGAAAACCGACATGGATGGCATCGTGCATACCTATAAGGCACGACTCGTCGCGAAAGGGTTTCGGCAGATTCATGGTATAGACTATGATGAAACCTTTTCACCAGTTGTGATGCTTAAATCCATACGGATTCTGCTGGCCATAGCTGCGTATTATGACTATGAGATATGGCATATGGACGTCAAGACCGCATTCCTTAACGGGAATTTGCTCGAGGATGTGTACATGACACAACCCGAGGGTTTTGTCGATCCTAAGAGTCCGAGGAAGGTGTGTAAGCTTCAGAGATCCATTTATGGACTGAAGCAGGCTTCGAGGAGCTGGAATCTTCGATTTGACGAGGCAGTCAAAACGTTTGGCTTCCTGCAAAACGAAGATGAGCCATGTGTTTACAAGAAGGTCAGTGGGAGCGCAGTGGTCTTCCTTGTGCTTTATGTAGATGATATATTGGTCATCGGAAATGACATTCCTACCTTGCAAGGAGTAAAATCCTGGCTAGGATCGGTCTTTTCGATGAAGGACTTAGGAGAAGCCGCCTATATTCTAGGAATCAAGATCTATAGAGATAGATCGAGAAGGCTTCTTGGTCTAAGTCAGAGTACATACATTGACAAGGTCTTGAATCGGTTCAAGATGCAAGACTCCAAGAGGGGTGCCTTGCCAATGGGACATGACGTGGCTCTTAGCAAGACTCAGTGTCCAAAGACACAGGATGAGCAAGAGCGCATGAGTAGGATTCCATATGCCTCGGCAATTGGATCCATCATGTACGTCATGACTCTGTCCATGTGACAATCTCATGCGCTCTTGCTCATCCTGTGTCCTTGGACACTGAGTCTTGCTAAGAGCCACATCATGTCCCATTGGCAAGGCACCCCTCTTGGAGTCTTGCATCTTGAACCGATTCAAGACCTTGTCAATGTATGTACTCTGACTTAGACTAAGAAGCTTTCTCGATCTATCTCTATAGATCTTGATTCCTAGAATATAGGCGGCTTCTCCTAAGTCCTTCATCGAAAAGACCGATCCTAGCCAGGATTTTACTCCTTGCAAGGTAGGAATGTCATTTCCGATGAGCAATATATCATCCACATAAAGTACAAGGAAGACCACTGCGCTCCCATTGACCTTCTTGTAAATGCATGGCTCATCTTCGTTTTGCATGAAGCCAAACGTTTTGACTGCCTTGTCAAATCGAAGATTCCAGCTCCTCGAAGCCTGCTTCAGTCCATAAATGGATCTCTGAAGCTTGCACACCTTCTTCGGACTCTTAGGATCAACAAAACCCTCGGGTTGTGTCATGTACACATCCTCGAGCAAATTCCCGTTAAGGAATGCGGTCTTGACGTCCATCTATGATATACGCCACGGGCTTGCGGAAGGGCTGTTTCCGGAGAGAGTATGGACTAGGTTCGATCACCGGCCAAAGTGGCACTCGAATTCGATCTAGTTCGGGGAATGAGTAGGTAATGAATGAATGGATTCCGGGATCAATCTCTGATCAGATTGATGCTCGACTTTAATCCCGAAACGGAGAGATGAACGAAGGATAGAAGTTGGATTCGAACAAACCAAATCGCTCCTCGGACGAACCAAGGTTGAATCTCGGACGAACCAAGAAAGGAACTCGGGGATTTCGGGATCAATCTCTGATCAGATTGATGCTCGACTTTAATCCCGAAACGGAGAGATGAGCGAAGGATAGAAGTTGGATTCGGACAAACCAAATTGCTCCTCGGACGAACCAAGGTTGAATCTCGGACGAACCAAGAAAAGAACTCGGACAAACCAAGCTAGAATGCTCGACACAAGTGGAGAGAATTCTGAAAAAAATAATACTTAGATTGCAAATTGATCAAAGGTGTTTTCAAATGAGTCTACATGGGTTTTTAAAGAAGAATTACAACAACTAGAATCTTAAATGCAAGTCTTCATGCAAGGCTGCAGAATTTTCGCCATTAATGAGGTAGGTGGGAGTGTACTAGCTGTTGGAGAAGTTAGCTTGCCCTCCAAGAAGCTTCCTTTGAGTGTTGTCTTGAGTTTGAAGCAATCTATTCTTGGCAAGTGAGGATAAGTCGGGTCTTGTTCTTTCCGAACGTAAAGAGGCACGCATCTCCGTCGTTTGGCCCGTTCACAACATGAGACACGAAGCATTGAATTGTTGTCGGAGTGTTCGTGTCTTGGATCGTGTAAGGGGAGGATCCATGCGAATCGGGATTGGAATCGTGTACGGTTTTGATGCTGCCATGTTCGGTTCCTTGCTCGTTACTTGGTTAGGCAGATCCTCCTTTTCCGGTTCAGCTCCTAGCTCCGGTGCAGCTCCTAGCTCTAGTGCAGCTCCTAGCTCCGAGTATGCTCCCTCGTCCAAGCTCCCATCCGTTATGTCGTCTATGATCTGGATGTCCTCATCATTCCCTCCC
>NW_010969940.1:94511-95214 GCF_000463585.1 Tarenaya hassleriana | reverse complement strand
GGTTTACTAAAGCGCTAAGCACTCGTCTAGTGACTAGAATTTCGCCACTATCCGGATACTCGATTTCTTCTTCGAGATCACCCACTTCCTCTTCGTCCATAGACTCGTATTCTCCTTTATCCGTAATGATCATAACTCTTTGGTTCGGACATTCACGAGCCATGTGACCTATCCCTCGACACTTGTAACACATGATTTCTCTAGCATGAGTGTCACGAGGATGTTCATTGAGGGTCTTAGTTCGCGACGTTTCGGGGGCCTTTACTTTGTCCCGAAACTCACGAATGCCTTTGTTCTCGGCGAATTCCTTTTTGAGTGTGGCTATAGGTTTCGGGTTTGGAGATTGGATACTACGTGAAGTTCTAATTTTACCTTAGCATGAGTGTCACGAGGATGTTCATTGAGGGTCTTAGTTCGCGACGTTTCGGGGGCCTTTACTTTGTCCCGAAACTCACGAATGCCTTTGTTCTCGGCGAATTCCTTTTTGAGTGTGGCTATAGGTTTCGGGTTTGGAGATTGGATACTACGTGAAGTTCTAATTTTACCTTGTCGGTTTTGTTTCCGTTGGTCTTGCTTCTCGACTTGTACAGCCAAGTGAAGCAACTCGTGAAGGTCATGGTAAGGATGACGCTCAACCTTACGAGCAATCCGTTCCTGCAGTCCGTCCAAGAACTGAGCCATAACCGTCTCCTCTTCCTCATCG
>NW_010969940.1:93605-94089 GCF_000463585.1 Tarenaya hassleriana | reverse complement strand
CCATCCTACGCTCCCAATCCAAGTATGCTTCGGGATCTACCTTTCCTAGAAACAATGGGGGACTTCCTCTCTATTCTCCGGATGTGGCCTCGAGTCTTGAGGGAGTCCATGTCGAGGACAAAGATAGCTCGGAGGGTAGACACGGGGATTACATTCTACAACGAAGACATCATTGACTTGCATTGCGTCCTCGACATGGACTCCCTCAAGACTCGAGGCCACATCCGGAGAATAGAGAGGAAGTCCCCCATTGTTTCTAGGAAAGGTAGATCCCGAAGCATACTTGGATTGGGAGCGTAGGATGGACAACATCTTTGACTGTTATGCGTACACGGACCGCAAGAAAGTCCAATACGCTGCCGCACAACTCGCGGAACATGCTCTCACGTGGTGGGACCGTATTCGCGTGTATGGGTATATGCTAAGCATGCGAGAATAACGATTATGACTTGTATTCGGGAATCATCAAGCAACAAAGATAGAG
>NW_010969940.1:89658-92342 GCF_000463585.1 Tarenaya hassleriana | reverse complement strand
CTTTAGGACTCTAAAAATCGCGAATTAGGGTTTTTCTCCGTCGGGTCCGGTTCCATATGGAACCGGACCGATTTCACCTTCTGTTTCTTGGCCTTCTGGACACTTGAACCGGATTAAAGAGAAGGGGACTCTGGGGAGCCACCCTAGGCTTATAAAAAAGGCCTAGCCACGTCCTAGAAGAGGGGAGAACCTTAGAGAACACTTAGATATAGACTTTTGGAGAGCTTTTTGGGGAGAGAAGAATAGAAGTTCACGGGATTTCGGGAAGAAGAAGGAAGATTCGATCGTGGAGATAAGAATAGAAGTTCACAGCTTTCTGGGGAGAGAAGAATAGAAGTTCACAGCTGGATCGTATTCGCGTGTATGGGTATATGCTAAGCATGCGAGAATAACGATTATGACTTGTATTCGGGAATCATCAAGCAACAAAGATAGAGAATTCACCTCTCGGTCTACTAACTCCCTATCTACAGAGTAACTCGTCAATCTCTCGATCTATTCAAGTTAACCCTAGGTGCATGAAGAACGCTATCATCAACCCTAGATCGATTAAACCATATCTCTATGTGAATAATACGATCTATCCTATTGATTTTGATCCGAAACCAACTCATATCTCTATGTAGTTTAGAATCTAAGATAATTGATCAAGGGGTTAGCAAACATCAATCCAATAAAAGCGCAAATCAATATAAACGAAACAAATCAAAACCGAAAACAATAAAAAGCTCTGAGAAAAAGAGATAAAAGAGATGAAAGAAAGGCTCAAAAAGCTGTGAACTTCTATTCTTCTCTCCCCAGAAAGCTGTGAACTTCTATTCTTATCTCCACGATCGAATCTTCCTTCTTCTTCCCGAAATCCCGTGAACTTCTATTCTTCTCTCCCCAAAAAGCTCTCCAAAAGTCTATATCTAAGTGTTCTCTAAGGTTCTCCCCTCTTCTAGGACGTGGCTAGGCCTTTTTTATAAGCCTAGGGTGGCTCCCAAGAGTCCCCTTCTCTTTAGGACTCTAAAAATCGCGAATTAGGGTTTTTCTCCGTCGGGTCCGGTTCCATATGGAACCGGACCGATTTCACCTTCTGTTTCTTGGCCTTCTGGACACTTGAACCGGATCAAAATAAGTGAATTCGGACCTCTTGAACCGGCCGGTTCCAATTGGAACTGGACCGGTTTCACTTTCTGGCAGATTTCTCAGGCTTCGCGATTTTGCTCATAATATTCAGCTCCGATATCGGATTTGCGTGATTTTAGTGTCTACGCGAAGCTCTTGAAAGGATCTTTCCAATGGTGTAAGTCTCGCATGATTTGGACTTCTGTAGAGGAAGTTATTGATCTCGAAGCACGAGTACCTCATCCCAACTTCATCTCTAACGCTCCAAAGACGTTCCTTTTCGCATCCAATCATCTTTGAAACCTGTAACTATACAAAACTAAAGCACAACCGGGTTTTGTGTCCTAACACGCCTAGTGATGTCGACATCGGACCCAACAACATCTCGAAATGAAGATCTTGACGGAAGCATACCTCGGATCGAAGCCACCAAGTAAAAGGAAGTTTCATGGAGTGCAAGACAATTATCCAAAGGAAGCTTCTTCATCATCAAGGCAACTCCAACAACTAGCTTCCCAACCACCTCATTTAATGCAACATCAAGGCAATTCCAACAACTAGCTCCCCAACCACCTCATTTAATGGCGAAAATTCTGCAGCCTTGCATGAAGACTTGCATTTAAGATTCTAGTTGTTGTAATTCTTCTTTAAAAACCCATGTAGACTCATTTGAAAACACCTTTGATCAATTTGCAATCTAAGTATTATTTTTTTCAGAATTCTCTTCACTTGTGTCGAGCATTCTAGCTTGGTTTGTCCAAGTTCCTTTCTTGGTTCGTCCGAGATTCAACCTTGGTTCGTCCGAGGAGCGATTTGGTTTGTCCGAATCCAACTTCTATCCTTCGTTCATCTCTCCGTTTCAGGATTAAAGTCGAGCATCTATCTGATCAGAGATTGATCCCGGAATCCATTCATTCATTACCTACTCATTCCCCGAACTAGATCGAATTCGAGTGCCACTTTGGCCGGTGATCGAACCTAGTCCATACTCTCTCCGGAAACAGCCCTTCCGCAAGCCCGTGGCGTATATCATTTTGGTATTAGAGCTTTAACGCTCCAACGGCGATTTAAACCCGGTGAGATCTCTCCATAATTACGTTTTCATAATTTCATTTTGTTTGCATAAACCGAAAATCGTATTTCACCAAAAACAGTTTTGTATCAACGATTCTACGTAGTTGATCACTTCTCTTTTGTTTGAGTATTTCACCAAAAACAGTTTTGTATCAACGATTCTACGTAGTTGATCACTTCTCTTTTGTTTGACAGCGAAATCGTGGAGCAATCAGCCCCGAGGCTCACCAACAATGCACGCTAGAGCTCTCCACTTCGGTTGTTTCGTTCCTCTTTTCACTTCTTTCGATTTCGTTGATTGCACGCCAAGTGTTCGATTGATTGTGCGAAAAATCTGTTTTGTTGAATCCGTGCGTGGTATAGATTCAAGTGCACGTTTTAAGTGTTTTACCTACTGTTCTAATGCTCGTTTGTGGTTGTGTAAGTTCGTTGTTTGAACCGCAAGTGACAGCACGTTTATTGCTTTTGTCGATATCGCTTTGCACGTTGATTAATCGCAT
>NW_010969940.1:74745-89462 GCF_000463585.1 Tarenaya hassleriana | reverse complement strand
GTTCGAACAATCTGTCCAATGAAGGTGCGAATGTCGGATCCAGCCAAGATCCCATATTCCAAGCCCTTCAACAGATTATGAACCGACTCTCTAGGCTAGAAGAATCCATCCCAGCCACACAAACTGTTAGAGAAGCCGAACCGCGAATACGTGAGCCCGTAGAACGACCTAGGCAAAACCGAAACCGAACTCTTGAACCCATAGACAACGGAAGTGACATCGAGCCAAGACATAGACGAGGGGTCGGGTAGATGATGAGGGGTCGGAATATGATGAACCGCATAGACGTCGAGCAGCGCCTAGGGCTAGAGCAAGGATAAACCATAGACGAGATGAGTTTGATGACCTCGAAGAGGATCCTTAGTGAAGATGAAAATATGTGGAATCAATGGAAAATAAAATAAGAAAGCAAGTAAAAACGAGTAAACTATCAAGCAAGGATGACTACGGGTGTCGGGATCGTATTCGCGTGTATGGGTATATGCTAAGCATGCGAGAATAACGATTATGACTTGTATTCGGGAATCATCAAGCAACAAAGATAGAGAATTCACCTCTCGGTCTACTAACTCCCTATCTACAGAGTAACTCGTCAATCTCTCGATCTATTCAAGTTAACCCTAGGTGCATGAAGAACGCTATCATCAACCCTAGATCGATTAAACCATATCTCTATGTGAATAATACGATCTATCCTATTGATTTTGATCCGAAACCAACTCATATCTCTATGTAGTTTAGAATCTAAGATAATTGATCAAGGGGTTAGCAAACATCAATCCAATAAAAGCGCAAATCAATATAAACGAAACAAATCAAAACCGAAAACAATAAAAAGCTCTGAGAAAAAGAGATAAAAGAGATGAAAGAAAGGCTCAAAAAGCTGTGAACTTCTATTCTTCTCTCCCCAGAAAGCTGTGAACTTCTATTCTTATCTCCACGATCGAATCTTCCTTCTTCTTCCCGAAATCCCGTGAACTTCTATTCTTCTCTCCCCAAAAAGCTCTCCAAAAGTCTATATCTAAGTGTTCTCTAAGGTTCTCCCCTCTTCTAGGACGTGGCTAGGCCTTTTTTATAAGCCTAGGGTGGCTCCCAAGAGTCCCCTTCTCTTTAGGACTCTAAAAATCGCGAATTAGGGTTTTTCTCCGTCGGGTCCGGTTCTATATGGAACCGGACCGGTTTCACCTTCTGTTTCTTGGCCTTCTGGACACTTGAACCGGACCAAAATAAGTGAATTCGGACCTCTTGAACCGGCCGGTTCCAATTGGAACTGGACCGGTTTCACTTTCTGGCAGATTTCTCAGGCTTCGCGATTTTGCTCATAACATTCAGCTCCGATATCGGATTTGCGTGATTTTAGTGTCTACGCGAAGCTCTTGAAAGGATCTTTCCAATGGTGTAAGTCTCGCATGATTTGGACTTCTGTAGAGGAAGTTATTGATCTCGAAGCACGAGTACCTCATCCCAACTTCATCTCTAACGCTCCAAAGACGTTCCTTTTCGCATCCAATCATCTTTGAAACCTGTAACTATACAAAACTAAAGCACAACCGGGTTTTGTGTCCTAACACGCCTAGTGATGTGGACATCGGACCCAACAACATCTCGAAATGAAGATCTTGACGGAAGCATACCTCGGATCGAAGCCACCAAGTAAAAGGAAGTTTCATGGAGTGCAAGACAATTATCCAAAGGAAGCTTCTTCATCATCAAGGCAACTCCAACAACTAGCTTCCCAACCACCTCATTTAATGCAACATCAAGGCAATTCCAACAACTAGCTCCCCAACCACCTCATTTAATGGCGAAAATTCTGCAGCCTTGCATGAAGACTTGCATTTAAGATTCTAGTTGTTGTAATTCTTCTTTAAAAACCCATGTAGACTCATTTGAAAACACCTTTGATCAATTTGCAATCTAAGTATTATTTTTTTCAGAATTCTCTCCACTTGTGTCGAGCATTCTAGCTTGGTTTGTCCAAGTTCCTTTCTTGGTTCGTCCGAGATTCAACCTTGGTTCGTCCGAGGGTCGATTTGGTTTGTCCGAATCCAACTTCTATCCTTCGTTCATCTCTCCGTTTCGGGATTAAAGTCGAGCATCTATCTGATCAGAGATTGATCCCGGAATCCATTCATTCATTACCTACTCATTCCCCGAACTAGATCGAATTCGAGTGCCACTTTGGCCGGTGATCGAACCTAGTCCATACTCTCTCCGGAAACAGCCCTTCCGTAAGCCCGTGGCGTATATCATTTTGGTATTAGAGCTTTAACGCTCCAACGGCGATTTAAACCCGGTGAGATCTCTCCATAATTACGTTTTCATAATTTCATTTTGTTTGCATAAACCGAAAATCGTATTTCACCAAAAACAGTTTTGTATCAACGATTCTTCACTTCTCTTTTGTTTGACAGCGAAATCGTGGAGCAATCAGCCCCGAGGCTCACCAACAACGCACGCTAGAGCTCTCCACTTCGGTTGTTTCGTTCCTCTTTTCACTTCTTTTGATTTCGTTGATTGCACGCCAAGTGTTCGATTGATTGTGCGAAAAATCTGTTTTGTTGAATCCGTGCGTGGTATAGATTCAAGTGCACGTTTTAAGTGTTTTACCTACTGTTCTAATACTCGTTTGTGGTTGTGTAAGTTCGTTGTTTGAACCGCAAGTGACAGCACGTTTATTGCTTTTGTCGATATCGCTTTGCACGTTGATTAATCGCATATCGTTTGTTCGCACGTCGAAATCGCTTTGCACGTTAATTGTCGCATGCTTGATTGTGTTGTTTGCTGTACGTATTGCTAGTTCGTGAGGATATTATTCGTCATCAGCACGTTGTTTGGTTATAACTCATTGCTTGCCGATTGAACGTTGATTGCGTGATTGTTGCTTGTTTGAATCGCCAGCGCGATGAGTTCGAACAATCTGTCCAATGAAGGTGCGAATGTCGGATCCAGCCAAGATCCCATATTCCAAGCCCTTCAACAGATTATGAACCGACTCTCTAGGCTAGAAGAATCCATCCCAGCCACACAAACTGTTAGAGAAGCCGAACCGCGAATACGTGAGCCCGTAGACCGACCTAGGCAAAACCGAAACCGAACTCTTGAACCCATAGACAACGGAAGTGACATCGAGCCAAGACATAGACGAGGGGTTGGGTAGATGATGAGGGGTCGGAATATGATGAACCGCCTAGACGTCGAGCAGCGCCTAGGGCTAGAGCAAGGATAAACCATAGACGAGATGAGTTTGATGACCTCGAAGAGGATCCTTACCGAGAACAGCCCCGTACTTATCGCGGGCCGACCGAATTGAACTAAAATAGGGAGTTAGTAGACCGAGAGGTGAATTCTCTATCTTTGTTGCTTGATGATTCCCGAATACAAGTCATAATCGTTATTCTCGCATGCTTAGCATATACCCATACACGCGAATACGGTCCCGACACCCATGGTCATCGTTGCTTGATAGTTACATTTGTTTTTATTTGCTTTATTATTTTATTTTCCATTGATCCACATATTTCCACCATCACCCTCACTTGCTTGCTTTGATTTAGTTTCGATTAGGATTTAGACTTAGCTACCGGTCCTTGTGTTCGACCCCGTGTTACGACGATCCGTATCCTTGCGGTGAGTTGTGCATCGGGTTATAGATTTTAGACTCGGTACACACGTATCAGGTCGCTTGCATACCGAGCGACCGCTTGGATTTTGAGCGACCCGCCCGAAACCTCTGTCAAAGTCCCGCAATCTCCACTTTTCAGTCCTAAACCCGTACGACCCAAATCCTACCGTGTATTCTATGCAGATGGCTCCAAAAAGACCCCGAACAAGTGAAAATGCCAATTCCTCTCAAGTGCGAGAAGGTTCTCAAAAGAGGGATATGCGACCCGGAACAATCACTGAGATTTTAGAGGCATCAATCGACGATCTGATAGAGGGATCGATGAAACCCGTGAAGATTGATAGACACAACGAGGCCTATGCGAAAGCTCGACATCTAAACACGATCAAACAACGGGGAAGCAAGTTCGTATGTGATCGCACTACTCGGCTGTTGGGAATTCAAGCGAACGTAGACTACATCTTTGAGAAATTGGGCTGGGAGAGACTGTACAAAAGTCCATAACCAACCTTTAGAAGCATCAATTGGGAGTTCCTCGCGACCTACACTTGCAACTTCCCCGAGGACAATTCCATTGAGGACGCCTACATGGAATTTCGGTTGAACAAAAAATGGGTGCGGCTCAACATGTCCCAGTTTGCGGACATCCTAGGCGTCCCCAAGGGAACACACTCGCTCATACCGATGACATCCGCCTATGTGTTCCAAGAATTCTGGCAGAAAATAGCCATCCGAAAATATTTCAGTTCTGCAGGCAAGATTTCTTGGATCCAACACCCGGCGATCAGATACGTCCATCAATTCATGTCTAACTCCATATTCGCTTGTGACGAACCGGGTAAGATCCATAGGCTCGAGATGGGTTATCTCTATTTGGCGCTTCAAGAATTTCATGACGGGCCATCACTCGATGGATGTGTGCGAGGGGGATGGTCGACCATGGATTTGACATCAAGGGTAGCAATTCATTTGTACAACATGACCAACACGAAGGCTAAGGACGTTAAAATATGCGTTGAGGGAATCATCACAAAGATAGCTCGGAGGGTAGACACGGGGATTACATTCTACAACGAAGACATCATTGACTTGCATTGCGTTCTCGACATGGACTCCCTCAAGACTCGAGACCACATCCGGAGAATAGGAGAGGAATGGATCTATCTAGGCGACGATGGACTCAAGCGATACTTGCGTCAACCATGTGAGGCGATAGTGGCATTCACCCCCGAGACGCTGCGTCTAGACTTCCTTGAGACTCCTCCTGCACGGACCGGAGATCGAAGAGGTCACAGAAGAAGGCTCTCGACCCCTGATGGTGAAGGGACCTCAACACCTATCCCCGATCCCAGGTTAGACCTCATCATCCAAAAGCTGGAAAGCTTCGACACTCGCCTTACCACCATAGAGGGTTTTGGATCTCGTCTCACATCTATCAAAGAATCAATGGAAGATCACTTTGCTATGCTCGAAGCCACTCTCAACTATTCTATTGAGAGTGCCCAACGCGAGATCATCCGTACGGTTGCGAAGATGATGGATGAAGATGCTTCTGGAGACGAAGATTCCCATCATGACCACCCAGCGAGACTGATGCCTCATCCACCTCCGGGGCAAGCAGGACCAACAAGCGTAGCAAGAAGGCAGCACCATGACCGATGTTTTCCTAGGACGAGTTTAACAATGATGTTTTGTTTTACCGGTGTTTTGGATCGCATTTTGCTAAACTATGACATGTTTAATTGTTTTGAACTATGCTTCGGATTTTAGACTCTTGGGTTGTTTTGAACTACATTTCATTGCTTAAATGGATGTCATTTCTATCAATTCAAGCAGCGGAAACTTTCTAATCAACGGAACACTCGGAAAAGGGCAAGAAAAAAAATTTCAACAGACAAAACGGGCGACCCGCTCATTTTTCGAGCGGTCGCTCGCCTAAAAAAAATGGTCGAGAAGGAAAGGAAAAGAACGAGTGGTCGCCCATTTTTTGGGCGACCCACTCGTTTCTTCTGAGCAAACATTTTCCCCACTGAGCGACCGCCCATTTTTTGGGCGACCCGCTCACTTATTCTGACCACTTTTTTTAGATGACCTTTTCGTGTGTTTCAGATAGACTCCAGCAGCCGATGGGGCAAATCGCGAAAATACATTTCGGACAAAATACCGGTCTTGCATGACTTCAAGCCACAGAGCATACCTTTTTCAAATCTTGTAGATGTGGCTCCCATCAACGTTGATTTTCCTTTTGCGGAACCAATTCCATTTCAACCCCAATCCAACGAGGAAGCTCTCATCCTACACCGAGTCCAGAATAGGGGCATCAAGGCTTCAAAATTCGTGCACCATGGCATTCGACCAAAACAATTCTACGAGAGCATCAAGGGGATTTTCCAACTTGCGGGCTGGAACCGCCTCTTCCAAGCCAACCCTCGGACATACCGAAAGCTGACGACAGAATTTGCCTGCACATTCAAATGCTTCATCCCGAAGAACGACAACCCTTGGGAAGGCTACTTCAGATTCAGACTTGAAGGGCGACAATTTTATCTCAAGTTGGAACAACTTGCCGAAATTTTGGGCGTCCAAATGAGTGCAACCACAGCGATACCGAAGATCATAGTCACCAAAGCTCGAACTTTCTGGATGCAAATCGCAGCGAGCACATTCCGACCATGGCATCTTGAAGCCCTCATGATCCGGCATCCCGTTGTGCGCTATCTCCAGCAATTCATGGCCTCAACGCTACTCGCACGAGAAGAACCACAGGTCGTCTCAATCACCAAGCTCAACCTCCTCATGGAACCCCTTCACTTTATGATGCACAACCGGCTTGAAGTCGCTGACATAGCCTCAAGGGTTATCCTCCACATGTATTCGGTACTCTCTTCCGATCTTGGTTCAATTTGTTTTGGAGGTATAATCACTTTGATTGCAGAGAAGGTGGGAATCAATCTCGGACCATATGTACACGACACCATACATGGAGATACGATCAACTTCATCCATCTTGTGAAAAATGGCCTGGCCAAGGAACAAGAAAGCGAGATACTATGAAAATTTGTGGGTATAGAGGGCATGTTGATAACGCAAATCTAGGTGTATAAATAAGCTCAAGTAATAAAAAAACCTAGATACAACGAATACCGCAAGGATACGGATCAACTGTAGACCAGGGTCGAACACATGGAATAGTTAACTCTAGAAATAAGACTCAACCAAGAATTAGATCCGGAAATATGGAATGAAGTATGTGAATATCGAAAATAAAACAATGAACTAACTAAAGAAAATCAGATAGATAAACCACTGTAGCTTCGGGACAACCTTAACGCGCAGGGATTGTTTCTAAGGATGGAGAATCTACGAATATCGAACTCTAAACGAGGATCTCAAGTTCTAAAATCAGATTTGGCTCTCTCAAGTCCTAAATCCACTATCCAATAATTTAACCTATCGATCTCTCAACCTAATAGATTAAAATATCAAATGCATTATCGATCACTATCACAGTTCCTAAACCGATTAACCTATCTTTCAATAGTCTTAATCAATTCATTCAATGAATTCGTTCTGAATCTAATATCAACTCTCGTTGCAAATCAGAATCTAAAATCAATCAATCAACTGGCCAAGAAGATCAAAAGCAATAAACTCAATTCAATTAAACCGCCGAGTATCGATAACGTAGTCTCGGAAAATAAAACCAAACAAATCTCTACAAGGTTAAATCCCTAGCTACAGTGAAACGACTACTCAATACCCATAACAACAAACGAGTTCAAATCAATAAGAAGAAACATAGAAACAGATAAAGAAGACTCCCAGCGATCTCTCGATGACGATTCTTCAATCTCTACTTCCGGGAAACTCCGTCTTGATTCTCTCTCGAGTTCTTTGGCCTTTCCTGTGATCTCTCGATGATTTCTGAAGCCCAAGACGTCCTCTATTTATTTCTTTGGCGGCTAGGCTTCTTTCCATTCTGAAAACGGAAGTTCGGATGCAAAAATAGGAAGTTTTCTCGAAACGTAACACGACCGTGTTGAGGTAGAACACGGTACGTGTCAATTGTCTGATCAAAACTTATGCGCTTCTGCACGGGCTGGATATGGGCGAGTTGCGTCTCGACATGGCCGTGTTTGACGTCGACACGGTCTGTGTCAATTGTCTGTAAGAATATCTTCGTTTCCTTGCCTTTGCACGACCGTGTTTAAACTCGACACGGTCGTGTTCAAGTGCAACTCGAGCTGGAAATGCCTTAATCGTTCTGTTCCGGTCCAATATGCTCCGAAGTCCTCGATTATGTTCCTCTGATGTCCATAATGCGTCCATTACCTGTTCAATCACCAGAGATTGCGGAAGAAACAAAACCCAGTGCTGAAATGATCCTAAATGTCTAATAATGCACAAAACCGATGCGAAAGTGCTACACAATGAGCTTTGAAATAGATGAGAAAATCGTGTTATCAAACTCCCCCAGACTCATACTTTTGCTCGTCTCGAGCAAATATACGACGGAGACATGCGTGCGGGGGAAGTAGGTAGGTGATCAATCAGAAATCTCCATGAGTTTCAAAAGTGAAATTTCTCTCCTGTATCGACTAACCTTGAATGAAATCAGGCTTACCCTATTTAGATCTCCATTCCAACAAAACGATCATAGAGCTACACGACGAACTTCATTGCCCAAAACTTCAAAGGGGATTTCAAGTTATCTACCGAACACGTTTCTCAAACCTATTTATCGCTGTCTACAGGAATAATTCGGTCCACCTGGGTTTGGAGTAAGTCTGAATATGGTGATGGAAAATCGGGATTCCAAAGATCAATATCAAATGCATTCGCCTTCTGTCGTTCTTACTCACTTTTTTTTTTTGCTTTTCTTTCCTTTCATTTTTTTTTCGAAATACGCGTTGGACGAATGCATGATATGATCAAGAGGAACGAACGTAAGAACAGGGTATGGGTTTTGGAAACAGGACTTACTTTCACCTCGTGATGATTGCTGCCACCCCCGGACTACTTGCATGTGTGTCTAGACGAGTCAAAAGAAATAAAGATAGATTGAGAAAAAGGGCTCGCTAGACTATATAGGGCCTAATATTCCTGCAAATGGGGAACGGTTTTTAGGGAAACATATACGCTTGGGTTAGAAAGCTTTCATTCCCTCTTTCATCATAGGCAACGACTCATCTCATAACCTATAGATCATTCCTCAGGTCAAGCTACCTTTTCGGATAAGTCCGACAATTCATTCGGGTGCTTAGATAACTAAACAAGGTTCATCTATACTCTCAAGAGATTTATGCTCTATCGCTCATGAATCTTCTAACTGATCACCTGAAATCGGGTTTTTGTAGTTTTTCTATGCAAATTTACTAGATGATGTGCTAAAATGCATCAAGGACTGTCAAAATGGGGAAAACAGGTTGTCAGACTATCCTCCCCCAGACTTGAACGAGACACCATCCGCGGTGTCAAGTCGCCCTGGGAAACGGGAAAACCAGCGAGAGAAACCAAAAGGGAACGGGGTAAAAGAATACTTAGCATGAATGAATTGCGTGCTCCCTCATGGTACTCAAGGATCGACGAAAAAAAAGCTCAGACGAAGTCTCACAGCTCTCAGCGTACGCGTGGAATGTGATGCGACCTTGTAAACACATAAAACAATAGCACAAACCAAAACAACGCAGCAAATAGAACAAGTACGAGTGATACATCGTCAAGTCTGAAAACTACAACTGATAATCCCAAATAAAACAGACTGAAAATGCAAAAGCAAAAGAAAAGGAATAAAAAATAAAAAAGACAGAAAACGCTCACTGCTCCGGAGGTGGTGGTGGTGACCCTGGCTGATAGTAGTATGGGGAGTACGAATATCCAGGTGGAAGGTGTTGGTTGTAATGCTCTACGATGATCCGTGATATGATATTTTGACTATGTATTGATTCATTGTTTTATGAATGCATTACTTTTCCCGTTATATGATTAGCATGTTTGTTATATTACGATAAATATCCTTGAATCATTGCAGATGATTCTAAACTCCCTGGTCAGTTATCATTGTGGGAACAATGATGAATTAAGACCAGCATGATGTGTGATAGATGATTATGATCATATGCATTGGATGCAAATCACAATCATGTGTTCTCGTTTGGAACGAGTTACTGGATGACCCGCATGAGATTGTCACATGGACATGAGTCATGACTTGAATCTCATACAGCGGTTCGTTCTTGGATCCTCAGACCTGAGATGTCTAGAGTATATGATATGAGGAGTGACGTATCTTGACTGCATCAAACGTCGTCTTTAACCGGATGATCATAACGGCGTTGCTCAGATACGTTCACGAATCATATGCAGATAGTAGACATGCAAATCAGACTGTGAAAATGCGTATCACCTCCTATGCAGGAGAGATGTCGCTGGGCCCCTCGTGAAAATCAATGCAGGAGAGATGTCGCTGGGCCCCTCGTGGAAATCGGACTGTGAAAATGCGTGGCCACGCTATAGATGAATGTACATCTATTTTATCAGTCGGTTTGCCTAGACGAGTAAGCGGTTGAACTTGAAGGGTGTCTCATACCATGCCCTTGTTCAACATACGACATCGTGAGACAAAGGATCAGAACTCGAACTATTGCTGGCTTTGTTAGATCACCTCTAACTCTATTCTAGGTGGGTGGTCATGGCGTCTTGCTAGAGGCTAACCAGCTTTGGGGTTCGGGAAAGGGTTTCCGAAGCCACTGCCACTTCGAATGGGCCTACAGGGTCACACACCATTAGGGATAGATCACACGTGAAGAGAACGATGCGAGAAAGGAACCACGGAACTAGCTGGAAGGGTTCCAGATGGCCAGACTGTCCGTTCCAGGCCTGGAACGGACGGTCCAGCCATGATTGGTCCGTTCATTCCGCTGAGGAACGGACGAACCGTTCCGCAAGTGCCAGACCATCCGTTCCAGACCTGGAACGGACGGTCCAGGCATCAAGACCGTCCGTTCTGCGAGGAAAAGCGGAACATCCGTTCCGCGTGGAATGTCAGACCGTCCGTTCCAGACCTAGAACGGACGGTCCGACTTTCGGGCAGATTTCCTATTTCGCGTTTTAAGGGTTTTGGGCAATCCTAATTAATGGGTGAGCCGCCACAAACCCTAGAAAACGAACTTCAGACGTCCTAGACACTTTCTAACTTGATTTTGAGTTCTAGTGATTGGAATATCGATTCCAAGTCAAGGACATCGGTTTTTCTCTTCACGAATCCTAGCAGATACGTTCCAAAGCGTTGGAATTCATCCCGCCGGTGTGGATACGTGTAGAGGAGTTGTACTTTCAACTCTTGGTGATTAAAACAGGCCCTGGATCGATTGATACTTCCAGATCTTGAAAGAACGAGGTAAGTATTCGAATCCCACGACGATATACACGATTGTTCGGGTTATTGCACAATTGGTTTTGTGTGACGTTTGGCTAGGTTTAGATTTTTCCTTCCGCTGCGTGAAACATAGAATCCAAACCCTAGATCGATGAGATCGCATGCTAGGAACCCGAAGGGAATCCAACAGAAGGGGGATCAGAGGGGCGTCGATGTCGGCGGCATACCTCGTGTCATAGCAGCGATGAAACTCCGTGGCATACTACGCCATCTGATGCTGCTGCTAGCGGAACTGCCTCTGAGCGTCGAACTCCGTCCGTATCAGATATCCAAAAGACTGGAGCTGAGTGCCGAACCCGTGCATGGTCGTCTCCATACTCTGCATCCTCTAGCTAAGCATGTCAATCTGGGCAGAGTAGTCAGGAAATGAGTGGGAGCTCGGATTCGGTGGTGGTGAGGGAGGCATGTCGAAGGAGAAGTCCTCTGAAGGAAGAGGGTAGGACTGAGGAGCCCGAGAAGAGGAGGGTTGGTCAGCATCTAGCATGGCCGCATCGTCAGCGGGGACATCGTCAAAGGGGGCTCGGAAGAGGAGACCAGCTTGAGTGATCGGCGGTAGATGGGGACAAGGGAGACGTACGCGCTGACGGTTACCTTGATGGTCCAGATAGTTCCAGTGCCAGCGTACCGGTCGCTCGGAGAGATGAAATTTCTGGACCAACGCAGCAATATCCAAGAGAGTGTGGCTCGGGATCACATCGTCGGAATAGTGGCCGACATTAATGCCCACGCGACGAGCAATCATGGTGATGATGCCGCCGACGCATGTCTTGACGTCGGTCGGATTCCCTGGTTGTGCGAAAGTCTCGAGATGCATCGCCATACGGGAAACAAGGCATACTTCCTCCATTCCCCAAGTGTCGCCGTCAAAGGCGTCGCTCAAAGCCCAGCGAAGAAAACCAAGTTCCTGATGATTCACCGTGCCGCCGGCAGCTCGGGCGAGGAGGCAGCTGGTAAGGAATTGGTGAAAATACCGAGCCACTGGGTGGCGGATCCAAGTCGCCTTTGGGGTTCGACTCTCGTACGAGCGAGGGGCGATAGCCTGCCAAAATGCTTCCTGACGCTGAGGTAGAAAGAGAGAGAGCTTCGAAGATGTACCTGGCTCGATTCCGAGGATATTGGCGAACTGACGCATTGAGAGGCGATACTCGTTATTCCGCATCCGAAAATCCATGAAGGCATTCGCTGTACTGCCATCGCTCGGAAAGTAGCAATGGATGGTAGAGAGGAACTCCAGAGTCAAAGTCTTGAAACTCTTCTCGTGTACCGTCAGAAAATTCGACCACCCGAGCATATCAAAGATACGAACCAACTCGTCATGGATTCCGATGCGATCGAGGTCATCACCGAAAAACTTGGTCGGTTGTAAGCCTTGTCGTTCGAGTTTGAGGTAGATGGCCTTGGTGATGTTGTCCCGGTGATTGATCCGAAGAACGCCCGGTTCAGGTCGGATCGGAGTGAGGACGGTCAGCTCCATGATGGCGCCTTGGCGAGGGGACCAAGGTTCGTTGTCCGGGAGCGTGCGGCTGTACCGGCGCTTCGGACCTCTTTCAAGGCGGCCTTCGATCCGTCCTGTGTTCACCATACTCAGAGTTAAGGAGGAAGAGATGGAGGATTACCGAAGATGTCACCGGAGTGAGGAGGCAACGGCGGGGCGAAGGGACGGCGGTGAGGCGAGGATTCTGCGAGGCGGAGTGGAGAGGCGGCGGGAGATCGGAAGGGATCCGGTCGCGGGGGTGATAGCTGCGGTGGAATGAAGGATGGGCACGGCGGGGAGAGGCGACGCGGGTGGTGGCTGTATAGCGGCAGAACACGGTGGCAGCGACGACGGGAAGGCGAAAAAAAGTAGATGACACGACCGAATCCTGCGAAAACGGAATAAAAAGGCGAAAAAAATGACGACACGGTCCGTGCAGATTGTCTGTTGAAATATCGCTGAAACGAACACGGCCATGTTCAAATCAACACGGGCCGTGCAGAATCTCTGTGAAAACCAAACATTAGTGAACACGGCCGAGTTACACGCAACACGGGCCGTGCTGAATTTCGGCCAAAATTGAAAGATGAATAGTCCGGTGACCAGTGAGACCTAAAATAGCCAGAATTAGACCACGAGAGAAGATATAGCAACGAGCGGGTAGAGAGAATAAGAAGAAAAGAAAGAGAAAAATAAAACAAAACTAATATATAGTAAGGATACGGGGTCGGGTTGCCTCCCGACAAGCGCTTGTTTTAGGTCGTTAGCTGGACCCGGCAAGGATTCATGACTCCGCGGGTTCGGAGAGGGCGATGGCTCCTCTCGTGTCCGATGGAAAAGCATGGTTGTAGAGCTTCAGACGTTGAGTGTTAGTTTTGAATGAACTTCCAGAATGATCCCATAGTTCGATGCCACCGCTTGGTGATACGAATTTGATCTTGAACGGACCCGACCACCGGGATTTCTGTTGGGTTTTCCTGTGATCTCAAGAGCGAATCTAATTCCTAAGAGATCAGTTCTAGGGTTTGCGCAGTGGATGTAAAACAAAAATTTTGATGAAACCCTAAAACCTATCATGCATGATCTTGTAGAAACGTTAGAACGCTTACCTCAATCGATCCGGGGCCTGTATCAATTGATGTGTTCGTCCGATCACTGTAGGCAGGAAGAATACCTTGCCCTCTATACGTATCCACACGGCGGAAAGGGTTCCAACGGTTGGAACTTGTCTGCTAGGACTGAAGAACGCTTTCTTCTTTGCGCAAGGGTTTTAGGGATCTTTCTGTTAGGCTTTTCACTCTCCAAACCTCTCCCTAGGGTCTGAAAATCGTGCCAAAAGAGTTAGGAGGCGTTCCCATAAGTTTCTCCCCTTTAAAACCCTAATTAGAGCGAGTTTAGTAAATCCCGACGTCTGGACCGATTGGTCTGGAGCTTTTTAACGTCTGGACCGATCGGTCCAGACACCCTCTGGACCGACCGGTCCACGCGTCTAGACCGATCGGTCTGGGTAGGCTAGACCGATCGGTCCAGACTTCTGGGCCGGTCGGTCTGGCCTCCGCTCCACCGGGATTTTCTCGCCTCTTCTCGCGCATTCGTCCTTTCCTGTGTGTGTGACCCTGTAGGCTCATTCGATATAGCGGTGTAACACGAAATCTCTTATTTTGGTTACACAAGTCATAGGCAGTCTCTAGCAAGACACTATGACTACCTATCTCGAATAGAGTTTCTTCGTGATCCTACGAACGCCAGTGATGATTCCGGTTGATGATCCTTTTGTATCACGATATCATATGTCGAATATAAGGCATGGACAAGCCACCTTATCTGATTCGACTGCTTTCTCGTTCACTGAGTTTGACTGTCTGAAATAGTTGACATTCGTCTATAGTGCGGCCACACATTTCTGCAGTCTCGCTCACACGAGGGGCCCAGCGATATCTCTCTCTTTTACGAGAGGTACAAATCCCGTCTTGACTATCTACAATCCAACACATGATTCGTTTCGTACCTGATACACGCCTTTATAGTCCTCCTGTTACGCAGGACGTTTGACGTAATCAAAGTACGCAACTCCTCATGTTGGATTCCGTAGATATCTCAAGTCTTAGGATCCAATCATGGAACCGTCATATGAGATTCAAGTCATGACGCTAGTCCATGTGACAATCTCACGCGGGTCA
>NW_010969940.1:71921-73235 GCF_000463585.1 Tarenaya hassleriana | reverse complement strand
CAGACCGTCCGTTCTACGTGCTGGAACGGACGGTCCACGGGCTTTTCTGGACCGTCCGTTCCGGGCTTCAGTTTTTCCGAAATTAAACCGGATTAGCGTTAAATCACCTTATAAGAAGGAGATTAAAAATCCTAACTCGTGAGAGACGAAAGTGAGCCGACTTTTGGTAGAAAAGAGAGAGTTTTTGGAGATCCAAAAACAAGTTCTAAGTCTCGAGATTTCTCGGTGCACATATCGAATAGAGATTCGAGTCTTAGCAGACAAGTTCCAATCGTTGGAATCCATCCCGAGGTGTGGATACGTGTAGAGGGCGAGGTAATCTTCCTGCCTAAGTGATCGGACGAATTCTTCAGTTGATACAGGCCCCGGATCGATTGAGGTAAGCGTTCTAACGTTTCTACGATTCATGAGAAGCATGGTTCTAGGGTTTATTAAATTTTTGTTTTATATCCGCTGCGCAAACCCTAGAATCGATCTCTTAGGAATAGGATTCGCTCTAGAGATCCCAGGAAACCCAACACTCTTCCAGCTAATAGCGCCTCCGTTCAAGCAGAAAACATAGCCAGACTGCGATCTGTAGTCATCTGGGTCTGACTGGAAACTAGCATCGGTGTAACCTCTTACAGCGAGCTCGTCTTCCGACCCACCGTATACCAAGAACACATCCTTAGTCCTTCTCAAGTACTTCAGGATGTTCTTGACGGCGATCCAGTGCGACTCACCTGGATCTGACTGGTATCTACTCGTAATGCTCAACGCATAGGATACATCTGGTCGAGTACAAAGCATGGCATACATGATGGATCCAATTGCCGAAGCATATGGAATCCGATCCATGCGTTCTCGCTCATCAGGTGTCGTAGGACACTGACTCTTGCAGAGAACTGTGCCACTGCTCATCGGTAAGGTTCCTTTCTTGAAATCTTGCATCTTGAACCGTTTCAAGACCTTATCGATGTAAGTACTCTGACACAGTCCTAGAAGACGCCTCGATCTATCTCTATACATCTTTATTCCTAGAATATAGGCCGCTTCTCCTAGGTCCTTCATAGAAAACTGTGTTCCTAGCCAAGACTTAACGACTTGCAAGGTAGGAACGTCATTCCCTATAAGGAGAATGTCATCCACGTACAGCACTAGAAATACAACTGTGCTCCCACTAGCCTTCTTGTAAACACATGGCTCATCTTCGTTTTGTGAGAAACCAAATCTTTTGATTGTCTCGTCAAAACGAAGGTTCCACCTTCTCGAAGCCTGCTTTAGTCCATAAATGGACCTCTGAAGCTTGCACACTATCCTCGGGTTCCTCAGATC
>NW_010969940.1:70772-71878 GCF_000463585.1 Tarenaya hassleriana | reverse complement strand
CTTGCACACCATCCTTGGGTTCCTTGGATTGACAAAACCTTCGGGTTGTGTCATGTACACATCCTCGGTCAAGTTCATGTTAAGGAACGCGGTCTTGACATCCATTCGCCCTATCTCATAATCATCATATGCGGCTATGGCAAGTAGGATCCTGATGGACTTCAACATAACTACGGGCGAAAAGGTCTCATCATAGTCAATACCATGAATTTGAAGGAATCCTTTCGCCACAAGCCGTGCCTTATACGTGTGCACGTTGCCATCCATGTCGGTCTTCTTCTTGAAGATCCATTTTCATCCGATGGGTTTTATGCCTTCAGATGCATCAACCAGAGTCCATACTTGGTTGTCTGACATGGATTGCATCTCGGACTTCATAGCCTCGCGCCATTTCTCGGAATCGGGACTCGCCATAGCCTCTGGGTATGTGGTAGGCTCGTCATGTTCTAATAACATGAGTTCCTCATTCCCAGTCACGAGAAATCCATATCTCGTTGGCTCTTGGCGAATCCTGCCTGATCTCCGAGGTTCACTCGACAAAGGTTGAGTCACAACGGGCAGTGAAACAGGTTGAACTTCTTCAACTTGTTCAATCGGCTCAGCGTCTACTTGCTGCTCTCGAACTTCCTCAAGTTCGACCCTACTCCCACTGACTCTTTTGGAGACGAACTCTCGCTCCATAAAAGTCGCATTCCTGGCAATGAACACTTTGTTCTCTGCCGGAATGTAGAAGTAGTAACCCTTAGTTTCCTTAAGGTAGCCTACAAATAAACACTTATCAGATTTGGAGGATAACTTATCAGTCATCTGACGCTTCACATAAGCGTCGCAACCCCAAATTCTGACAAACGATAACGCGGGACGCTTCCCCGTCCATATCTCATATGGTGTCGTTTCAGCCGACTTCGTTGGACTCCTATTCAGCAGGTACGCGGCGGTCTCTAAAGCATAGCCCCAGAAGGACTTCGGAAGATCTGTCTGACTCATCATAGACCGAACCATGTCTAACAGTGTTCGGTTCCTCCGTTCAGACACGCCGTTCCATTGTGGCGTTCCAGGAGGAGTTAATTGTGATACAATACCACAATAAACCAGATAGTCAGTGA
>NW_010969940.1:69534-70073 GCF_000463585.1 Tarenaya hassleriana | reverse complement strand
CACAATATCCTGCTCGGCCGATTTCAGCATCTCATGCAGTTCGGCTAAGCTCTTAGTCATCCCATGCATATGATACTGCATCACGAACTGGTTATTGTCCTCAGGCAATGACATAAGGATCAAGTCTGCAACCAAGTCAGCATCGAGTGTCACTCCCATGCGCTCAAGTTCCTCAACATGAGCTCGCATGTTGAGGACGTGGATGTTAACAGAGCTACCTCTCGGCATCTCCGTCTTCACTAGAGCCTTTAGCGTCTTGTACTTTTTAGTACGTGCTAGCTCCTGAAACATGGTTTTGAGCTGTTCGATCATATCAAACATGCTCTTCCCCTCAAACTACCTCTGCAGATTCGGGGCCATGCTTCCCAACATGAGACAAGAGATCTCGATGTCGTCAGTCTGATGCTTCAACCAAGCATCCTTGACGGCTCTCGTGGCATTGGCTGCAGGCTCAGGTGGTAGAGCCCCTTCCAAAAAGACTTCTTATCGTGCTTGAGAACAATTCTCAAGTTCCGATACCAGTCTAAGAAGTTCGTCCC
>NW_010969940.1:67398-68932 GCF_000463585.1 Tarenaya hassleriana | reverse complement strand
AATGGGAGGTACACGCTTAGCATTACATCAATAAGGGATTTTCGAAACCACATTCAGATCAAGCATCTACTTTCAAGCTATGAGAACCACCATTTCTCCATCTTGCCTCACCAAGATAGCACGGTATACCCAGCTTTGGCATGGCCCATGACACGTACGATCGAGGCCTTGACAAGTGCTTTACTCGTAGAGCTTCTAGATCTAATCGGTTTTTGTGCAACGATTGTTCATAATCCGAATGGACAATCCAATCGATTATGCAATCCCAATCCCGAAGCTCCCACTCAATCAAACATATCTAATATCTTGATTAAGTTACATACATTCATTCACTATGGACCATCCATAAGAAAGAATCATGTAATTCTGAATCACAGTTGATCGGTTTTAACAAAAATCATGCAGAGCAACCAGACTCTGATACCACTGTTGGGTTTTTCTGGGATCTCAAGAGCGAATCTAATTCCTAAGAGATCAGTTCTAGGGTTTGCGCAGCGGATGTAAAACAAAAATTTTGATGAAACCCTAAAACCTATCATGCATGATCTTGTAGAAACGTTAGAACGCTTACCTCAATCGATCCGGGGCCTGTATCAATTGATGTGTTCGTCCGATCACTGTAGGCAGGAAGAATACCTTGCCCTCTACACGTATCCACACGGCGGAAAGGGTTCCAACGGTTGGAACTTTTCTGCTAGGACTGAAGAACGCTTTCTTCTTTGCGCAAAGGTCTTAGGGATCTTTCTCTTATGCTTTTCACTCTCCAAACCTCTCCCTAGAGTCTGAAAATCGTGCCAAAAGAGTTAGGAGGCGTTCCCATAAGTTTCTCCCCTTTAAAACCCTAATTAGAGCGAGTTTAGTAAATTCCGACGTCTGGACCGATCGGTCTGGAGCTTTTTAACGTCTGGACCGATCGGTCCATGTCTGGACCGATCGGTCTGGAACAATTTTCGGACCTCACACGTTACCTCTGGACCGACCGGTCTACGTCTAGACCGATCGGTCTGGGTTAGCTGGATCGATCGGTCCAGACCTTCTGGACCGGTCGGTCTGGCCTCCGCTCCACCAGGATTTTCTCGCCTCTTCTCGTGCAGTCGTCCTTTCCTATGTGTGTGACCTTGTAGGCTCATCCGATATAGCAGTGTAACACGAAATCTCTTATTTTGGTTACACAAGTCATAGGCGGTCTCTAGCAAGACACTATGACTACCTATCTCGAATAGAGTTTGTTCGTGATCCTACGAACGCCAGTGATGATTCCGTTTGATGATCCTTTTGTATCACGATATCATATGTCGAATATAAGGCATGGACAAGCCACCTTATCTGATTCGACTCCTTACTCGTTCACTGAGTTTGACTGTCTGAAATAGACGACGTTCGTCTATAGTGCGGCCACACATTTCTGCAATCTCGCTCACACGCAAGACCCAGCGATATCTCTCTCTTTTACGAGAGGTAAAAATCCCGTCTTGACTATCTACAATCCAGCACATGATTCGTTTTGTACCTGATACACGCCTTTATAGTCCTC
>NW_010969940.1:66137-67122 GCF_000463585.1 Tarenaya hassleriana | reverse complement strand
ACACATCATACTAGTCTTATTATGTCGTTATTCCCATAATGACACAAGACTAGTGAGTTTAGTATCATTCATAATGATACATGGATTTCATAACACATCTAGTATGCAAGAACATGTAATGAATCAAATACTCTCATAAAACCATAGAAAGTATCAATACATCAAATGTATCTAAATAAAGCTCATAAACAGTACATCATAGAGCACTAAACCAACAATTTCAACTTTCCTGGAAAAAGTCGCATTCGTGAGTTAAACAAAAGGACAAGATCGTTTACCTGGAAATTACGCTGGAGGATATGCTTGTCGTGCCATTTTTTCGTCCGCTCTTTGTAGATTTTAGCGTACTTAGATACAGACTTTTGGAGAGCTTTTGGGGAGAGAAGAATAGAAGTTCACGGGATTTTGGGAAGAAGAAGGAAGATTCGATCGTGAAGACTACACATCTGCATGAGCCTTTCTTTCCTCTCTTTTATCTCTTTTTCTCACAGCTTTTTATTGTTTTCCATGAACCGTGAGTAGATCCACGACTATGGGTTAGGGATTCGTTTGTGTTTTGGGTATGTTTGAACCCTAACTTGGATTTCAGTTTTGATTTGTTTCGGTTCTATTGATTTGCGCTTTTATTGGATTGATGTTTACTAACCCCATGATCAATTATCTTAGATTCTAAACTACATAGAGATATGAGTTGGTTTCGGATCAAAATCAATAGGATAGATCGTATTATTCACATAGAGATATGGTTTAATCGATCTAGGGTTGATGATAGCGTTCTTCATGCACCTAGGGTTAACTTGAATAGATCGAGAGATTGACGAGTTACTCTATAGGTAGGGAGTTTGTAGACCGAGAGGTGAATTCTCTATTTTTGTTGCTTGATGATTCCCGAATACAAGTCATAATCGTTATTCTCGCATGCTTAGCATATACCCATACACGCGAATACGATCCCGACGCCCGTAGTCATCCTTGTTTGATAGGT
>NW_010969940.1:49161-54070 GCF_000463585.1 Tarenaya hassleriana | reverse complement strand
CAATTGTCTACTTCCTCGCAAACCTTGCATATTTCCACAAATATGCGAGGCGCTTCCGGTATCTAATACCCACGACGTAGAAGTAAACAAATTAGCCTCTATAACGAAGACACCAGAAGTTGAAGCTTCTTTAAGCTTCTTCTTCTCCTGATCTTCCAGGTATAGTGTACAATTTCTGTTCCAATGCCCAACGGCATGACAGAAATAACACTCTTCCTTTTTGGACTTAGGCTTAGGTTCAATGACAACGCTTGTCACTTTCCACTTGCCCTTGCTCTTGGAACGCTTCCTTTTGCTGGAATTCTTTCCAACAACTACCATTTCACTCTTTTCGTGGCTCTCAGCTTTCTTTTGGAATGACGCATTCAACTGATCAACTATCAAAGAATCGTTCATGTCCTCTAATCGCTTACGCAATTCCGAGGTCATGTTTCCAAATGTTAAGCTAGACTTGTCCGGATCATCATCCACATGCTTCCGATAAGCATCAATGATCGATCTAGAAGCCATGGTTAGAGTCTTATCCTTCATAAGGATAGATCGCATCGTCAACTTCGGTACAATACCGGTTAACGCTATGTCCTACAGAAAAAGACAAAACAGAACGAAAACACATCTACATGCAGATTCTATCAATGATCTACTACCAGCTAGTCCATCATCAATCAGTGTCAATCTATCTATGATCCACTACCAGCTAGTCCATCATCAAACAATGACAACACAGATGAGCTATATTCCCATAAAGAAAATTAACCCTACAATAATTTTCTATATGGGACTAAGATCCGTATTTCACATAAGAACAAGTTTTTACACTCAGTCTTATGCTATTTAGGTAGACATCTAATGTCAATCACATCCAATGTGATTCTTAGATCCTTTATGAGACTATGATATCAAATATCATTGCATACTGGTCTCATCTGTACCATTAAGTCTCAAGTCAAATTTGACAACTTAACCCAAGATAAACCATATTCAAGCTGTAGGAACCACGATTTTCTACCCTGCCTCACAAAGATAATCCGGCACGCTCAGCTTTGGCATGACCCGTGTTACGGATGATCGATGCCTTGACAGGCGCTCTAGTAATGGGAGGTACACACTTAGCATTACATAAATAAGGGATTTTCGAAACCGCACCTAGATCAAGCATCTACTTTCAAGCTATGAGAACCACCATTTCTCCATCTTGCCTCACCAAGATAATACTGCACACCCAGCTTTGGCATGGCCCATGACACGTACGATCGAGGCCTTGACAAGTGCTTTACTTATAGTGCTTCTAGATCTAATCGGTTTCTGTGCAACGATTGTTCATAATCCGAATAGTCCATCCATTCGATTATGTAATCCCAATCTCGGAGCTCCCACTCAATCAAGCATATACTATATCTTGATTAAGTTACATGTATTCATTCACTATGGACCATCCATAAGAATGAATCATGTCTATTTGAGTTACAGTTGATTAGATTATGCAACGATTGCGTAATCGGACCTCGAAAACGGAAATTTTCGGAATCTGGACTTCGCACCGTCCGTTCTGGAGGTAGAATGGACGTTCCAGGCTGGCAGAACGTTCGGTCTCGAATGCAAAAGTCAGAACGGATGTTCTGCCTAGTAGAACGGACGTTCTGCATGGCAGAACGGACAGTCCAACCTTCTGTTCTGTACCAATTAGTCCGTCACCCGTGGACCGTTCCGCGTTCTCCGACGTTCTCGGCCCCGATCAGATCCGAAACTGATCCGAATTCATCTGTGAACCCAAAATTTGAACTCCTGCACTCTATGCAACATGAAACATGCAATCTACACTAGATTCAATCATCAAACATGCATAGATATCAAAGCAAACATGGATTCAAACAATTCAAATCCTAAAACATGCGTGATCGGGTTCTATGAAATCAAAACAGAGCAACCAGGCTCTGATACCACTGTTGGGTTTCCTGGGATCTCATGAGCGAATCTAATTCCTAAGAGATCGATTCTAGGGTTTGCGCAGCGGATGTAAAACAAAAATTTTAATAAACCCTAGAACCATGCTACTATTGAATCATAGAAACGTTAGAACGCTTACCTCAATCGATCCGGGGCCTGTATCAATTGATCTGTTCGTCCGATCACTTTAGGCAGGAAGAATACCTCGCCCTCTACACGTATCCACACGTCGGGATGGATTCCAACACCTTGGAACTTGTCTGCTAGGACTAGAGATCTCGATCTCTCTTGTGTGCAAGGTTTTGGAGGCTTAGGGTTTTATTTTTCTTCTTTTTTTCTTCTTTTCCTTTTTTCTTTTTTTTTTCTTAAAACCCTAGAAGACATTCTCCTAGAAGACATTCTCCTTATATAGACTTTCCAAAATCCTAATTTGACAAGGAATAGATTACTAGGAATCCTAATCTAATTAGGTTTCCTAAACCTATTAGAATTCTAATCTCATTAGGTTTCCTAGATATAATAGAATTCTAATCTCATTAGGATTCCTATACATAATAGGATTCCTAATCCCATTAGGATTCCTATTCCAATTAGAAATCTCAATCCAATTAGGATTCCTAATCGGGATAATTTAGCACACGTACTTGTCCATCCCTATTGTGTGTGACCCTGTAGACTCATCCGGAATAGCAGTAAAACGCAGAATCTCCATTCCGGTAATACAAGTCATAGGCGGTCTCTAGCAAGACACTATGACTACCTATCTCGAATAGAGTTTGTTTGTGATCATACTAAAGCCAGTGATGATTCCGACTGATGATCCTTTTGTATCGCGATATGATATGTCGAACATAAGGCATGGACAAGCCACCTTATCTGATTCGACTGCTTTCTCGTTCACTGAGTTCGACTGTCTGAAATAGACGACGTTCGTCTATAGTGCGGCCACACATTTCTACAGTCTTGCTCACACGAGGGGCCCAGCGATATCTCTCTCTTTTACGAGAGGTACAAATCCCGTCTTGACTATCTACAATCCAGTACATGATTCGTTTCGTACCTGATACACGCCTTTATAGTCCTCCTGTTACGCAGGACGTTTGACGTAATCAAAGCACGCAACTCCTCATGTTGGATTCTGTAGATATCTCAGGTCTTAGGATCCAATCATGGAATCGTCGTATGAGATTCAAGTCATGACGCTAGTCCATGTGACAATCTCATGCGGGTCAGTCCAGTATTCCGTTCTGCAACGAATACCTATGATTGTGATCGTATCCAATACCTATGATCATCTATGTGATCATCAATCACACATCATACTAGTCTTATTATGTCGTTATTCCCATAATGACACAAGACTAGGGAGTTTAGTATCATTCATAATGATACATGGATTTCATAACAGATCTAGCATGCAGGAACATGTAATGAACAAAATACTCTCATAAAAAAAAACATATAGAAAGTATCAATACATCGAATGTATCTGAACAAAGCTCATAATCAGTACATCATAGAGCACTAAACCAACACGAATACGGTCCCGACACCCATGGTCATCGTTGCTTGATAGTTACATTCGGTTTTAATTGCTTTCTTATTTTATTTTCCATTGATCCACATATTTTCACCATCACCCTCACTTGCTTGCTTTGATTTAGTTTCGAATAGGGTGTAGATTTAGCTATCGGTCCTTGTGTTCGACCCCGTGTTACGACGATCCGTATCCTTGCGGTGAGTTGTGAATCGGGTATAAATTCTAGATTCGGTACACACGTATCAAGTTTTTGGCGCCGTTGCCGGGGACTGGTTAGCCTATTTCTAGGTCTTTATCGATTCTAGATCTTGCTTGTGTATTTATTGAGTCGTGTCTTTTTCGAGTCTTTTTGTGTGTATATTTGAGTCGAATCCTATGTATAGTTTTGGTTTTCTAACCATCTACACTAGTTTGCTCTCTCCCTTACTATGATTACAGGTGAAGAGAACATTTACAACAATTGGGAGGCGATTTGGGAGATTACTCGATTGCTAAATGAAGGAGAAACGGAACATGAGTCTATCTCCCATACAGTGACTTCTTTCAAAAACTTGACTCAGACCGTATCCCATGCAACTTGAACCATGTCAGTTTCTTAGACGATAGAAAGCGGGTAGAAGATGTCATCCTCAGGCCAGTAGAAACAAGTAAACGTCGTTTTAATAATCATATACTTGTTTTTTACTCTTTCATTGCAAATGATCAAGCATGGATGACACATGTGGAGAAATCAGAGTATGTGAGACCCCCGCATAGACCACCCCGACCTCCAGATTCATCACTCTCAGACCCTCCCATCATTTGAGCAAGATAGGTCGAGCTAATGACGTTAAACAAGCGCTTCTCGGGAGGCAACCCGAGAATTAGGTAACGTTTTTTTTCTTTTTCTTTGTAGCATAGGTAGTAGAGACCATGACTGTATTTTGGATCCTTCGGAATGCATTGCTATTACTATGTTTTTGTTCGGATAACGTTTGTTGTTCTATGAGCGTTTACACCGGCACACGAGAGATGAGCATCGACTTCCGAGAGACAACGTTGGATAGGTTCCAATTCACAGAGTATGTGAGAGCTCTTGCATTTGACGTGAGTTAACTTCATTGCGAGCGAACGAATTTCGCATAGCTAAGTTTCTCTATCCCTCTTATTGGTTCTTCTCATTTGTTGTTTCCGATTCTACTTTTCTGGGTGAGAATTTACACCGTGGACGGTGTATGGTTCAAGTCTGGGGGGGTGGATAGATCCTTCACACATTCAGGCCTATCTACTTACGATTGAATTTAGTTTAGGTGCATTTTATCATGGCATATAGATTTAGGAAAATTTTTCACTTTTGCATATCACTTTGCATTAGTTGCATTCACGTTTTCTTTTCTTTTTTTTCATACAGATGGATTTTTGTTAGGTTTGCATGATTGCATT
>NW_010969940.1:45843-48537 GCF_000463585.1 Tarenaya hassleriana | reverse complement strand
TTTTGAACATCATTTGGAGGATTTTTGGGATGATAGAGTAGAAATATCTTGATGATCTAGTGACTTTGTAGAATGTGGTTGAACCGTGTCGAATTGATAGTTCTCCAGACTTTCTATATATAGTTTGTGGGATGAGGTTGTTGTTTGGAACCTACGGAGTTGAAACGATTATATCCAGGTTATATGTTTCGGGTAGAACCTTTTCCGAGTCTTGCAGGTCGATGAAATCTAGTTCAACAAAAGTCTTGGGAAAATAAAGCATCTCGACACTCCGCTGTCAAAATCTCGTCAACGAAAATCGTTCGAGGACATGAGTGCATCGATCGATGGTTCGGGTCTAAGTTGTGGGTCGGACATTGTGACAACCCAGAGTACCGTAGGAGGGCGGGGGCGGCTCCTGACGAGCTTCTGGGTAGGGGGTACAGGGATGAATCGAACACCAGAATGAGAGAGATCTGAGGGCTGTATAGTATGGGACTATACGGTCTAAGATAACATAAAAGAATTAGTTGAGCTACTCATAGTAACAAGATGCACCTACCTTTTTGGTTGACTATCCCGAGAGAACTCCAAAGTTAAGCGTGCTGGCTCTGGAGCAAATCTCAGGATGGGTGACCTACTGGGAAGTGTCTCGGTATGCGTACGAGTGAGGACAAAACATGCTGAAAGGCCTCGGGTTGCTGTGTGAGGGCAGTTTCGACAATTCGTAGCGGCCTCGGGTTGTTACAGACATCGCATAAAAAGAAAAATACAGAAGAAAAGAAAAAAAAAGAGAAGAGAAAAACGATGTCCTTCAACTTCAACGTCCTAGAAACCAGAGGTGCTAGCGTTCAATAGAGAAATTCTACAGAAAGGTAAAAATCTAGGCACGAAGTAGAACTAATATCGAAAAGGCTAAGTTAAGATAAGGATAGGTTCGGAAATAGGCTTGGTGAATTGTAGAGATTCTAACGGGCTCTAGGTGGCAATAAAAATCCCATGGCTAGGTAGGTTAGTCTTTGGTAGGAAGATCATAGTAGACCGGTTTGGGTACGTTTCTCGGAAAACTAGTATTGGATGGATGTTCTTCTTTTAAGCCTCATGATGATGCTATTTGATGTTCGTCATTCCCTATTTTTCAGATTTTATTCCTTCGTTCTTTACTCGAGGACGAACAAATGTTTAAGTCTGGGGGATTTGATAACTTCTATTTTTCTCTATATTTTGATAAGAGTTTGTCTAGGTTTTACGGGATAATCACATGCATTTATAGGGATTCTAGGCGTGTTAGGAGATAAAACCCGGTTGTGCTTTAGTTTTGCAGAGTTACAGGTTTCGAAGATGATTGGATGCGAAAAGGAACGTTTTTGGAGCGTTAGAGATGAAGTTCGAATGAGGTACTCCTGTTTCGAGATCAATAACTTTCTCTACACATATCCAAATCATTCGAGACTTGCTGGAAAGATCCTTTTAAGAGCTTCGCGTAGACACCAAAATCACCCAAATCCGACATCGGAGCTGAAAGTTATGAGCAAAATCGCGAAGCCTGAGAAATCTGTCAGAAAGTGAAACCGGTCCGGATCCAATTGGAACCGGCCGGTTCCAGAGGTCCGATTTCACTCATTTCGGTCCGATTCAAGTGTCCAGAAGGCCCAGAAACAGAAGGTGGAACCGGTCCGGTTCCATATGGAACCGGACCCGACGGAGAAAAACCCTAATTTGCGATTTTTAGAGTTCTAAAGGGAAAAGGACTCTTGGGAGCCACCCTAGGGTTATATTCGATCGTGGAGACTACACATCTGCATGAGCCTTTCTTTCCTCTCTTTTATCTCTTTTTCTCACAGCTTTTTATTGTTTTCCATGAACCGTGAGTAGATCCACGACTATGGGTTAGGGATTCGTTTGTGTTTTGGGTATGTTTGAACCCTAACTTGGATTTCGGTTTTGATTTGTTTCGGTTCTATTGATTTGCGCTTTTATTGGATTGATGTTTGCTAACCCCATGATCAATTATCTTAGATTCTAAACTACATAGAGATATGAGTTGGTTTCGGATCAAAATCAATAGGATAGATCGTATTATTCACATAGAGATATGGTTTAATCGATCTAGGGTTGATGATAGCGTTCTTCATGCACCTAGGGTTAACTTGAATAGATCGAGAGATTGACGAGTTACTCTGTAGGTAGGGAGTTAGTAGACCGAGAGGTGAATTCTCTTTCTTTGTTGCTTGATGATTCCCGAATACAAGTCATAATCGTTATTCTCGCATGCTTAGCATATACCCATACACACGAATACGGTCCCGACACCCATGGTCATCGTTGCTTGATAGTTACATTCGTTTTTAATTGCTTTCTTATTTTATTTTCCATTGATCCACATATTTCCACCATCACCCTCACTTGCTGATATCAAATGTGGCCCAAAAAGGAAAAGCCCGAACTTTGAGGTGAAAACCTAATTTTGCACTTTCATTAAAAGAGGAGTTTGAGGAGAGAGAATGGAGGCTGCACACTTGGAGAGAAAAATCAACTTGGAGAAGAGGAAAGGGAGATTTTGGAGATCTAGGAGGCTTGGAGAAGAAGAAGGCCACCATTGAAGACCATCTTGAGCTTTTCTTCTCCTTCTCTATGTTTCTTCATTTTGCTTTCTGTTTTGAAACCCTAGATATGGAGTAGTGACTTTGTTGTGGGTGAGGGATCCCCACTTTT
>NW_010969940.1:28469-45832 GCF_000463585.1 Tarenaya hassleriana | reverse complement strand
CATGGGTTTGATGTTTTGTGCTTAATGCTATCAACTTTGGTGAAATCTTAGTTGGTGTGATGTTAGAACACATTGATCATAGGGATATGGGGATGATGTTTGGAACCAAACATCAAATGAGTGAGTTATTCACATTGGGAGATGGCTTAACTTGCTTAGGGTTCATGATAGGGTACATTAATGCATCTAGAGATCATTTAGATCATTTGGAGATGGGTAAATCGATTCTCTAGGTAGTGAGTTTAAGCTCGGGAGAGACAAACTCTAGATGAAGTGCTTGAAACCCACATTTGGAAGATAAACCCGTAGATATTGTAGTATCATCAACCGTCCGTACAATTCTTGAGGGATCCCGAACCCACAACGCCTTAATTCCATCATTTTACAACCCATTAATTTTGCTTGCTTTCTTGTATTCCGACACTCATCACAAATCATATTTTTATTTAACCATAAATCTAGCTTAGAGATAGATTAACACAACCTAGTCCTCGTGTTCGACCCCATTACTACAACTACCGTATACTTGCGGATAGTGGTACGAATCGGGTAATATATATAACTCGGTGCGTGCGCATCAGTTCGGGAAAAGGGTTTCCGAAGCCACTGCCACTTCGAATGGGCCTACAAGGTCACACACCATTAGGGATGGATCACACGTGAAGAGAACGACGCTAGAAAAGAACCACGGAACGAGCTGGAAGGGTTCCAGACGGCCAGACCGTCCGTTCCAGGCCTGGAACGGACGGTCCAGCCATGATGGTCCGTTCGTTCCGCTGAGGAACGGACGAACCGTTCCACAAGTGCCAGACCGTCCGTTCCAGATCTGGAACGGACGGTCCAGGCGTTCAAACCGTTATACAACGGACCGTCCGTTCTGCGTAGAAAGTCAGAACGTCCGTTCCAGGCCTAGAACGGACGGTCCGACTTACGTGACAGTTTTCGGTTTTTCGCGTTTTAATTAAAAGGGAAACCCGCCATAAACCCTAAGAACGAACCTCAGATGTCCTAGACACTTCCTAGAGCTTTGGAGAAGCTTTCTCTTGAGTTCTAGTGATTGGAATATCGATTCCAAGTCAAGCACATCGTTTTCTCTTCACAAATCCTACCAGATACGTTCCAAAGTAGAGCTTTGGAGAAGCTTTCTCTTGAGTTCTAGTGATTGGAATATCGATTCCAAGTCAAGCACATCGTTTTCTCTTCACAAATCCTACCAGATACGTTCCAAAGTATTGGAATTCATCCCGCCGGTGTGGATACGTGTAGAGGAGTTGTGCTTTCAACTCTTGGTGATTAAAAGAGGCCCTGGATCGATTGATACTTCCAGATCTTGAAAGAACAAGGTAAGTATTCGAATCCCACGATGATATACACGATTGTTCGGGTTATTGCACAATTGGTTTTGTGTGACGTTTGGCTAGGTTTAGATCTTTCCTTCCGCTGCATGAAACCTAGAAACCAAACCCTAGATCGATGAGATCGCATGCTAGGAACCCGAAGGGAACCCCAACAGTGGTATCAGAGCCTGGTTCTCTGTATATCGCCGTGCCTGTTGCTTGTTTGCATGATTTTAATTGTTAAGATGCATGTGAACAATAGATCTTTGCAGGTTTGCATGTCTTTAATTGTTAGAATGCATGTAGACTATAGATCTATGCATGTTTTCATGGTTTTAATGGTTAGAATGCATGTAAACATGAGATCTATGTTTGTTTGATGATCTTGATTATTGAATAAAGCATGGATGAGCTATGGTTCTTAGGAGGCTTGATGGTGTGTCGAAACGGGGATGAAAACCCTAGTTTACGGGACCCGAAACCGAGATCCGAAGTCTGTCCGTCGCGTGGACCGAACGGTCTAGAGTGTAGACCGATCAGTCTACGCGTGACGGCGGTTGTTCTTTTTAGGTCAAATTAGGTCAGACCGAACGGTCCAAGGGTTGGACCGACCGGTCTGGACCGATGACCATAAGAGGGGTTCGGATCACGTTTGACAGACCGTCCGGTCTGGTCTTCGGACCGTCCGGTCTGGGTCTGATGGAACGTTCGGTATTCGGGGTCGGTCTGCATTCGATCATCCTTTCCAGAAGGTCTGGAACGGACGGTCCACGGATGCAGACCGTCCGTTCTGGCTTTCTGGAACGGACGTTCCACGTGTTTCGACAGACCGTCCGTTCTGGCTTGCTGGAACGGACAGACCATTAGAGGCAGACCGTCCGTTCTGGATTGCTGGAACGGACGGTCCACGTGTTTCTCTGGACCGTCCGTTCCAGTGTTCAGGTTTTTCCAAAGTTAAACCGACGGTCGGTTTGGACCTTGGACAATCCGTGATTCTGCAGAATTCAGATTTTGATCGAACAATTGTTGTGTTGGATCCGGACCAGAGAAGCTGACCAAGGTCAGTCCGGCGGACCAGATTCTGGTCAGCTCCGGACTGGACCTCAGACACTTCTCAAGTCCGAAATTTTGTCCTCTTTCTCATGATTAATCTCAAGCTATTACCGCCCATTAGTAGAGCAACTGTCAAGGCCTCGATCGTCATGGTTACGGGTCATGCCCTAGCTGAGCGTGCCTGACTATCTTGGTGAGGCAGTATGGAGAAATCGTGATTCTCATAGCTCAAATATGGTTGAGCTTGAATTGGGTTATCAAGTCGGACTTGGACCTAATGGTAAGGATGGGATGAGGAACATGCAGTGATAGCGTATCACTATCCCATACTCATCTAGGAATCACATAGGATGTGATTGACAAAGTGTTGTCTACCTAAATAGCATGGTTTTGAGCGTCATGCCCTAGCTGACTCAAAAGCATGTGAAATATGGATCCTAGCTCACTTGGAAACTCATTGAGGGTGTTTTTCTTAGTGGGAGCCTGTCATATTGCATCTATTATCTGTGATAGTAAGTGTACTAAGTGACTTGCATATTTTCTGTCTGTTTGTTTGTCTTTTTCTGTAGTGTATATCTGTTGCAGGAATCTGGTTAATCTCACCATGCGATCTATTCTTATGAAGGATAAGCCTCTGACCAAGGCTTCTGGATCGATCATTGATGCTTATTGGAAGCATGTGGATGATGATCTGGACGTGTCCAGCTTGATGCTTGGAAAGATGTCTTCGGAATTGCGTGAGCAATTAGATGACATGGACAATTCATTGATGGTTGATCAGTTGAATATGTCATTCCAAGAGAAAGCTGGGAGCCAAGGGAAGAATGATATGGTGGTTGTTGGAAAGAGTTCCAGCAAGAGGAAGCGTTCCAAAGGTAAGGGCAAAAGGAAATTGACAAGTGTTGTCACTAAGCCTAAGCCCAAACCCAAGAAGGAAGAGTGTTATTTCTGTCATGCCATTGGACATTGGTATAGAAATTGCAGACTCTACCTGGAAGATCAGAGGAAGAAGAAGCTTGCAGAAGCTTCAACTTCTGGTATCTTCGTTATAGTGATGTATGCGGTCCTATGAGCCGTTCCACAAGTGCCAGACCGTCCGTTCCAGACCTGGAACGGACGGTCCAGGCGTTCAGACCGTCCGTTCTACGTTAGATAACGGACCGTCCGTTCCGCGTAGAAGTGTGAGAGCCGCCACAAATCCTAGAAACGAACCTCAGATGTCCTAGAGACTTCCTAGAGCCTGGAACGTACTTTTCGGTTTTTCGCGTTTTAAGGGTTTTGGGAAATTCTAATTAATATGGGGAGCCGCCATAAACCCTAAGAACGAACCTCAGATGTCCTAGACATTTCCTAGAGCTTTGGAGAAGCTTTCTCTTGAGTTCTAGTGATTGGAATATCGATTCCAAGTCAAGGACATCGTTTTCTCTTCACAAATCCTAGCAGATACGTTCCAAAGTGTTGGAATTCATCCCGCCGGTGTGGATACGTGTAGAGGAGTTGTGCTTTCAACTCTTGGTGATTAAAACATGCCCTGGATCGATTGATACTTCCATTTCTTGAAAGAATGAGGTAAGTATTTGAATCCCACGACGATATACACGATTGTTCGGGTTATTGCACAATTGGTTTTGTGTGACGTTTGGCTAGGTTTAGATCTTTCCTTCCGCAGCGTGAAACCTAGAATCCAAACCCTAGATCGATGAGATCACATGCTAGGAACCCGAAGGGAACCCAAAAATAAATACATCGTATCATACATAGTTCTCATATCGTATGATCATACTAGAGCATCACATCCATCAGTCTACGACTTGCTCTAAGTATGATCTACAATGCATCTAAGTCCCATTCCCCGAATATGACCCTCATGCTTTGACGAAGGGAGATGTTTCGTCAAGGGATCGGCTATGTTGTCATCCGTCGATATCTTGCATATGTGTACATAGCCTCTGTCTACGATTTCCCTTATGAGGTGAAACCGTCTGAGTATGTGTTTGGATCGTTGGTGTGACCTAGGTTCCTTAGCCTGTGCTACCGCCCCATTGTTATCACAGTATAACGCAATGGGGTTCACAACGCTAGGAACAACACCCAGGTCACCCAAAAACTTCCCGATCCAAACAGATTCCTTCGCTGCATCCGATGCGGCAATGTACTCCGCCTCTGTAGTAGAATCTGCTATGGTGGCCTGTTTGGAACTCTTCCAACTAACAGCGCCTCCATTTAAGCAGAAGACATAGCCTGACCATATATCAAGAATAAATCCTTAGTCCTTCTCAAGTACTTAAGGATATTCTTGACTGCGATCCAGTGTGACTCTCCTAGATCCGACTGGTATCTGCTCGTAATGCTTAACGCGTACGACACATCCGGCCTAGTACATAACATGGCATGCATGATAGATCCTATTGCCGAGGCATATCCTATCCATACGTTCTCGCTCATCACGTGTCTTAGGACACTGAGTCTTGCTGAGAACAACACCATGACACATCGGCAAGAGTGCTCTCTTCGACTCTTGCAGCGACGTATGTACTCTGACTTAGGGCAAGAAGCTTTCGAGATCTATCTCTATAGATCTTGATGCCTAAGACATAGGCAGCTTCCCCTAAGTCCTTCATAGAGAACTGTGTTCCTAGCCAAGACTTAACATCTTGCAAGGTAGGAACATTGTTTCCTATGATCAGGATATCATCCACATATAGCACCAGGAAAACAACCGTGCTCCCACTGGCCTTCTTGTAAACACATGGCTCATCCTCGTTTTGAGAGAAACCAAACTGTTTGATTGTCTCATCAAATCGAAGATTCCAGCTTCTTGAAACCTGCTTCAGTCCATAAATGAATATCTGAAGCTTGCACACCTTCCCCAGACTCTCTCGATCGACAAAACCCTCGGGTTGTATCATATACACATCCTCAAGTAAGTTCCCGTTAAGGAACGCAGTCTTGACATCCATTTGCCATATCTCATAGTCATAATATGCAGCTATGGCAAGCAGAATCCTGATGGATTTAAGCATCACGACAGGCGAGAAGGTTTCATCATAGTCAATACCATGAATTTGCCGCTGTAGGAGAAACCATGATGGTTCCTAGGCGCGTTCGGGTTGTAGAGATTGGAAGGATTCTGGTATTGATTCCTTCCTACATAGTTGACGTCCTCAACCGGTTCTTCCTCTGATGTGGCCTGATCAACCAGAAACATACCAGGCTAGGCTTTCTGCGGGTTAGATGTATTCTTGAGTCCCATGTGCTGCTTGATTGCCGATAGATCTGACATGACTGCCTTTAAAGCAGTGGACTCGCCCAAATCTACCCGTCCGGTAGAGCGTCTGATGCTGTCTCCTGACATCCCTCTTGCTTTGGCCATCTTGGCGATCTGCATCTCTAGGGTGTCAAAGGGAATGTCGTATACACTCCCTCCACAAGCTGCATCCATCCATGCTCTAGTATCATGTCGTAGTCCGTGGATGAACGTGGATAGCAAGAGTCGCTTATCCATGCCGCGGTGTGGACAAAGGCGTTGATAACCTTTGAATCTCTCCCATGCATCGTATAGACTCTCGTCACTCTCCTAAGTGAAGCTGTGTATAACTCTTTGTGCAGCTCGGGTCTTCTCTGGGAGTAATATTTCGCCATGAATTGCTCCTCTATCTCCTCCCATGTCGTAATCGAGTTTGGCTCAAGAGTGTAGAGCCAATCTCTTGCCCGGTCCATCAGTGAAAAAGGAAAGGCCTCCAAGTATACATCCTCGATGGTCATCCCTCGTGCCTTCCTAACTGACCTGCACAGCATCTTCAACTGAGTCAAATGAGCAATGGGATCCTCTGTAGGCCGTCCTTTGAAACTCGTCTGATTGAACATCGTGATGCACTGTGGCGGTAGCTCAAAACTGTCTATGGGCGGTCTGTTGATGCATGATAGGAGTTGGGTGTGTTTCGGTGCAATGTAAGAACCCAAAGTCTCCTCTGCAACATAAGTAGCTTCGCCCTCGGTATGCTGATCGTAGAGCGGATTCATGCGCTCTTGGTTCATGTGGTTCTGATTCTCTTGATACTCCTCGTCATGAACCATACGGTCGTGTGAACTACTTGACCTCGACATAACTTCTCTTCTCTGCTGAGTTCGGATGTCTCTCAAAGTACGCTCAATCTCCGGATCGTAGAGCTCCTTGTCATGCACTAGAACGCTGCAAACCGCAAAGAAAAAGAAGAGCTGGAGACCAAATGAATCCACAAAAACCAAAGAAAAAACAAAAAAAGAAAAAGAAAACAAGCAAAGATCTAGAATCAATAAAGACCTAGAAATAGGCTAACCAGTCCCCGGCAACGGCGCCAAAAACTTGATATGTGTGTACCGAGTCTAAAATCTATAACCCGATTCACAACTCACCGCAAGGATACGGATCGTCGTAACACAGGGTCGAACACGAGGACCGGTAGCTAAATCTAAATCTAATCGAAGCTAAATCAGAGCATGTGAAAATAGTAATAACTAAGATAAGAAAGCAATAAAAACGAGTGACCTATCAAACAAGGATGACTACAGGTGTCGGGATCGTATCCGCATGTATGGGTATTTACTAAGCATGACTTGTATTCGGGAATCATCAAGCAACAGAGATAGAGAATTCACCTCTCGGTCTACTAACTCACTACCTACAGAGTAACTCGTCAATCTCTCGATCTATTCAAGTTAACCCTAGATGCATGAAGAACGCTATCATCAACCCTAGATCGATTAAACCATATCTCTATGTGAATAATACGATCTATCCTATTGATTTTGATTTGAAACCAAACCCATATCTTTATGTAATTTAGAATCTAAGATAATTGACCAAGGGGTTAGCAAACATCAATCCAATAAAAGCGCAAATCAATAGAACCGAAACAAATCAAAACCATCCAAGTTAGGGTTCAAACATACCCAAAACACATACGAATCCCTAACCCATAGTCGTGGATCTACTCACGGTTCATAGAAAACAATAAAAAGCTCATAAAGAGAGAGATAAAAGAGAGGAAAGAAAGGCTCATGCAGATGTGTAGTCTGCACGATCGAATCTTCCTTCTTCTTCCCGAAATCCCGTGAATTTTTATTCTTCTCTCACCAAAAGCTCTCCAAAATCTGTATCTAGGTGTTCTCTGAGATTCTCCCCTACTCTAGGACGTGGCTAGGACTTTTTTATAACCCTAGGGCGGCTCCCAAGAGTCCTATTCCCATCCAGATGCTGAAAATCTCGAAACAGGGTTTTTGTCTGGATCCGGGCCGTTTCCAGGTGGATCCGGACCGGATCCAGATTCCTGGGCTCGAGCTCAGCTGTCTTGATTCGGACCGGATCCAGTTGGATCCGGCCCTGCACTGGCAGTTTTCTGGTCTTCACGAATTCGCTCATAACTTTCTTCTCTGGTATCGGATTTACGCGATTTTGGTGTCTACGCGAAGCTCTTGAAGTGCTCTTTCCAGTGGTATAGGTCTCGCAGATTTGGACTTATGCAGAGAAAGTTATTGATGTCACAACATGAGTACCTCATCCGGACTTCTCCTTTAACGCTCCAATTAGCTCCTTTTCGAGTCCAATCATCTCCGAAACCTGTAACTCTGCAAAACTAGAGCATAACCGGGATTTGTGTCCTAACACGCCTAGAATGCCTATGAATGCATATGATTATCCTATAAAACCTAGACAAACTCTCATCAAAATATAGAGAAGAATAGGAGTTATCAGGCGCCGAGAGCCCCACGACCACCAGGCCAGGCGAGCAGACCACCCCGACCACCAGTGAGGACTGGAGCAGCACCGAGAGTGTATGCTCTTGGTGCCGAGCAGGAAATCCAGGAGGAAGAGGAGGAGGAGGCTCACCTGATGGAGTTGAGGCTGCCGCGATCTCAGGTACTCTATATCTCTGTGGAGTTGCATGTTATACGTTGTTTGATACCGGGGCGACCCATAGTTTCCTGAGTGCGGAAGTGGCAGAGAGGCTTGAGACTGGAGAGATCGAGCCGAGGAGTGATTTCGTTGTTAGTTGGAAGAGTTCCAAATAGGCCACCATAGCAGATTCTACTACAGAGGCTGAGTACATTGTCGCATCGGATGCTACGAAGGAAGCTGTTTGGATCAGGAAATTTTTGGGTGACCTGAGTGTCGTTCCTAGCGTTGTGAACCCCATTTCGTTATACTGTGATAACAATGGGGTGATAGCACAAGCTAAGTGATGCGCACGCAACGAGTCTTATATTTAGTACCCGATTCGTACCACTATCCGCAAGTATACGGTAGTTGTAGTAACGGGGTCGAACACGAGGACTAGGTTGTATTAGTCTATCCCTAAGCTAGATTGATGGTCAAATAAAAATGTGATTTGTGATGGGTATCGGAATGAAATTTCGCTAATAAAATTAACGGGGTTGCAAACAATGATTCTACGCGTTGTGGGTTCGGGATCCCTCAAGATTCGCATGGACGGTTAGTGATACTACAATATATATGGGTTTATCTTCCAAATGGGGGTTTCAAGCACTTCATCTAGAGTTTGTCTCTCCCGAGCTTAAACTCACTACCTAGAGAATCGATTTACCTTTTCTCCTCAAAACATGGGCTTTTCCTTTTTGGGCCGATTTTGATTTCAGGCGGTCGCTCATTTTTCAGGCGGGTCGCTCATTTTTCTTCCGGTCGCTCATTTTTCGGGCGGGTCGCTCATTTTCCTCTGACACGCAAAAAAACAAGCGACCGCTCATAAAATGAGCGACCGCTCACAAAATGAGCGACCGCCCATAAAATGGGCGGGTCGCTCGTTTTGTCTGAGCTTCCCGAGCATTCTCGAATTCTTGTTCTTCCGTGCCCGCTTCGTGAGGATTCATCGTGGAGTCTTCCTGCAAGGAAAAACAAGCAAAACAACCTACCCATGGCCATCTAACGTCCTATGATGCCTAGAATGTGAGAAGAATTGTGATGCACGACGTTATAAAACCGGTGAAAAACCCGTGTGATCAAATCCCCCCAGACTTGAGGTTTGCTCGTCCTCGAGTAAATGTGCAATTATAAAACTATCCAAGGGGTGATAAGATACAGTCGGAGAACAAGTGGGGGTTTTGAGTGAATTGGTTGTACGGGTTAAACTCGCTGCGAATGAAATCGGGTTTGGTATACTCTATCTTTTCCAACACTCGAGCGAAATCTTATCAATGGGATTTTCATTGCTTCCTGCGGTCTAAGATGAAATGATTCCTACTTGCCGAGCATGCCTCCTAAACACATCCCAAATGAAAGCCCAAAAAATCACTTAGCCTATAACTTCACTGTTTTCTCTTGCCCATATCTTTCCTTTTTTATTCGGATTTTTGTTTTCTTCTTCTTTTTCTTTCTTTCCCTTTCTCTCCTTTTTTTTTCATATGATGCAATCCCGGGCTTCTAGGAGTTGGAATTTGACGAGTTTACTCTCTTTTTTTTTTCTTTTTGTGTTCTTGTCCCATAACTTAGACCCGAGCCTTCATTTTCGACGCACTCATGTCCCCGAATGATTTTCATTAACGAGATGATGACAGAGGAGTGTCGGGATGCATCGTATTTCCTAGGGCTTGTTGCTTCCTATAGGCTTCCTAACTTAGAGGTCAAAGGGTGGTTTTTAGGGAGACGTTTCGTGCTTGGTTCGTAACCTCTTGTTGGGTTTCCTGGGATCTCATGAGCGAATCTAATTCCTAAGAGATCGATTCTAGGGTTTGCGCAGCGGATATAAAACAAAAATTTTAATGACACCCTAGAACCATGCTACTATTGAATCATAGAAACGTTAGAACGCTTACCTCAATCGATCTGGGGCCTTGACAAGTGCTTTACTTATAGAGCTTCTAGATCTAATCGGTTTCTGTGCAACGATTGTTCATAATCCGAATAGTCCATCCATTCGATTATGTAATCCCAATCTCGGAGCTCCCACTCAATCAAGCATATACTATATCTTGATTAAGTTACATGTATTCATTCACTATGGACCATCCATAAGAATGAATCATGTATATTTGAGTTACAGTTGATCAGATTATGCAACGATTGCGTAATCGGACCTCGAAAACGGAAATTTTTGGAATCTGGACTTCGGACCGTCCGTTCTGGAGGTAGAACGGACGTTCCAAGCTTGGCAGAATGTTCGGTCTCGACTGCAAAAGTCAGAACGGATGTTCTGCCTAGTAGAACAGACGTTCTGCATGGCAGATCAGATCACGTTTCCCCGCGTTCTCAGCCCCGATCAGACCCGAAACTGAACCGAATTCTTCTGTACACCCAAAATTCGAACTCCTGCACTCTGAGGAGTTGCGTGCTTTGATTACGTCAAACGTCCTGCGTAACAGGAGGACTATAAAGGCGTGTATCAGGTACGAAACGAATCATGTACTGGATTGTAGATAGTCAAGACGGGATTTGTACCTCTCGTAAAAGAGAGAGATATCGTTGGGCCCCTCGTGTGAGCAAGACTGTAGAAATGTGTGGCCGCACTATAGACGAACGTCGTCTATTTCAGACAGTCGAACTCAGTGAACGAGAAAGCAGTCGAATCAGATAAGGTGGCTTGTCCATGCCTTATGTTCGACATATGATATCGCGATACAAAAGGATCATCAGTCGGAATCATCACTGGCTTTCGTATGATCACAAACAAACTCTATTCGAGATAGGTAGTCATAGTGTCTTGCTAGAGACCGCCTATGACTTGTATTACCGGAATGGAGATTCTGCGTTTTACTGCTATTCCGGATGAGCCTACAGGGTCACACACAATAGGGATGGACAAGTACGTGTGCTATATTATCCCGATTAGGAATCCTAATTGGATTGAGATTTCTAATTGGATTAGGAATCCTAATGGGATTAGGAATCCTATTATGTATAGGAATCCTAATGAGATTAGAATTCTATTACATCTAGGAAACCTAATGAGATTAGAATTCTAATAGGTTTAGGAAACCTAATTAGATTAGGATTCCTAGTAATCTATTCCTTGTCAAATTAGGATTTTTGGAAAGTCTATATAAGGAGAATGTCTTCTAGGGTTTTAAGTGAAGAAAAAAAGGCATGGACAAGCCACCTTATCTGATTCGACTGCTTTCTCGTTCACTGAGTTCGACTGTCTGAAATAGACGACGTTCGTCTATAGTGCGGCCACACATTTCTACAGTCTTGCTCACACGAGGGGCCCAGCGATATCTCTCTCTTTTACGAGAGGTACAAATCCCGTCTTGACTATCTACAATCCAGTACATGATTCGTTTCGTACCTGATACACGCCTTTATAGTCCTCCTGTTACGCAGGACGTTTGACGTAATCAAAGCACGCAACTCCTCATGTTAGATTCTGTAGATATCTCAGGAATCGTCGTATGAGATTCAAGTCATGACGCTAGTCCATGTGACAATCTCATGCGGGTCAGTCCAGTATTCCGTTCTGCAACGAATACCTATGATTGTGATCGTATCCAATACCTATGATCATCTATGTGATCATCAATCACACATCATACTAGTCTTATTATGTCGTTATTCCCATAATGACACAAGACTAGGGAGTTTAGTATCATTCATAATGATACATGGATTTCATAACAGATCTAGCATGCAGGAACATGTAATGAACAAGATACTCTCATAAAAAAACATATAGAAAGTATCAATACATCGAATGTATCTGAACAAAGCTCATAATCAGTACATCATAGAGCACTAAACCAACACCTCTACCCCATCTAGACTTTAGGAGACAAAATCATCCCACGTGACATTCATTCGCTCTAGGATTGGATCAGCTATTTCTACCTCACTCGACAATCCATTCAACTTTTTAGATAAATCTAAATTTAGCCCCTAAAACCTTTCCAGACCAATCCTCACTCTATGTCCCCCATATCATCATCCGACCAAATCTTTGAGAGGAAAAACGTTATGCAAGTGTATGCATGTATTCCTACACCTATATGCATATGCAATCTAATCGTGCAAGTTAATGCAAAGGATGCAAACCCCTTTTTTTTTTTAGGACATGAATTGCAAGGCTCTAAGTGTGGAATGCATGTGGTATGCAAGGCTCATGGATCGAAATGTGTTAGTATCACTCCTCCCCCCAGACTTGAATTGAACACCGTCCACGGTGTTAACTCTCGTCTAGTGGGGAGTATAAAAAGAGTAAGTGTGTTATCTCTTCCGGTGGAGTGATCTTCCACTTCGGTGTCTTCTTTTTGTTGTGATCCAACGAGTCCTATGCAATGTGAAGGATACATGAAGCTTTGATTCCCCTGTTTTGAACTCGGTGTAGGGCGAGAGTTTCCTTCTTCGATCGGGATTGGAACGGAGTGGCCTCTACAAAGGATAGGACAACATTGATGGGGCCGCATCTACAAGACTTGAAAAGGGCGTGTCTTGAGGCTTGAAGTCTTGTATGATCGGTATGTTGTCCGAAATATAATTCCGTGATTTACCCCAATGGCTGCAAAAATCCATCTGAAACACATGGAACATCATCGAAAAATGATCAGAATAAATGAGCGGGTCGCCCAAAAAATGGGCGACCGCTCGTTTTTTTTTGAAGAGGCTGTCGCTCATAAAATGGGCGACCGCTCACTTCCCGAGTTTTTCGATGCAAAACGGATCTTTCCTCGCACTCGTGTTGTATCTGATCAAAGAGGTTGTTACGAGGGGATTTTGGAGGTTTGATTAAGAAAAGAGAAAAGAAACAAAGAAGGTGAAGAATGTACATCCCGGTATGAACCGGGTTGCTAGTTAGGGTCGTAGCTAGACCGAAATGCGGTTCAATCGATTAAAGAGAGGGAGAGTACAAAGGTACTTCCTTTTGGTCTAATACTCCCTGGATTGTATGGCTTGAGTCTTTGAGTGTTGACCATGAAAGTTCCGCCTTTTTCGTTGTCGAGTTCTACCGCTCCATGAGAGGTGACGTTCTTTATGATGAACGGTCCCGACCACCTCGATTTCAGTTTTCCTGGAAAAAGTTTTAGTCGAGAATTAAATAGAAGAACGATGTCATCTTGTTGGAAGTTTCGATTGAGGATGTGTCGGTCGTGCCACTTCTTGGCCCGCTCCTTGTAAATCCACGCGTTTTCATATGCGTCCAAACGTATTTCCTCCAAGTGGTGGAGCTCTAGCACTCATTTTTCCGCTGCGGTTTTCCAGTCGTAGTTCAACGCCTTAATCACCCAATATGCCTTATGCTCCAACTCAACCGGTAGGTGGCAAGCTTTCCCATACACGAGTTGAAATGGAGTCATCCCGATAGGCGTTTTGAATGCCGTTCTATAGGCCCAAACCGCATCCTCAAGCTTCAAAGCCCAGTCCTTTCTTGACTTGGCCACTGTTTTCTCCAAAATTTGTTTGATCTCTCGGTTAGAGACTTCCACTTGACCGCTCGTTTGGGGATGGTAGGGAGTGGCTACTCTATGGTGAACACCATATTTAATCAATATGCCCTGAATCACTCTATTAACAAAGTGTGCTCCTCCATCACTTATCACCACTCTTGGGACTCCAAACCGAGGAAATATTACTCTTTTGAACATCTGTGACACAGTGCTTGAATCATTCTTCGGACTAGCAAGTACTTCCACCCATTTCGTCACATAGTCGACCGCCACAAGGATGTATAGGTTACCGCAAGATGATGGGAACGGCCCCATAAAGTCTATTCCCCATACGTCAAATGGTTCCACTTCCAAGATAAAGTTCTGCGGTGCCTCATTTCTCTGTGAGATATTGCCCGTTCTTTGACAAGCATCGCATGAGCTTACAAAAGTGTGCACATCCTTGAACAATGTTGGCCAATAGAAGCCCGATTGTAGGATCTTTGTGGCTGTCTTAGCTGAGGCAAAATGCCCTGCATAATCCGATGCATAGCAATGGTGTATCACTTGCTTCACTTCTTCCTCCGGAATGCATCTTCGAAATAATCCGTCCTTACCTCTCTTAAACAAGAAAGGCTCATCCCAAAAGTAGTCTCTAACATCGTGGAAGAACTTTTTCTTCCCGTTGTAGCTTAGCTTCGGGGGTACTACCTTGGCAACCAAATAGTTGACGTAGTCCGCATACCAAGGGGTCATGTTCTTGATTTCCAAGGATAAGATGTGTTCTTCCCTTAGTGAATCATCGATTGGTACAATTTCGGATATTTCCAATCTCGATAGATGATCCGCCACTGTATTCTCCGTTCCTTTCCTATCGCGGATCTCCAGATCGAACTCTTGCAGAAGCAACACCCATCGGATCAACCTTGGTTTAGCATCCTTATTCGTGAGCAAGTACCTTAAGGCGGCGTGATCCGTGTAGATGATGACCTTAGAACCCACCAAGTATGATCTAAATTTCTCGAAAGCAAATACTACAGCAAGGAGCTCTTTCTCCGTGGTGGAGTAGTTCATTTGAGCGTCATCGAGCGTTCGACTTGCGTAGTATACGGCGTAATGCTTCCCATCTTTCTTTAATCCCAATACGGCCCCGACCGCGAAGTCGCTAGCATTACACATTAACTCAAAAGGGATACTCCAATCCGGGGTGAATGATCGGAGGTGAAACTAGTGCCTTCTTCAATATTCCAAATGCCTTGTGGCACTCATCATTAAACTCAAACGGGACGTCCTTGCCCAAAAGCGCAGTCAAGGGTCTCGCTATCTTCGAAAAATCTTTGATGAATCTCTTGTAAAATCCGGCGTGACCCAAGAAACTTCTGATCCCTTTAACGTTGGTCGGTGGCGGTAACTTCTCAATCACTTCCACTTTCGCTCTATCCACCTCTATCCCCTTGTCCGAAATCCGATGACCAAGTACAATGCCCTCTTGCACCATAAAGTGGCATTTCTCCCAATTCAAAACCAAGTTCGCCTTGAGACACCTAAGCCCTTGGGGTCAGGGCTTTAATTCCACTTGTGGAGCACGTTCGGGGTCACAATCATCGTGTGATTTCTCTTTTGAACCTTGAGGTGGGTCAAGAATGGTATGGGAGGTCGATAGGATGCGTCCGAGGTCCAAATCTGCGTTTCCAGGTGAAAACGAGCTGGTCGCCCATTTTTCGGGCGGATCACTCGCTTCTACAGTGTCTGGATCATTTTCGCTCAGAGAAAATGGGCGGGTCGCCCATTCTGACGGGCGGTCGCTCGCTTCTACAGTGTCTTGACCGTTTTTGCTCAGACAATTCGAGCGTGTCGTCCGTTTTTTACACAGGGTCGCCCGTTTTTGGTCCCGGTCACTCGCATGAACAGTGTTACTACTCAGACAAAATGAGCTGGCCACCCATTTTTCGGACGGGTCGCTCATTTTGTTCTGCACTTCAGCATCAGGTCTTGAGAGTGGGCGGGTCGCCCGTTTTTGCTGAAATTCTGTTTTCGGCTTCTTGACCATCCAATGCTCATCTTATCTCTTCAATCTCCTCCCAATTGCTGTATAGGCTTGCTTCTACGGCCATTAGTGACACTTCTAGCGGGTCTACTTCACGGAACTCTCCTATTACTTCTTCCGCCATCGCCTCAAGTATATCCGCATAGCATACTGTATCATTGGTCGAGGGTTGCTTCAAGTTCTGATCGAGTGTGAATTCGACTGTCTCATCCCCGATCTTCATCGTTAATCTTCCGGCTCGGACATGAACTACGGCATCCGCTGTGCTCAAGAACGGACGACCCAAAATGATTGGAACTTTGGAATCTTCATCCATGTCTAGCACTACAAAATCCACTGGTACATAGAATCTGCCAATCTTGAGGGGTACGTCCTCTAGAATCCCTGCTGGATACTTGATAGATCTATCTGCTAGTTGTAAGGCCATCCTCGTGGGTTTCAGGTCACCTATGTTCAACTTCTTGTAAATGGACAACGGCATCAAACTCACACTAGCTCCAAGATCACATAGTGCCCTATCAATCTCAATGTCTCCCAACTTGCACGGTATAGAGAAACTTCCCGGTTCAGACATCTTCGGAGGAAGTTCATGCTTTGTGATGGCCGCGCTAATTTCGGTGCTCAATGCTACAGTCTCCTTTTCCCTCATGGAAAGGCATTGTAATCTCCATCTTCTTCAGCATTTCCGCAAACTTTCCAAATTGGTTGTCCTCATTAAATTTCTTTAAGCGAGAGGGAAAGGGTATCGGAGGTACCTTGGGTGGAGGAGGAATGTAGGCTGGTTCTTTCTCCTGTTCTTGCACCTTGGGAGTGTCTTCCTCTACAGATTTTCCTTTTTCCTCTCTTGTTAACCTTGGAGGCGATGCCTTCTCAACCATTGGGGGGATGATCTCCGGAAGTTGTTTCTCACTCCTTAGTTCCACTGCATTGATGTACTCACTAGGGTTCACCTCGTTCTTACCGGGAAGCATGCCTTGCTGTCTCGATGAAGAGGAAGACGCAAGTTGGGCAACTTGATTGTCCAAGATTTTCAAATGAGCTTGTACTCCTTCCAATTGCTTCTTGAATGCAACTTGCTCATTTTCAATGCCCCCAATGGATACTCCTTGTGATTTTTGACCTTGGAGGATTTGAAATAGCATATCCTTGATGTCCGGGTCTTGATCCTTGGGTTGCACTTGCTGTGGTCTATAGTTGGAATTCCCTTGATAACCTTGACTCCCTTGACCTTGTTGTTGATACTTTGATTGAAAACCCAGAGGTCCTTAGTTGTTCCGTTGAAAAGCGGGTTGAGGATTTAGCGCATCCGACGTGTTCTTGTAGGAGAAATTGGGATGATTTCTCAATCCCGGGTTGTATAGGTTGGATGGATGAGTGTATTGGTTTGGACCGAGATAATTGGCTTCTTCCGCTTCTTGATCAACCATGCACATTCCCGGTTGAACTTGTGCTAAATTTTGATCCTCCACAGCAGCTACTTGTTTAGCGTTGGCGAGTTGAACTTTTATCTCAACAAGGTCGGCCAACACTACCTTAAGAGCTGCGTTTTCTCCCACATCCCCTTTCACTGAGCTTCTCCT
>NW_010969940.1:27099-28459 GCF_000463585.1 Tarenaya hassleriana | reverse complement strand
ATGCGGTGGCATGCTGAACATACATTAGATCTTCAATTGTCGCCTCTAACTCTTGGGAAGGGATATCATATATGTCACCTCCACATGCTGCATCAATCCAAGACCGAGTGTCATCCTTCAACCCATGGATAAAGATGGATAGAAGGTAGTCTCTTTCTATTCCATGGTGAGGGCACATTCTTTGATATTCCTTGAAACGTTCCCATGCATTATGGAGATTCTCCCCATCCTCTTGCACAAAAGCATTAATCTCATTCCTCGCATGTTGAGTCTTGGTAGGGGAGTAGTATTGCATAAGGAATTGCTCTTCCATCTCACCCCATGTCGAGATAGAGTTTGGCTCAAGAGTGTAGAGCCAATCTCTAGCTCTCTTCGTAAGTGAGTAGGGGAAGGTTTCAAGAAACACATCTCCTGGTCTCCCATGGAAACTCATGTTGTTGAGCATTTGGATGCATTGCGGTAAGAGTTCAAGTTCTTCTAGTGGCCCCTGATTTATGCATGATAGTAGCTGGGTGTGCTTCGGTTGTGTGTACGTTCGAAGCGTTCTAGGGGCTGCTTGGGCTGGACCTCTTTCCCATTTGGAAGATAAACCCGTAGATATTGTAGTATCACTAACCGTCCATGCGAATCTTGAGGGATCCCGAACCCACAACGCCTAGAATCATTGTTTGCAACACCGTTAATTTTATTAGCGAAATTTCATTCCGATACCCATCACAAATCATATTTTTATTTGACCATCAATCTAGCTTAGGGATAGACTAATACAACCTAGTCCTCGTGTTCGACCTCGTTTCTACAACTACCGTATACTTGCGGATAGTGGTACAAATCGGGTACTAAATATAAGAGTCGGTGCGTGCGCATCAAGTTTTTGGCGCCGTTGCCGGGGACTAGGTGTTTTCGTGTTAGTCTAGATTTTTGCTAGATCACCATTGCTTGGATATTTGCTTGGATTACTTTGCGACATAATCGTTTCACAGCACTTTCGGTTCGTTTTGTCTCTAACTTGCTTAGGGTTCATGATAGGGTACATTAATGCATCTAGAGATCATTTAGATCATTGGGAGATGGGTAAATCGATTCTCTAGGTAGTGAGTTTAAGCTCGGGAGAGACAAACTCTAGATGAAGTGCTTGAAACCCCCATTTGGAAGATAAACCCGTAGATATTGTAGTATCACTAACCGTCCATGCGAATCTTGAGGGATCCCGAACCCACAACGCCTAGAATCATTGTTTGCAACACCGTTAATTTTATTAGCGAAATTTCATTCCGATACCCATCACAAATCATATTTTTATTTGACCATCAATCTAGCTTAGGGATAGACTAATACAACCTAGTCCTCGTGTTCGACC
>NW_010969940.1:6083-8575 GCF_000463585.1 Tarenaya hassleriana | reverse complement strand
TGCATAAGGAATTGTTCTTCCATCTCACCCCATGTCGAGATAGAATTTGGCTCAAGAGTGTAGAGCCAATCTCTAGCTCTCTTCGTAAGTGAGTAGGGGAAGGTTTCAAGAAACACATCTCCAAGAGTAATCCCCGGTCCCTTCTTGATTGCCTTACAGTTCATCTTGAAGTTCGTAAGGTGAGCATTCGGGTCCTCGTTTGGTCTCCCATGGAAACTCATGTTGTTGAGCATTTGGATGCATTGCGGTAAGAGTTCAAGTTCTTCTAGTGGCCCCTGATTTATGCAGCGAAGCGTAGGGTCCTTTCTATTTCGGGGTCGAAGATGAGTTGATCTCTACCGGTTGTGCTTCTTGTCATGCACCGGAAGAGCTGCACACCAAAGAGACAAAACGAACCGAAAGTGCTGTGAAACGGTTATGTCGCAAAGTAATCCAAGCAAATATCCAAGCAATGGTGATCTAGCAAAAATCTAGACTAACACGAAAACACCTAGTCCCCGGCAACGGCGCCAAAAACTTGATGCGCACGCACCGACTCTTATATTTAGTACCCGATTTGTACCACTATCCGCAAGTATACGGTAGTTGTAGAAACGAGGTCGAACACGAGGACTAGGTTGTATTAGTCTATCCCTAAGCTAGATTGATGGTCAAATAAAAATATGATTTGTGATGGGTATCGGAATGAAATTTCGCTAATAAAATTAACGGTGTTGCAAACAATGATTCTAGGCGTTGTGGGTTCGGGATCCCTCAAGATTCGCATGGACGGTTAGTGATACTACAATATCTACGGGTTTATCTTCCAAATGGGGGTTTCAAGCACTTCATCTAGAGTTTGTCTCTCCCGAGCTTAAACTCACTACCTAGAGAATCGATTTACCCATCTCCCAATGATCTAAATGATCTCTAGATGCATTAATGTACCCTATCATGAACCCTAAGCAAGTTAAGCCATCTCCCAATGTGAATAACTCACTCATTTGATGTTTGGTTCCAAACATCATCCCCATATCCCTATGATCAATGTGTTCTAACATCACACCAACTAAGATTTCGCCAAAGTTGATAGCATTAAGCACAAAACATCAAACCCATGGAAGAAACTCAAAGACATCATAGATTAAGCATAGGTATCCATACAAAAGTGGGGATCCCTCACCCACAACAAAGTCACTACTCCATAACTAGGGTTTCAAAACAGAAAGCAAAATGAAGAAACATGGAAAAGGAGAAGAAATGCTCAAGATGGTCTTCAATGGTGGTCTTCTTCTTCTCCTAGCCTCCTTGATCTCCAAAATCCCTCTTTCCTCTTCTCCAAGTTGATTTTTCTCTCCAAGTGTGCAGCCCTCTTCTCTCTCCTCCAACTCCCCTTTTTGTGAAAGTCCAAAATTAGATTTTCTCCTCAAAACGTCAAAACATGGGCTTTTCCTTTTTGGGCCGATTTTGATTTCAGGCGGTCGCTCATTTTTCAAGCGGGTCGCTCATTTTTCTTCCGGTCGCTCATTTTTTGGGCGGGTCGCTCATTTTCCTCTGACACGCGAAAAATCAAGCGACCGCTCATAAATGAGCGACCGCTCACAAAACGAGCGACCGCCTATAAAATGAGCGACCGCTCACAAAACGAGCGACCGCCCATAAAATGGGCGGGTCGCTCATTTTGTCTGAGCTTTCCGAGCCTTCTCGAATTCTTGTTCTTCCGTGCCCGCTTCGTGAGGATTCATCGTGGAGTCTTCCTGCAAGGAAAAACAAGCAAAACAACCTACCCATGGCCATCTAACGTCCTATGATGCCTAGAATGTGAGAAGAATTGTGATGCACGACGTTATAAAACCGGTGAAAAACCCGTGTGCTCACTAAGGAACCCAGGTCACACCAACGATCCAAACACATAATCAGACGGTTTCATCTCATAAGGGAAATCGTAGACAGAGGGGATGTGCACATATGCAAGATATCGACGGATGACAACGTAGCCGATCCCTTAACGAAGCCTCTCCCTTCGTCAAAGCATGAGGGTCATGTTCGGGGAATGGGACTTAGTGTTGGGTTTCCTGGGATCTCTAGAGCGAATCCTATTCCTAAGAGATCGATTCTAGGGTTTGCGCAGCGGATATAAAACAAAAATTTAATAAACCCTAGAACCATGCTTCTAATGAATCGTAGAAACGTTAGAACGCTTACCTCAATCGATCCGGGGCCTGTATCAACTGAAGAATTCGTCCGATCACTTAGGCAGGAAGATTACCTCGCCCTCTACATGTATCCACACCTCGGGATGGATTCCAACGATTGGAACTTGTCTGCTAGGACTCGAATCTCTATTCGATATGTGCACCGAGAAATCTCGAGACTTAGAACTCGTTTTTGGATCTCCAAAAACTCTCTCTTTTCTGCCAAAAGTCGGCTCACTTTCGTCTCTCTTGAGTTAGAGTTTTTAATCTCCTTCTTATAAGGTGATTTAACCCTAATTCGGTTTAATTTCGAAAAAA
>NW_010969940.1:2007-4778 GCF_000463585.1 Tarenaya hassleriana | reverse complement strand
GGTACATTATGAATCATGTAATGGATATAGATAGTCAAGATGGAACTTTGTCCCTCTCGAAAGAGAGAGATATCGCTTGGGCCCGTCGTAGGAGTGAGACTGTGGAAATGTGTGGCCACACTATAGATGAATGTCATCTATCTCTTACAGTCTTCTCGGAATACGACAAAGCATTCGAACTATGAGTTCGATTATGATATCGTGAGACAAAGAGGATCATCGTTGGAGCTATCTCTGGCTTTTCGGTTAGATCACATCTAACTCTTTCCGATACGGGTAATCATAATGTCTTGCTAGAGACCGCTTATGATTTGTAAAGCGAGATTGGATCTCGCGTTTACTGTCGTATTCGGAGGAGCCTAAAGGGTCACACACATATGGGATGGACGTGTATGAACGGGATCGAACGGACGAGAAAAATCAGATTTTTCTCCGTCGTTGAGGTCTGGTCCGGAGCTGACCAAGAGTTGGTCAGCCGGACCAGACGAGAGTGGGACAGGTGGACCGAAGACCAAAACAACGGCCTGGTCCGGAGCTGACCAAACGTTGGTCAGCCCCGGACCAGACAGGGTCGGTCCGGCGGATCGAATCCTGGTCCGCCGGATCGCGAGCGTTTTCGGAGTGTCAGCAAGACTGAGCTTGGTCCGACTGACCAAGAGTTGGTCAGCTCTGGACCAAGCGTCTGACCAGTCAACTCCGCGTGTTTTTACACGTCTGGTCCGGCGGACCAAGTCCTGGTCCGGCAGACCGGACGTCTGAAACACCAAAGTGCGAAAATCTAGGCTTTTCTTGATGGAAACATGTAGGGAACACACTTGGCTCATTATTAGTTCGTCCCTTGGCCTCCAAAAGAGCTAAGGTTGATCTAAAACTCTCCCAAGTGTTCTTGAACACTCATACACAAGAGATTGGATCTCTTGAGCTCTAGCAAGCTTGATTCCAAGTGTTGGAATCCATTCCAAGGTGTGGACTGCTCAAGAGGGTGTTGGCTGCTTCAACACCTAGGATGTGATCAACTAACCGCATCCAGATTGTGAATCAAAGGTTATTTTTTCTCTCAAGAAAGTTCTTCATTGAAAGGTTTGGTCTGTGGATGTTCAAAATCGTTTTGAACGCTATTTGCGCTGCGTAAACCCGCGGACCAGATCCTAGCACGGTTTTGAACCGGCGGTCTAGGATCCCGTGTGACCCAGCACTATGGACATCCTTGAACATCGTAGGCCAATAGAATCCCGCTTGTAGAATCTTCGTTGTGGTTTTCGAAGCGGCGAAATGACATGCATAATCAGAAGAGTGGCAATGAAAAATTACCTGTTGCACCTCTTCCTTGGGAATGCATCGTCGGAACATCCCATCGGTACCACGCTTAAACAAGAACGGGTCATCCCAAAAATAATCCCGCACATCATGGAGGAACTTCTTCCTTCCGTTATAATTAAGCTCGGACGAGATTACTCGGGAGACCAGAAAGTTCACGTAGTCCGCTACCATGGGTCTTCGTGTCGGGTAGTGACTGCCATAATTTGTTCCTCTCGCAAAGAATCATCGATCGGGAGAGGATCGGGTATCGTAAGGCGTGAAAGGTGATCTGCAACTGTGTTCTCCATGCCTTTGCGATCCCAAATCTCGACGTCAAACTCTTGTATGAGTAGCATCCATCGAACCACTCGACGTCAAACTCTTCAAGGCCGCGTGGTCTGAGTATACAATCACTTTCCGTCCCACCAAGTACGACCTGAACTTCTCAAAAGCAAACACCACAGCAAGTAACTCTTTCTCAGTAGTAGTGTAATTTACCTGCGCATCATCAAGAGTCCGACTTGCATAGTAGATGGCGTGGTGTTTGTGATACATGCACGGAGCCAAGGAAGCCTCACTCGTTTCCTTCGGTGAAATGCGGTTTGTATGTGCGTGACTTATGTTGCCTTTGGGTAACGAATGCAGCTAGCTCAAGACCAGGGGACACTTGGAGACTCACTAAGGTATTTGTACAGATATATTTAAGAGGAGAACCAGACCAAAGGTGTAATACCCCGATTCCCGTATAAATTATTTAAATTACTTTCGGGAATAAAAGAAGGGTAAAATAAGGCAAAAATATAGAGAATATTTCAACGAAGACCTAGAAGAAAACGACACTCGATTTGACTGAGAAACGAGGAAGTTATGAGCAAACGAAAATTGAGTAGAACCTGGAAATTCGGAATTCACAAGTTATTCGAGGTAGGGACGTTTCGAGTTGTACCTCATCGTGTAAACGTGATTTTCCAATAATCTATTGATTGGACCTGAAAGAGGACGTTCCAAGGAAGGTGTAGAAACAAACGGTGCGCGATTCGGGTAAGAAACGAGTGAGAACGGAGCAATCGAAGTCAGTCGGGACGGACTAGAAATGCAGAACGGACGGACTGGCAAAGGCAGAACGGACGGACTGCTAAAGGCGGAACGAACGGACCACGAACGAGCGAGGAGCTGGGCTGAAGCTAGGCCCAGACCGTCCGTTCCAGGCCCAGAACGGACGTTCTGTTGGGCAGAACGCAAGTGGCCAACTTGCTCCCTTGGGACGCGTATTCCTCTGCGTTCCCAGGGCCCGCCGGCGTCAAATCGCCGCCCAATCCGCTCAGGGCGTTGCAGGCTTGACTATGGGCCTGGGCTTGAGCCCATTTCGCCTCTCCCACGTGGCCAAAAACACTCCCAAGGCGGAGGTTTCACCATTTTCGGACAAAAACAGAGAAAAGAGGGGGAGAGGAGAAACAGAGAGGAAGGGGCGA
>NW_010969940.1:0-1398 GCF_000463585.1 Tarenaya hassleriana | reverse complement strand
ATTATTCTGGGTAGTTTGCATGGCGTTAATCGGTAGCTCGGTCGGGGCCGAATACCGCGATACGCGTGATTGTATTGGGAAGATATGCACGTTGATTGCCATGTTTGTAGCTCACTCGTGCGACGAGTGCAGCATGATTGTGGTTGTGATATAGTCGTGTGCGACACGACAGCCAACGTCATGGACTTGACGGGCGTGCGAGACGCCCCTAGTCATGGACTTGACTAGGGCTATGGCAGAACCCTATGGTGGACTCCATACGGGTGTTGTGTTTATTGTGTCATGGACTTGACACGGCCAACGTCATGGACTTGACGGGCGTGTGAGACGCCCCTAGTCATGGACTTGACTAGGGTATATGGCTGGACCCTATGGTCGACTCCATACGGGTGTGTTTATATTTCCGTTGTGTCATGGACTTGACATCGGAGGTCACGCGAGTGACAGGCGCAGGAGACGCGCGTAGTCGCATGTGATGCGATGGCCAACGTCACGCGAGTGACGGGCGTGTGTGAGACGCTTCTAGTCATGTCGATATGACTAGGACCTTTGGCTAACCCTATGATGCGATGTCATATGGGTATGATTGTGTTTGACATATTCGTGACTGATGTGATGTGATTATATATGTATATCATTGTTGTTGTTGGTTGTGAATTATCGAATTAACACCGTTCTCGCTGAGAACGGGTTTACCGGGTTCAACCCGGGCTACTCACTAAGCAGTTGTGCTTAGCCCTCGTGGTTTACATTTTTCAGATCACGAGGATTACGCCTAGCGCACCCGGCAGACGACGACCTGAGAGAAGCAACATCATGTACGGGATTTTATTTTGAACTCCGGGACTCGTATTCCCGTATTTTGTACGGCTATGTTATGATTATTCGGACATGCGTTGTTTTGCGATACTGATCGCTTGTATTTTCCGCTGTATAATTTGGTTTGATTAAAAATGTTTTTGGATTTCGCATTTTCGCTTCCGCAAATTATTATTTTATTGTTATATCGTCCATGTGGCACAGCCTGTATACTGTATACGGGTTACGGGTGTCACAACTTTTGGTATCAGAGCCACGTTCTTTCTTCGGGAAGGAATCGTGCTCATTACCCAACGGTTTTCTACGGAAAATATTTTCAAACCATGTCCGAGGAAAATCCTCACCTGTCGAGGTCCGTACATTGATGATGCGAGCTGGGGTCGTCGAAGGCTTAGTGAATGTAACATGGCACATTTAGAATGTCACCATTATATGCTTAATGGAGATCAACGATTTCTACAATTCAGCCCAATGCCTAAACCAAGGGATTGGAATTAGGGAACTAATTCCGAAGTCCTTAAGAGGCTCTATAACAGTACCTAAAGAAATAAACGTCAACCCATCCAAGTGGGCGTTTAT
>NW_010969939.1:0-341 GCF_000463585.1 Tarenaya hassleriana | reverse complement strand
AACATTTCAATAGAAAAAAGAATAGAAGACTTATAGTATGAAGAATCAATCCTTGAACAATAAAATGTAGCAACCTCCACTCCAATTCGTCCCCAAAAATGTCTAGAACCGAAAAGTATCAAAAAGTATCGAAAAATGTGAAAAGTGTCGAACCCTTCCTCGGTTTTCGTAAGTCTTTTTATAGAAATTTCGAAATATCGACGTTAGAAACCTCGATATCGATGTTTTTTAACGTCGATATTCTCCCAAAGTGTCAAGATCTCGAGGTTTCAGAAGGTCGATATCGACGTTGTGAAAGGTCGATATCTGGACTGCTCAGATCTCGAGGTATGGAACATCGA
>NW_010969938.1:0-341 GCF_000463585.1 Tarenaya hassleriana | reverse complement strand
AAAGAGGCATTCGAAGTCAAGAAAATCATTGAGGACTCCAACAACACAAAAGTGATGGAAAGCAATGAAGAAGCCGACAAATCGGAGAATATGATAGTAGGCGAGAGCTTGAACGAAGTCAAACGGGACATAGGAATGATACGATTGGAGTGGTTTGAGCAAATAAAAGTCACGTCCAAGAAAGAAAATGATGGCTTCAAGGTGGTAAGCAAACCTTCAGCAATGACGAATGACATCATCAATGACCGCACTTGTATCATAAGCCAAAAACTTGGAGCACCCGGTAATTTCGTTCCTACTTTTATTCTTGTGTATGATTCATGTTTTGATCAGTATGTTAT
>NW_010969937.1:0-341 GCF_000463585.1 Tarenaya hassleriana | reverse complement strand
ATATATATATATATATAACCTTAACATCTCATATGAAAAGATTACGGACAGAGACAGCGTTGAACATTCTAACGTTCGACATAAGACAAACATAGAGATAGGAGACGGAACATGAAAGGATAGAACTAATCAGAAAGACGCAAAACGACGCCGAATCAACAAGACAGAAGAAAGTGCCGTACATGCAGGCCCCGGTTTGCTAACGTAACGCCTGCATTGGTTATTCTTAGCTTTTGCCTTTGGACTTTTCACTTCGTTTCTCCCAAGCCCAAGCCCTGTTGTAAGAACAGGTCAAGACCTAAAGTTTTATTTATTTTTTTCACATTTGTGTGTGTGTGTGT
>NW_010969936.1:0-341 GCF_000463585.1 Tarenaya hassleriana | reverse complement strand
ATAGGTTCTCCAATAAGAGAAATGTGGTATAAGTTGGCAAGAGAGCCTCTAGAAAACAAAAGAAGGGTTAGGAAAGAGATTGTGGACAGTGAAATATGTGAAATGTGTGAAATGGCAAAAAAAGATGGTAGTTTGGATGTTTTTATCGACCACCAAGAGACAGAGCCAGATGTAGAACCTCGTCCCCGACTTACTTGGGAAAATTCAGCTGCTGAGGGTGATCACGATGACAGTGATGATGATAGTGATGATGAAGATTTTGTTGAGGATTGTGAGATTAATGATTCATTATCAGATGAATGTTGGTATAGTGATAATGATATTGGAGAGTTTGATGATTT
>NW_010969935.1:0-341 GCF_000463585.1 Tarenaya hassleriana | reverse complement strand
ACATATCTCTCCTCCTTTAGGAATTGGACGTCCTCGTCCATGACCATGTCATCCTCGTTCACGTTATGACAGAACTCTATTAGAATGGTTGTATTACCATGAACTGTCCTTACTGCAAGACTGAGGATTATGCTTAATGTCCCATGAAAAGGTGGGCTATGATACCATCTGTAACGACCCAAAATCCGGTATTTCAGACCCGTTGAATCGACACTTAGGTTTTAAAAAGAAAGATTCGGTTTATTCTTAATACCGTACTAGCAATAACGCTCTACGGATCACCGCCGTAGTCGGGGTTATCACTCCACATGGATCGCTGCCATGTCGGGTTGTTATCATAC
>NW_010969934.1:0-341 GCF_000463585.1 Tarenaya hassleriana | reverse complement strand
CGTGACTAGAATCCAAAGGACCGATGATTACGATCTAAAATTCTGAAATACGATTTTTTTTAAAAATAAATTTAAAAGCTTAATAAATGTTAAAAAAAATGTGTTATGTTAAATGTTAGACTATACTTATAACGTGAGAAGGTTGATTTTAACAAAACTTAAAATGCAAAATTATTTTATAAACTTTCTCCGATAAAAATATTAAAAAAGAAACAAAAACAAAATAAAATAAGTATGCTAAATTGTAATCGTGATTACGTGAATTCTTTAGGATATAATCAATTATACCTAAAGATATATAAAAGGGTGACATGAAATATTATTATACGAAATCTATAACA
>NW_010969933.1:0-341 GCF_000463585.1 Tarenaya hassleriana | reverse complement strand
TTAGTTAACCGACGTCGTTTCGTCCTTGACCGAGAAACTCTGTCGTGTAGTGTTCCTCGTCCCTCTGGAGCCCACTCGCCTTTCGCCCGCACTTGCTCGAGTCTCGCCTCCGAGCCACGAAACCCTCCACCTGCTTCAATGGATTTGAAGACATTTACCCACAGGTTCCACCTTAAATCTGCCAACTTGATTAAAGAAAAAGAAATTGCCAATTCTGGTCACTGGGTTGACTCGTCTGATCTTTGAGTCAACTCGTCCGCTAGCGTCAACTAGTCCTACTAACTAGTTCTTTTTTCTCTTCGCCCGACTTGCATTTTTTTGTCCTTTAGTTTGGCATGCAT
>NW_010969932.1:0-341 GCF_000463585.1 Tarenaya hassleriana | reverse complement strand
AATTCCCGAACGACGTTCGTACCGAGAAGCGCGTCCCTCCCGAGAAACTTCGGTCCTCCGAGTCCAACGTCTGTCCGAGAAGTTCCGCACACCCGTGAACTCTCTTGTCCAGACCCGCACGCATCCGACTCGCGTTCCCGCCCGAGATACCTCGCACGGGTCCGCTCGTTCCATTCGAGGAACCCAGTCCACTACAGACCAAGGTCCAGCCATCCCATCTCCTCCCACTCGGATCCCTTGATCCTAGGCTTAGTTCGGCTCACGTTCGGATGTGCCTAGAGTTTCTCGGCCAAGACTCATCCCCACGAGTCTTTGGACCGAATCTCTCCGTTCATTCGAAC
>NW_010969931.1:0-341 GCF_000463585.1 Tarenaya hassleriana | reverse complement strand
GATGTCGTAGTTTTTGAACATACATTTGAATATGCTTCATTATTTACTTCAGTCTATATGATGTTTCTTTTTAGTATCACTTTTATCCATTCGTATTATAATTGATCTCTAGTAGATGCTGGTTTTGGTCTGTGTAGGGTGTTTTGACAATTTACTGCAAAGATGATGTTCTTTATTACGAGTAAGGCCTTAACAAGAAAGACGAAGATGGAATATCGGTTCTGTCTATCAACAAAATGTATATGCTGGTAAGTTCTAGATTTCTGCCTTACCTATCTACGTAAAATATATCTTCATCTCTGCAGTTTCTTGCACTTACTTGTGGCAGGGGGAAGAGGTTT
>NW_010969930.1:0-341 GCF_000463585.1 Tarenaya hassleriana | reverse complement strand
GGGGAGATTTGTAAACGTATGGGGGTGGTGGAGACTTGTACTCAACCTTGGGTGAAGGTGAATAGTATGTCGGCGGTGGTGGAGAACTGTAGACATATGGCGGTGGTGGAGACTTGTACTCTACCTTTGGAGAAGGTGAGGAGTATGGTGGTGGTGGAGGAGATTTGTAGACATATGGGGGTGGTGGAGACTTATACTCAACTTTGGGTGAAGGGGAGTATGATGGCGGTGGTGGTGGAGAACTGTAAGCGTACGGGGGTGGAGGAGATTTGTACTCTGTCTTAGGAGCAGGTGAATAGTGTGGCGGTGGTGGGGGAGATTTGTAGATGTATGGAGGTGGT
>NW_010969929.1:7461-16768 GCF_000463585.1 Tarenaya hassleriana | reverse complement strand
GACGATCTTGATGGCTTGATTTTGTTCTTGATTCCAACTGGTTACATCTCCTTTATGTTTCGAATCCAGAAGGTTTGGAAGATTTTCTAAGAATCGAGAGAGAGAGAGAGAATGGGACGTGGAGTTAGTGCGGGTGGAGGGCAGAGCTCGTTGGGGTATCTATTTGGAAGATGAATTAATATCTGTCGGATGATTTGATTACTTACTCGGGCTACTCTCTGAATCGGAATGTTGTCATTCCTCGACCCCGAGTTCTTGTTTTCTTTTTGTTGTTGTGGAGACACAATGGGATGGTTTACTAAGGATTTGAGTGGTGAAAGCAGGATAGGCCATCGACCAAGGTTCATGCGGTCCCTGGGGGCGGTTCGTCGCTTGGATACCTCTTCGGTGGGGGTAGCAACTGAGCCACCGAACCACTGAGTCACTGAGCCAATTCATTGCTTACCTTTCCTATCGTATCCTCTCCCTCTTATGTGAAGAAAGCCCTTTGTCTGTTATTCTTGCGGAAACTGTTTTGTTTGTAATGTCTGTAAGCCGATGATGTTTTGTATGGTAAACCAAACACACACACACAAAAAAAAAAAAACTATGTTGAAAATCATTGCCATTATGCAATTGTTAAGTTATGTTGAGATTCTTCAGTGACATTTAGATAATTTATGAAATGGAACAAGACAGAAGAGGTAATGGGCCCGCTGGCAAATTCTGAGTTTGGCCTTTTTAAAAAAAAATACTTTCCATCAAAATACACTAATTTTGTAAGATTAAAAAGAATACAAATATTTAATTTTGCAAATAAATATATTTAAAAATATCTCAAAATTTTAAATCCACATCAATTTTCTACATAAAATCAATTCGTATAAAAATTGTTTTCCATTTAAAATTAATATTTTAATTCATATAGAAATTTGTTTTTGATTTTAAAAGTTTTTTTAAAGATTTTATTTATAAAATTTGTATATTTTTTATACAATTTGCAAAATTTGTGTATTTTAACGGAATTTTGCCTTTTATTTTTAGCAACACTTCTCCAGTTCCCTCTTCGTTCGGAGTTCCGAGCAGAGAGAGAGAGAGAGAGATGGATCATAACTCGCCTCGATATCGGTGGAGCCGGAAGCCGGAGGCGAAGCCGAAGCCGAAGCCGGAGCTATACTCCACCTTCGTGGTTCACTCCGATTCCGATTCGGATTCCGATCAAGGACGAGGCAAAGGCAAGGCCAAGCACCGGGAGGAGGATGAGAAAGATAAAGATGTCGACCTCTACGCTACGATGGTCTACAAGGAAGATGCCGACGGAGCTGGGGATAACGGGGAAGACGACGACGCTTCGCTTCCTCCCTTACTCATGAATCTCCCGAAGGATTTCGGAGGAGGAGCCTCGCTCGACTATGACGAGGACGACGGTGGAGACGGCGATTTCGGCACCGTGGTTATCAAGACGGATCGGAGTAGCCGTAGCCGGAATGTTCAGTACTCTCCGAAGCCGGGCATGGCGGGTAGTCCCGGATGGAGGTCGAGGCGGGGGAGAGACGACGATGACGCTTTCTCCGATGAGGATGACGATGGGGAGGAGTACGGTACGTTTGTGGTGAGATCGACGGCGAAGAAAGGGAAGAGGAAGGAGAAGGAGAGGGAGATGTCAACAATGGAAAGGGCGGTAGCGAGTATGCAGAAGTCTGGGGAGTTAGGTTTTGGAGGGAAGAACAGGAAAGTCGACTCTTCTTCTCAATTTCAAGCTCAAGAGAATCGCCAGATGCAGCAGCAGAACAGTAAAATCTCTACGACCTCCATACCTGAGAGCATTACCAAGGAAGATCCGACAACCAAGTACGAATTGCTTCATGAACTTGGTGCGGATACTTCCCTATATCTTTTCTGGATTAATCATACCGGTTTCTTTTATCCTTCTGTATCGGATTTGCTGCATTCTTCCCATTTGATTCCACTAGCCATGAACTGAGTTTTCCAGTTTTTCTCATTATTGGTTCAACAGTGTATAATGATGAGATTTTGCATCTGGGTTTGCAGGAAAAGGGTCATATGGAGCTGTGTACAAGGCACGAGACTTGAAAACAGCGGAGCTTGTTGCTGTCAAAGTCATATCACTGACTGAAGGGGTATTTCTACCTTGTCTTCAACTGTTAAATAAGTCAAGTTGTTTTAAATCTTGCAGCGGCTGAGGCGCCTGATGTGAGTAAAGTTTCCCTTTTTAACCAGGAGGAGGGATACGAAGAGATCCGTGGAGAAATTGAGATGTTGCAGCAGTGTAATCATCCGAATGTTGTCCGCTATCTCGGGAGTTACCAAGGAGAAGATTATCTTTGGGTGAGTGTCAGAATACTAGCTTTGTCAATTTGTTAGATATAAAAGGTATAAGTTTTATATTCTGCGATTGGTTTGATGACTTTTCCGCATATTTTGTATCTTTCTCATTGCTAATGTTTATACTCTGGCAGATAGTGATGGAGTATTGTGGGGGTGGAAGTGTTGCAGATTTGATGAATGCTACTGAGGAGCCATTGGAAGAGTATCAAATAGCATATATTTGTCGAGAGACATTGAAGGTTTTTTTTAGGACAATTTTCGTAATCTATATCATTCCTGGGAAGCATTCAGAAGAAAAACGATCCCTGTTTTCCTGTAATTGACACTAGTTTCCATGTTTTGATCATTCCCGTGAAACTCTTGGGTGTTGCCTGTCAGCTTGTCTATGCATTCATCTTATATCCTTTTGCTGTTGTTGTCTTATATCTAGGGCCTTGCATACTTGCACTCAATTTTCAAGGTCCACAGAGACATTAAGGGTGGAAATATCTTGTTGACGGAACAAGGAGAGGTCAAGTTGGGTACGTAAGCTTGGAGAGTAATATACCAAACAACAAGGATATTTGTCATTTGCTTGCATCTTTCTTAATTTTTATTGTATGTTGATTTTTATGGTTTGAACTTTGAAGCTTGGAATCTTACTGTTCTCTTAGCTCATCGATAGGAAATATCTTTCTCTTCTTTACGACAACCAATTGATTCTGTAGTTCTATTTCCTGGATATTATCAGGCGATTTTGGGGTTGCAGCCCAACTTACAAGGACTATGTCGAAGCGTAATACTGTAAGTACCTGCTGCGATAGTCAGTTTATAATTTTGGCCTCTGATCAGCGAATTGTGCCCAAAGAGACTTGGTAACATGATATAGGGGGGTCAGATGTGATTTGGTAAGTTATCTTAGATTCCAAATGTTTCATCCTGTTTGCAGTTCATCGGGACTCCACATTGGATGGCTCCAGAGGTTATTCAGGAAAGTCGATATGATGGGAAGGTATACAATCCTATTTAGACTGAAAGGATCAGGCCTGATCAAACTGTTGAATTTTGATTACTCGGTAACGGTGTCTTCTATCTATGGGTGACTTCTTTAGTTAAAATCTTATATCATGCTTTTTAGGCTGTGACTATCTCTAGAAAAGGAACTAATTTTGTACTAAAAAGAATACTGCTTACAAGTTTTTATGGAGATACTGTCATTTTGTTTTGTTCTCTATTAGACATTAAGTCTTTTAGCAAAAGAAATTGCTTTGGCACTAATTATACTGAATAGAATCACATATTCCTGTTGATTTTTTTTTACCTGATTTTGTACTGCAGGTGGATGTGTGGGCTCTTGGTGTTTCAGCAATTGAAATGGCAGAGGTATAGGGGTTATTATGCCAATGGCTCGTATGGAGCTTATCACATTTCAGTTGATAATTAAGCAAAGCCAGTTGGTGACTGTTTTATGTTAGACCAACCTGTTAACTTAAATTTACTCCTCATGGACATGCTACTGGAGAAAAGAAACCAAAGCTTGTACCTTTTTTTTACTTTGGGTTTGTCCAACTTCTAACATATTTTCTCATTCATCCTTCAATAGTCTTTTGACGCTTAGTTTTGTTTTTTATAGGGGCTTCCTCCAAGATCGGCAGTGCATCCAATGAGGGTAGGTATATTCTGAGGTTTTGCCATATGGCTTTTGTTGTTCTGTTCCAAAATTATTTGATGAATAGGCTTTTCTTAACATCTGTTCATGTGATGGTTTTGAAGATAAGACAGCAGAATATGAAACATAAACTGGTTTGTGGTTTAGAATGGATAATTTGTTCCTAAAGATATGCATGACAGTGGCAGGCTCTGCACTTTTGTTTTAAGGGGTAGCTGGTGACATTTTTGAAGAGTAGCACATGCTACTTGGTGGCAATGGCATTTTAAGTTGTACCATTGATATGCATTTTCTTATGATCGAGCTATGGTAATTATTTTCAGTATCTTATCCAAGATATCGGGCTTTGCTAGGTTTTGTTCATGATATCCATCGAGCCAGCTCCAATGCTTGAAGATAAAGAAAAATGGTTTGTCATCAGCTCTTCAACTGTTGTATCATGACTATGGTTACAATAGAAGAAATTCATTTTAAGTCGATCGGGTACATTTTGTTTCATTTAAATTATGGATAAGTCTATATCTTTTCTGTGACATTATGCAAATAAATGCTTATAAAATGGCTGTGGTGGTCGACAGTTGGATTCCAGAACTGATCCACTCCTGGCTCTATACTTGCTTGTGCCGTAAACAAATAGATACATAGAAATTACTTGAAGCTTAATGATGCAACCCATGTAGAAGTTCTGTACAATTTTACGTTTTGCAGGTCCTTGGTATTTCATGATTTTGTTGCAAAATGCCTTACCAAAGAGCCTCGTCTTCGCCCAACCGCAGCTGAGTTGCTGAAGGTAGATTATGATAATATGCTTATCTCCTGTGAGGAAGACATGGGCATGATTATTATGCATGTACAGATTTGTAATATAGAATTTCTTCATTTTTATTTTTGTTTTCTTCATGTGCCATACTTGTTTCTTGGGGGGGAGCTTCCTTTTCCTCGCTAGCATGTTTATGCATTTGATAGCGCATGATCAATTACTCTTGTAGCTTGCATCCTCTTTGATATTTAAATTTTTTTAATTCTGATTGTATTCTTTCTTTGAATTTGGAATTTAGCATAAATTTATCGAGAGATGCAAATTTGGAGCTTCTGCAATGTTGCCAAAGATTGAGAAGGCCAGACAAGTACGAGCTTCAATTGTTCTGCAAGCGCAAAACGTCGTGCCTTCTTCAGAAGAAGATACTGTATGTCTTCATTCTTCCACGTACAATGGCCTCTCTTCTATTCTCCCATCTGTTCTCTAACATCTTCTCAGGTTTATCTCTCTAATATTAAGTCTAATTTTGTCACAGTCATCACTGGATCCAAAATCGGGTGAGGATGTCAGAGTTACTGTTCCATCTAAACCCCCTAGTACTAAATATCAAAATGCCAATGAGGCACCTTCAACCAAGCAACAAGATATATCTGGTACCACTGTCTTGACTGGAGAAGGTATTGACATGAAATCTACTCCTTTTTTTTGGATTTTCTTATAAAAGGAACCAGTGTGGTCCGCTGTTATTGATTTATGCTTACTTTATTGACCACTTATCTATTTTGATGCACAAGAAATCTATTGGCAGGTGATATAGTATTTGATGATATTTTGTTAGCAGCTTTATTAGCGCGTAGCTTGGATTAAAAAAGGCAGTTAAGTTATATTTGCAGTTGTTTATGTGATCAGTTGGTGAATTCGGAACTATGATTGTCCATGGTGGAGACGAGATAGATGAGAGTTACTCCAGAACACAACTTACACGCGAGAAAGAATCTTCATCTGCTCAGGTGGATAGCTCATCTGTCGGTTTCTCGGGAGGTGAATCAACCGAGTCATGGTATTTTACCAAAACACCCTTTTGATATCCAGACCCGAAACATATCCACAACCTTTCCGGACCACAAATATAATTAGGCGCTTGCTTTTCCGTTGGTCAGAGAATGTACTAGTTTCCTGATCATACCACATCTCGTAAATCTGTCATTAGGATTCACAACAAAAGAGGTCCTTCTGCAAATGATGTTCCAGCTGAAGAATCGACTTCACAGAGCTTGCGGGGATGGTCACCTTCAGTTTCTAAATCTCCTGAGAATAAAACCAACCCAAATAGCTTATCTGGAGCACAAACCGAAGGTGGCAGTGATGCAAGTGGTGGCACATTGAAGAGCGAAACTGTTGGCAGGAAAGCATTTGCTTTGCAAGATAAGGTTAGTTTCAATTTTAGTTGCTTATCCCACTTTCTAGTCAATGTCGGTCCTTTCAATGTTACTTTCGAGGCGGTGAAAAAAAAGCTTACATGGAGAATGGTATGTTGCAGTTATGGTCCATATCGGAGCGGGTGAAAAAAAAGTTACATGGAGAATGGTATGTTGCAGTTATGGTCCATATATGCAGCTGGAAACACAGTACCGATTCCATTCTTGAGAGCAACGGACATATCTCCAATTGCTCTTTTGTCAGAAGACATGATCGGAGGCATGCAACGTGACGGAAATGGAACAGTAGCCATGGAAGCTCTTCAGGAGCTGTTCACTGCTGATCCACTGATGAAGAAGGGTCGTCGTGTGCAGAATGAGGTCAAATCAAATTCAAAACACCCAAAATATTCCCTCTCCCTTTTTACTTTCATATATAGTGTTAGATAATAATAATCATGACGGAGTTATAAAATGGTTACAGATGCCTCTTCCACCAAGTGTGTACCAAAGGCTGATGTCAAGTTCAACGCTGATGAATCTGGCACAAGCTCTTGCTTACCACAGAACGTATGTATTAATACATATATATATACCCCGATGAATTTGGTTGATAAACTGGTGCTTATTGATTTGAATTGGATGCAGTTGCTACGAGGAGATGCCATTACAGGAACTGCAAGCAACACAAGAACAGCAAACCATTCAGAATTTATGCGACACCCTTCGGACAATCCTTCGACTGTAAGATTTTGATTGATTGCTTCAACGACCGCTCTAACTGGTTGGTTTTTGTGTGGCCGGCCGCTCTCTTGTATCCCCTGTCTCATCCTTAAACCACTTCCATTTATAGATATTTAGGTAATGGAGGAGATGAGACAGTTTTTGTTTATTACAGAACATCATGCATGTTCTTCCTGTACTACTACTAACTTCCAAGTTATTTGGTTACAGAACAAGCAAGTTGTTGTTCATCTTCTTGGTTAAAGTTTTTTCTCCTGTGATTTCCAAATTATTGAGAAACTACAAAGTTAAATCACTGATACAAGTTATGCAGATTAATAGGAGGGAATTTGATTAATAATCCAAATTTTTGGATTACTCAAATTCAAAAAATCAAGATGAATCTTCTTCATCATCATTTACTGAGCCAACAGGCTCCAAAAGTTTGTATACTCTTTCTGCTATTGGCTTCATAGCAAATGGATCGTCCTCTTCATCAACATACTCTACTGTTCTGTATTCCCTCTCTGTTATTGATCTGATCCCACCTGGATCAGGTTCTTCTTCCTCTTCTTCATCTTCATCTTCATCTTCTCCAACCTCTCCCTTAACAGGGAACCCTCGTGTTTGTGCCAGCAACCATTGATCTATAACCCCACACTCATCCCATACCTTACAGTTTTTTCCAGGTATCCTTTATCAGTTACCATTGAACTGTCAGCATTCTCATCAGACCTGAAACATGTCGGCCCAACAAAGTTTACCAGCCAAACTCCTGTTTGGATTCCGAGAAAGCTACAGAAAAAGAAAAAACAGACCTGCAACAATGCCATCTCCAGATGCAGACATATCCCCTGTGAAAGGAGTGATGGGTGCATCTTCCATTCCAAGAATAGAACCACTGTGCTCTTTAGTGTAATAATGTATCTGAGAAGTGCCATTCGTCACGAACAAAACCTTGAGACTTTCATGCCAAAGAGGTTCCACCGTCTCTGCCTCATAATGGACAAACTTGCTGCTGCTGTTGTTTTCGGTATCAAACTCTTGAATCGGGTTTATCCCACACAAGAATTCGAGCTCTTGTTTCGTGACCTCGATGAAATCCGCAAGGTCCCACACTTGTTGGATCAATGCCTGGGTTTCGTCACGGGACTGCCATAACGGTAAAGGCAGGTTCACGTCATAGAAGACGACACTGCCTAGCTAGTTTCTTCGATATCTTGATGGCTTGGAACGTGGTCGATCTCATCTTCCTATCTAGCAGAGAATGCGTGCCGAAGTAGAACATTCTTGCCTGCACCAAAGTATACCATTTGTCTTTTATTAGAAAAAAAACTCGTTGAAAACGGGTTAGTTGCCTCTTTCAGTACATCAACATTGATCTCCGACTTTGAGAGAGAATCTTCTGCACAGGGTTTAACACACGTCGTCTTCAAGCGGCCTCTCTTGCTGAGCTTCATCGTAGAACAAGCACATTAAGTTCCAGTTTCGACCAACATCTGAAATTTTTTATAAAATTTAGGAAGCAGATGAGAGATTCGAGGAGACCTGGGAAGTGAGAGAAACAGCGCGAAAGCGAGAGACGCCATGAACCCAGAGCTTCTTCACAAAGCTCGCTGTACCATGAAGTCGAGAAAAGCCTAGACACACGTAACCAAATCAAGCGACCATTTTTTCTGGAAATTCGGAATCTTTATCGGGGAATGGGGTTTAAGCTCAGAAGCGGGGGGGGGGGGGAGATGAGAGGGGGTTTAGCTCATAGGGAGCATCTCACTTCTCACTCAGTCAGTCAGGAGTTATAAAAACGGCACGCAGTCAAAGTGTTAGATATTAAGACGTCATGTTGTTTTTATTCTTCCCGTTTATTATAGAGATGCTCAGTTGTCGCAATCATGACTTTCTGTTCTCTCTCCACCATCATCCGTTCTTCTCTCTTGAATCCAAACCTAATATTCTGAAATGGGTTTTGTATATTCTGTTGGGGACGGCAGTTGTTGACGACGGCAAAACTCCGGCAATTCGAGCGATTTCAGATAAATACCTGAAATTAAAAGATTATTTTGTCGAGGCCTGTGAAACACAGTTTCCTTAAGTTCGATTTCCGTGCCACCTCTAAAGCTTCGAGGCTATTGGAGCACGGTGAACTCCCAAGATACAACGACCGCGTATTTGGAAGAAGCTTTCCAAATACCAAGCGAACTCAGAGAGAGATATGAGCAAATATGTGAATGCTCTTTTTCTCTAGAATGCTTGTTTCTTCTCTCTCTCGTTAGTCCATTTGTTGCGCCCATTATGGCCCTGGGACAGCACCTGGTAAATTTCATCAAGTACTCTAGAGAATTAGCCCTTTTGTCATTCTCATAGAAGCGGCCCACTTCATACTTGATATAGGAGATTTCTCTTTGAGAGTATCTCAATATACTCCACTCT
>NW_010969929.1:2887-4574 GCF_000463585.1 Tarenaya hassleriana | reverse complement strand
TTTATCCAACATAAACGTTAGATAATCAGAACCAAAAGAAGTCGGTTTCTTTGCCCTTTTACTTCTTCTAGGCTCTTCATCTTCTTCCTCTAATTGCTTAGAAGATTCATGAATTCTTTGAGATTCCATACCACTTGGATCTAATTCTATCCGAGTCTTGTAGAGAAATACATCTTCAAAAAATGAAGCGTCTCTTGATTCAACGACTGTATTCGCATGTATTTCAGAATTATCTGATTTATACACCAAGATTCGGTAAGCACTCGAATTGTGTGCATAACCAACAAACACACAATCTATTGTCTTTGGTCCTAACCTAGTTCGTTTAGGAATAGGGATAGGAACCTTAGCCAGACAACCCCATACTCTCAAGTATTTGTAGCTAGGTGATTTGCCTTTCCACAACTCATAGGGCATTTTGTCGAGCCTTTTATGGGGCACTCTGTTTAATACAAAGTTAGCAGAAATCACTGCTTCCCCCCATAAGTTCTGTGGAGATCCAGAACTTATTAACATAGCATTCATCATCTCTTTCAGCGTTCTATTCTTGCGTTCAGCAATGCCATTCTGTTCTGGCGTATATGGGGCTGTAGTTTGATGGATGATGCCATGATCTGCGCACAATTGCGCAAAAGGTGACTCATATTCACCTCCTCTATCGCTTCTCAAAGCTTTGATTTTCTTTCCAAGTTGATTTTCAACTTCGTTTTTATAGAGATTGAACATCTCTATTGCCTCATCTTTACTTCTCATTAAGTAGAGATAACAATATCGAGTACAATCATCAATAAATGTAATGAAATACTTCTTTCCGCCTCTGGTTTGCACATATTTCAAATCACATACATCTGTATGTATCAATTCCAAAGGTTCAGTACTTCGTTCAATATTTTTAAACGAAGACTTAGCAAATTTCGCTTCAACGCAGACTTCACACTTGTGGTCTTTGTCTAATTTAAATTTTGGCAGTAGATTACAAGACATTAATCTTTGCATAGACTTAAGATTCACATGTCCTAATCTACCATGCCATAATCTTGACTCAATCAAGTAAGCAGAAGAAGTAGAAGCTTTATTAATATCATTTGCGGTTATATTGTTTGCCGCATTGGTGTTACAAATGGTCATTACATTCATCTTGAACATACCATTTGCTAGATAACCTCTACCCAGATACACACCATCTTTTGACACTACAACTCTCTCAGATTCAAACACTAGCTTAAAGCCTTTCTTTGACATCACAGATCCAGAGAGCAGGTTCTTGCGAATGTCTGGCACATGAAGAACCTCAGTGAGTGTCAGCTTCTTTCCAGATGTCATTCCTTGGCTAGCCTCTTCGACCCGATATTTATGATCAATCGCTTCCCAGAGTTGCTTTGCCGTAACATATTTGGAGAAAACACCATAAAGCGAATCATCCAAACCGTTCAGCACAAAGTTCCAACACATGAAACTGTTATGTTTCCATTGTTGGTAACTAGCTAGAGATTGGGCATTGCCCTCCTCTGGGATTGGTTCCTCTTCAGTGAGGTACCGTGACAACTTAAGCTGTGTTAAGAAAAACAACATCTTTTGTTGCCAGCGTTTGAAATTTTGACCCTTAAATTGTTCAGGTCTCTCAGCCGGGCCGATAGGCACAATAGGAATTGCCCGGTTTTCGGAGTTCGCAACAACCGAAGGCATT
>NW_010969929.1:0-2872 GCF_000463585.1 Tarenaya hassleriana | reverse complement strand
GACAACGTTCGCAACGTTTGACACTTGATTATTCATATCTGTGCCAGCAACATCATGATTAACGGGGTTCGTAACCTCCGCTATATGAGGATTCTCATCGATATCCATAGCAGGAATCTCATTCCCTGGAGCAGTATTTGAATCCATGGGATTTCTTGGATTATCAATGATCTGTTGAATAAATCCAATCATTGTTAGCTTTCACAAAGCTTATAAACTAAACCGAGTTTCACTTAACTTATAAATTGGTTTTGCTCGCTTCCAGTGATAGCCGGAGGGTTCACCCCGATTCCCACGTCCTTACTATGAGGAGGGTATAAAGGGCTTCCACTTCAAACCCGGCCCGCTAAGACAAAGCTTGCTTCCCCAATTTACAGGAAAAGTTACTACCGATTTTGTTTAACCTTTTTTCTTTTCTTCAAAAAAAAAAAATATTGTTTTTTTTTTCCACAAAACACTTTTAAATATATTGGGTTTTCTCTTATGGGCTTTTAGATTAATCTCTTCAAATTGGGCCAAGACTAAACTTTTCAATTTGTGCTTACTCTTTTGGGCTTTTCAATTAATCTCTTTGAATTTGGGCTTCACAAAACAACTATTTGTTTTTTTTTTCCAACAATTTTTTTTTTTTTTTTAACCTAGTTGTTTTTAGATCCAAATTCGTGTGAGATTTTATACCGAAATTAAAAGGAGATTTAGGCACTTACCCGAGATGTTTGCCTCGTGTTAACCATATCGAACTTAAGATTGTTGGGGACGGCAGTTGTTGACGACAGCAAAACTCCGGCAATTCGAGCGATTTCAGATAAATACCTGAAATTAAAAGATTATTTTGTCGAGGCCTGTGAAACACAGTTTCCTTAAGTTCGATTTCCGTGCCACCTCTAAAGCTTCGAGGCTATTGGAGCACGGTGAACTCCCAGGATACAACGACCGCGTATTTGGAAGAAGCTTTCCAAATACCAAGCGAACTCAGAGAGAGATATGAGCAAATATGTGAATGCTCTTTTTCTCTAGAATGCTTGTTTCTTTTCTGTGTGTTTTATGAGCTAACCCAAGACTCCTATTTATAGTAGAGGGGAGAATCTCAAAACAAATCAATTTGAATTTCAAAATTCAAATTTGATTTTATTTTGATATTATCTCAATCTTATCTCAATCATATTTGATAGATTTTCTGCGGATTTGAATTTCAAATTCAAACAAGAATATTCTCTTAATATTCTGCAGATTTAAATTTATACGGACCGGGCTTCTCACGGGCTAGGCCCGTTTTGATTCTATCAAATAAACCCAAATCCAACATATTCTTCTTTTGCCTTTGCTCATTTGAATCCAGGACCGTCATGGTTTCTTGGTGAGTTAATAATACTACATATGTGTGGAAGAAGACGAAAGCTTTGAAGCATGCTTCCCCTTCCAAACAAGGGTTTCGTTTAGCATTGAAGAATTTCAGAGGCAGATCATACGTGTATATGCATATATACCTTCTATGCAATATCAAATATATATATATATATACACACTTTGTATGCAATATCAAATCTCAGAAACTTATGTCGCCCAACTTTCTGATTCTTGATTGGTTTGGATGATATATGATGATGTGTAGATTGGGTTACATGGAAGAGTAAAAAGTTTATAGTTTTTCCTTTTGGTTGCGTTGTATATTGATGTCGTAAATATAGGTGTATAAGATTCAACTAAGCAATAATATCCTATATTCAACAAATTTTGCAAAGTGTACGGATCGTGTGTAGCAACTAGGGTCGAACACATGGACAAGTAAACAATTGAACCAGATTCCAATCCAAATCTAGACCTAGAGAAAATATGAGAGTGTGATGAAACGTAACAAAAAAAAATAACGAAAATCGGTTGTAAATTATAAATGTTGGTTGTAATGCTCTAGGATGATCCGTGATATGACATTTTGACTTTGTATTGATTCATTGATTTATGAATGCGTTACATTCCCGTTATATGATTGGCATGTTTGTTATATTTCGGCATCCTTGAATCATTATAGAATGATTCTAAACTCCCTGGTCAGTTATCATTGTGGGAACAATGATGAATTAAGACTAGCATGAGGTGTGATTGATGCATTGGATGCATATCACAATCATGGGTACTCGTTGTGAACGAGTGACTGGATGACCCGCATGAGATTGTCACATGGACAGAGTCATGACTTGAATCTCATAAAGCGGTTTGTTCTTGGATCCTCAGACCTGAGATGTCTAGAGTATCTGATATGAGGAGTGGCGTATCTTGACTGCGTCAAACGTCGTCTTTAACCGGATGATCATAACGGCGTTGATCAGATACGTTCACGAATCATATGGAGATAGTAGACATGCAATATGGGACTTGTCACCTCCTCAATAGGAGAGATATCGCTGGGCCCTCTCATGGAAGTCGGACTATGAAAATGCGTGGCCACGCTATAGATGAAGTTGCATCTATTTTATTAGTCGATTTGCCAAGACGAGAAAGCGGTTGAACTTGAAGGGTGGCTCAAACCATGCCCTTGTTCAACACATGATATCGTGAGATAAAGGATCAGAACTAGAGCTGTTATTGCCTTGGTTAGATCACCTCTAACTCAATTCAACGTGGGTGGTCATGACGTCTTGCTAGAGGCTAACCATGACTTGTAGATCGGGAAAGGTTCTCGAGGCTTCTGGCACTACGAATGGGCCTACAGGGTCACACACCATTAGGGATGGACTTATATGTGAAGTATCGGAAAGAAAGACTTGGATTTGGTCGAAAAACGGTTTTCGGATCAAATCAGAGTGTCGGGAAGGTTTCAGCCTTCTGACTCGGACCGAGTCAGTACTTGACTCGGACCGAGTCAGTTCCATGC
>NW_010969928.1:0-342 GCF_000463585.1 Tarenaya hassleriana | reverse complement strand
TCTCATTCCGGTGTGTTCGATTCATCCATGTACCCCCTACCCAGAAGCTCGTCAGGAGCCGTCCCTTATTCGTGCCTCTGCACCGGCGATCACTCCCCGCCCTCCTACGGTATTTGGGTTGTCACAAAGCAATTGATCGGCCCCGGACCAACTTAGTCAGCCAGACTGCGCTTGGATGGACGGACCAAGTGGAAGAAAGAGGGAAGGGACCTGGTCAGCCGGACCACGATTGGTCAGGGGCTGACCAGGACCACTCAGGCGGACCAAAACAGGGACGGACCGACCAAAAGGACGCGGAAAGCGAGTTGGATAGTCCCGGTTTGGCAGACCAGAATCTTGGTC
>NW_010969927.1:0-342 GCF_000463585.1 Tarenaya hassleriana | reverse complement strand
TAGCTATTAGAAAAAGCTTTTCTAATGATATAAAGAAAGATTTATTTTGATATGTTTTTTAAAAGTTATGAAGTTAATAATATGATCAGTCAACAATGGACGAACTCATCGGGCATGAATGGTTATTTGGCTTCTGAGTTATAGATTATCTACCGGACGATGCTTAGTAATTTGGATCGATTTTAAGATCATCGGATTATCCATCGAGAGATATATACCGATTTTTATCGATATGTAGGGATTCCGTCAATGTGATGTCTAAATATACTCATAACGTTTTACTCATATATTAGATCTGCGCGATTATAGTGTCTATGCGTAGCTATTAGAAAAAGCTTTCTA
>NW_010969926.1:0-342 GCF_000463585.1 Tarenaya hassleriana | reverse complement strand
TCGAAAAAGATATATTTCAGACAGTTATAAATAAAGCTGTTATGGATAGATTTCAAAAAATAAAGACTCGTAGAAATCAGTTGTAAAATATAAATATTTTTTATGATAATACAATTTTATTAGTTTTTTTATTATATATAATATTGTGCCCCGGTATAAATTTTTTCTAAATCTGCCACTATTCACCCCTACATTTCTAATGTAGAGAGGTGAATTCGAACCCACGACTTCAGACCCCACGGTAAATGGTTTTACCATTCTTGTAATTCTCATTGCTATTCTTTTTTTTCTCTTAGTTTTAATTCTCACAGTGAGAATTAGAAAAAATAATATTTTATTTTA
>NW_010969925.1:0-342 GCF_000463585.1 Tarenaya hassleriana | reverse complement strand
ATTTTCTATAATATTTATATCAACAAGTTTTACAAATATATATATATATATACACACACACGAATAATTCGCTGATAAGTCCAGTAATATAGAAACATTGAAATGGGGAAAAGAACATGTGGGACTCTTTCCTTGTCGACCACGGAGAAAGAAGAACAGAAATGGAAGCGAGGGAGAGAAATGGAAGACGTCCCCAATTTGCAATTGAGGAAAGTGGAAGGTTATTATTAAGAGCTTCAAGTCGTGGCGAAGGGCAATTCGGCGTTAGGGTTTGTTTTGGATCTCTCTCTCTGGTTGTCTTCGTCGACAACAATGTCTCTGCTTGCCAAGCTCTCGGTTCGC
>NW_010969924.1:0-342 GCF_000463585.1 Tarenaya hassleriana | reverse complement strand
GAGAGCCATAACCAGAGAGGTTGATCTGTAGCCGCTGCGCAATCAGGGAGATTATGCCACCCACATACACTACCGGTTTCCGCTCGGTGGGGTTTATCAGCAGCCAGATGAAATGACGAGCAACCAGAGAAGCTATGTCTGTCACGTCCATGTTCCACGAGTCGCCGTCAAACAGGTCTCTGAGGGCGTGGCGGATGATGCCAAGTCTCCCAGCGAGACGTGACAGGCAGTATGCTTCGCAAACAGACAGCAAACGAGAAATTGATGGAAGTAGCGAATGATGGGGTGAAAAATACATACTGCCTTGGCGTGACCGGACGTGAAGACTCCCCGCGCGATCAC
>NW_010969923.1:0-342 GCF_000463585.1 Tarenaya hassleriana | reverse complement strand
GTTATTGTGTATATTAGAGTAAGTTTTAGGGTAGGCCTTTTTGTAGGTAGTTAGAGTTAACCATCTCTAACTATTAGATTCCAACCATATTGAACTCCAAATCTAAGTCTGAAATTATTACCTGCATCCAACCTACTACACATCAAGGATAAACACTTAGATATTCCTAGGCTGCATAAGTGCCACACTAACAGAAGCAGGTCTTAAGTTTTAAGCCTAGTAGGCCAGAGTTGAGTTCAGGGCAGGCCTTTGCTAGTCCAAAGTTGGTTGGAGTGGGGTGTTTCAAAAGGGGTTGGGAGCAGTTACAAAGTAGAGTCTATCTTACACCTAACTGTTCATCCC
>NW_010969922.1:0-342 GCF_000463585.1 Tarenaya hassleriana | reverse complement strand
TCGTCCGGTAAGTGATCTGATGACTCAGAAGTTGACTCGAATCGCTAGCCATCGGTATATGTTCAACAGTTCAAACCAAATAACAAGTCATGTCCGATGAGGTGTTCGATTGTTGACTGATCAAATTATTAACTTCATAACTTCTACAAAACGTGTCCAAATATGTATTTCTTTATGTTATTAGAAATTTTTTTTTAATAACTATATATAGTCACCATGATCGCGCAAATCTAATGTATTCGCTGAAAGTTATGAGCAGATTTAAACAACACGTTGATCTCGTCCCTACATATTGACAAAAATTGGCATCCATCTCTCGGTGGATAATCCGATGATCTGAAA
>NW_010969921.1:0-342 GCF_000463585.1 Tarenaya hassleriana | reverse complement strand
CCATCTAGCAGCCACGCTGATGTATTCGTCTGACCACTGCAAATGGTTCCTCCGAATGTGATTAATTGTGTACTTTCAACATCACATATGACGATAAGTGTTGTACAAAAAACAACCAGATTCTTCTTGCCCACCAGTAAACGGAAAAAGGCTAGACAAAGAATGTGATAAGATAGTCCAAATCGCGACAGCTGCTAGACATTGTCTTCCATATATATCACAGAGGACGTTTAAGCTTACCTCTACTTCATCTTCAGAGTCTGTTTCTACATCATCATTTTCACCTCCAACATCATCCATATTATTTTTTGCTGAACTAACCAGTGCCTGAAGCGTTCTTTG
>NW_010969920.1:3993-16884 GCF_000463585.1 Tarenaya hassleriana | reverse complement strand
CATAAGATTATATAGCTACGTACAAAAACAAAAATGCATATTAATGAAAGCCATCAATATAGGGGGAAAACAAAAAGATGGGGAAGAAAAAGAAACGCTCTCCAGGGCGGCGATTATTGGAGACCTCCACTGGGGCTTCGATCCCCTTGCTTCCTCCGGCTACCGTCTCTGAAATCTGTTCTTTGCCTTCCACCCCCTCTGTTTCTGTTTCTCCTCCTCCACCCATCTTCCATTCTCTCCTTCCTCAAGCGTCCCCTGATGCTCCGCCTGCACTTCCTTTGATTTCATCAAACCCTAACTCACAAATTCTCCAGAATCCGACGAAATTAGGTGAGGACTCTTCCTCTGCTCCGTCGGCTCCACCTCCCCCCAACTCCAATCTTTTCCTCCCCCATGATTTTCCTCCTCTTAATTCTCCCCAAAATTCTTTAAACAGTACTCCACCCATCCCCAACTCGGCGAAAGTTGTGCCCCTTACTCGAGACCCTCCTTTTGTCCCGGGTACCTCTTCGGCTTGGGGCAAACCTAATTTTCCTTGGGCACAACGGCTCAAACCCACTTCCCGTAATCTTTCCCGTGTCACTACACCCACATATATGGAGGATGGTATCCCCAGGGTCAAAGTCCCCGGATCTGTTCTCCTTGAGACTTCCAAAGCTTGGTCAGGTAATCTAATCGGACATTTCTATGGCCTTGCTCCTTCGGGTTCTAGAATCTTTCAAGCTCTTAATCCCATATGGGGAAAGAAAGCTCGTATTTTGGTTAGACGAATCAGTGACACCTCCTGCCTTTTCCATGTGCCGGACGCTGCTACTCGTGAGTGGGTTTTGGAAGTCGGAATCTGGCATGCAGGGGACGTCATGTTTACTCTTTCGGAATGGGCTCCTACATCATCTCTTCGACAAACATTACTTACTTCAGCTCCAATATGGATCACTCTCGCTGAGATGTATTCTTTGGAAGGTATCAGCTACATCGCTTGCGGTGTTGGGGAACCACTGCATACAGAAAAGATGAGACTCGATCCCCTGAATATTGGGGAGTCTAAGGTCAAAATTGAGGTACAACTTGGAGCTCCCCTTCCTGATGCGGTGGAGGTTGAGGATGATAAGGGTGGTGTCATCAGAGTAAATGTTCTCTACTCGTGGCTCCCTCCACGGTGTTCTCAATGTCATCAATTCGGACACAAGGCTTCGAGTTGTCCTTCCCCTAAGCGGGATTCAGTTGTCCCTGTTCCTACTGGCTCTAACCCCCCGAAATCTCCACAGCCTGTGATCTCATCAGAGAAACCTTCCGACAATCCCATTGCTGCAGATGGTTTCGTTCAATCCCAAGAAGCATTTCCAACTCCAGAACCTGTCAAAACTCAGGTACCTGTTGTATTACCACAGTTCCAACTCCTGCCAATCCCATCCCCGCAGATGGTTCCGCCTTCATCTCATAAACCCCTTGATCCTCTTCCTGTCAACCTCTCTAATAATCAACACCCTCCTCGTTCCCTACCTTCGTCCCCAACCCATTCTCAAAATACCCCACTACCCATTAATCAACCCATAAATCATGACTCATCGCCTAACTCTCCCGTGTCATGTTCTCAAGCCAATGGGAAAGGGCAACGGACTAGAGGTATCAATGCAGCCTACATATTTGATTCTGAGGATGAATTAGTGCAGGAAGCTCAGCGTTTACTGCGCTTACGAGCAGCCGTTTCGCCCAAGATCCCGCAAGACTTCTCAGTGGTCAAGAGGGGTCGTAAGGCAAGGGGCCGAGCTAAGTAAGCTTCGTTGTTTTGGGATTCCCCATCTTTCGTTTCCTTTTGGTACAATGAGAACAACTAAAGAGATATTTTACGTTACATTCGACGTAAAGTATCCTCTTTACCGACTCTTTTGACGGTTCTCACTCCGGACATTTTCTCTTTAATATTTTGTTTCGCTATTTTGATCGTTTGCAATTTTTATTTGGCTGATGACGATTTCATCTTGCTGTAACTTAAATATCTCTTATGTACTTCAGTAACATATATATACAAGTTTACCATTTACCAAAAAAAATGAAAGCCATCAATATAAGATGATATTACTTTATGATATACATAAAAAACATTTAAATTTATAAATCTAACTCAAACAAATTATTATAATATCATTTCTTTACTAAAATATATAAATACTTTAAGTATATATACAAATAATAAACCGCGCATCGCGCGGGTCTTACCTAGACAGATTATGTAAAATAATTATAAACATTTTACCTGTGCACCTATCAAAATTTTACCAGTTTCTACAATGTTTGTTGGACTCATTTCAAATTTATAAGTTCTTTCAAACATCAATACAATTTTTTTTTATTATATCCTAACGATATTTATAAAAAAAAAAATCAAAACCTTAATAGTCATAATATAATTTATATATTTATATAACACTTTTAAGTACATATATTTTTTCTAATCATTTTTATAATATTTTTTATAATTTTAATTTTTTGCGAAAAAATATTAGTTTTTTAATAATAATTAACAGGAAAAACTTATATTATTGATATTACAGTTTATTTTCATAATTTTTTTCTATCATGATTAAATTATACTTTTATATATATATAACTAGACCTCGACCTAAAGACAAATTAAAACACAGGAGGATACAAATCTGTTTAATTTTCTGTTCATTAGTTCCTTTGAATATGACACGTGTAAGAATATAATTATTGTAGAGAAATCGATATAATAGAGGTACATTCATGTGACCATTCTAATGAATAAGATTAATTATCCATAATTAACACTGCCACTATGTATTTATATTCTTAGAAATTTTAATTAACTTCACAATAAAAGTTGTCGATATTAATGCAGATTCAATTAGTTGTAATTTGATTCAGTTCATTTTCATCTATCAAATTTTAATCAATGATTATTTTCTGTAAGTTAAATTTATAGAATTAATTTTAATGTCTAAGTTAAATGTATTTATTTTTTAAGTTACCTATAAATGAGTGCTATCAAAACTGCACACAATAATCTTTCGTCCAACAATGGCGGACCTAGAGAAGATACCGACGACGACCGTTTGCTCTGACAACGATTTTCATCACATCGGGATGGATCTCCACCATGTGGGCCCTCAATTCGCCATTTTCGGCAGGAAATCCGTCAGTCTCCGCCGAGAACATAAAGTAGTCGGGTATCTCTTCCACCACAACATCAACATCGAACCTGAACGGAACCTCCAGGACCCGATTGAAGATGTGGGCCAATCGCCGGAGCTTCTTGACGGGTTCTCGGATACTCGGATCGCGGAAATGGTGATGGATCAGGATGTTGTTCCTCTTTCTGGGCAAATGATGGACTCTCATGGCTGTCGGGTCGGGTTTTTCAATCGCGGGAACTAGAAGAAGCCATCGGTTCAAAATCAAAAGGTGAAACGAAAGAGAATATGATAAAGATGACGGAGTTTGAATGGAAATTCAAACCATACAGGTTACGGCTCTGGGATTTCACCGGTCGACGAAAACCTAATGTCCCAAAAAAAATAGAAATTTTCATTGAAAATGTCGAATTTTGTAAATTGGGTTATGGACGATGAATCTAGGTAATAACCCGTAATAATCCGCACAGATAGCGTAGACTAAAAATATATATATATATACACTAAATATTTTTATTTAATTTTAAATTTAATATAATATATTTTATTTTAAAATTTATAATTTATATTATTAAATTAAAATGATTTTTTTTTAAAATATCCAGATAATGGGATGATTTTTTTTTTTTTATGAAATTTGTTTGTAGAAGATCGAATCTTTTCAATGGGTTTCTGGATTAAACCAATTAAAAGATAGGAGATTTGACAAAATAGAGAAAAAAATATAGTTTTTGAAGAGAGACAAGAAAAAAAGAAGAAGGTGATTTTATGATGTATTGGCAAAAGATGAGATAAGGGGATGTAATACAATTAAATTACTCAATTATCTCTGTTTTACTATAGAAATATAATCACATATGGAAAAAATTGGTGTTAAATAATTGGCAAGTTGACATAATTTTGATTAGATTTGATAATTATCATTACAAAAAATGATGCAGTAAAAATCGTTGATTTTTTAATGTTTACATGATTACCATTGTGAAAATAAATAAAACATCTCCTTAAATGAACATCTAATATTATACTTTTATATAACATCGTTATCTATTAGGTTCATATTTGGAGTTATATTTTTTTATTGTTGAAACAATTTGAAGATTATTCTTTTTCGGATGATCTAAATTATGATGGGAGTAATATCATTTTTTATCTGCACTTTTTGTTACATTTTAGTATTTTAAAATTGTTTCATTTATATTAATATCCAAACCTATACATATAGTCATGGTAATATCTAACATTTTATTTTTTAATAACAAATTAATTAAATCATCACATCACAATACTATATTGAAAAAAAATATTAATATGCCGATTATAATATGACAGTGTGATATAACGACAAAATATTATAATTATGAAAACTATATAAAAATGAATCAATTTATATTAGAACTATATCATTTTATTTAAGTCTTGCATCAAAGAGATTTTTGGGTTTTAAAATTAAAAAAAATAAAAAAAATATACAAATTTTCTAGATTTTTTTTTTTGAATTTTTCATATAACACTATTAAAAATTAATTCTTTAATCCACTTCTTCCTTAAAAAAACATTTTCTAAACTATTTTTAAAGAATGATCCCGGAAAACTACACTTTCCATCGATGAATAAAAAGTTTAATTTCATTACATTTCATTTTTCTTCGATTGGCTAACAAATTAATATATTCATTCATCGGAAAAAAAAGAAGATAATTTACTTTCTCAAATTAAATTATTTTCGAAATAGTTATTTTTCTCTCATGTAAGGTCAATCATACAAGTTTTTTCTATTATTTGTTATTTAGATAATCAAAATATTTTCTTTTTCACAAAAATATAAAATTACACAACATATTATAATATTAACAGAAAAAAATATCAAATTTAAAAATATCAAATAAAAACATAAATTCTTCTATGACTATTATCTTTTCTTTTTAATTTTTCTACTAATATTTGCATTAATTCTTATGAATTTGCATTTTTTATGCCCAATTATATGCTTTTATTAATGTAAAATTCACCTACATGGGTGATACTATGGGTGGTTATTTCCTGTTTCGTTTCAGTTATATTCGAGTTTGGTTATTTCGGGTATAGTAAAATTATAACCATTTAGTTTTTATATAAACTTTGGTTCGTTTTGGTTCGATTCGTTTCGGATTTGGGTTTTTTGTTGTAAAAATTCATGATCTTTATCTACTAAAAGATTATCTACAAATATCCGAAAAGTTTTGGATAAGCAGATTCCGGGTTCAGTTATATTGATATATTATTTCGGGTTCAGTTATTTCGGATTTGAGATATTCATATCCAATATGGTATATTATTTTAATCAGTTAGATTCAGTTCAGATATATATCGGTTGAATTGGGTTTAGACAAATTTTTTATCGTATTTTGTTTGACGTTTGCATTTAGGGACTTATTTGATAGAATATATAAAGTACATATATATTTCAACGAATAATTATAAATGTAGTGATTCATGGAGATGATTGAAACTCAAGCTGAGGGCTATCGGTAAATTCCTCATCTGACCAATCTCTTGAGCTAAGGAAGCTCGACAAGTTGGTTTATTTAGACGTCTCTAATAAATTGCTCACGGGTTCCATAACATATTTGCTCAAAGGCATGTTAAGCTTGATCGAGGTTAATTTCTGTATTAACCTCTTAAATGGTCCAGTTCCAATCTTTGTTCCATTTCAAAAGTCTCCAAACTCAAGCCTTTCTTGAAACAAAGGGCGTTGTGGGGGACTATTGAGCACTTTATGTAGATATCCTGATGGTCTTGAACACTTGAAATATAATCAAAAGATTTCATAAAGTACGATACTGATTGTAATAGGTTTTGTCATGATTGTATTTGTATCAGTTACCGAGGTGGTTCTGTTCTTCATGATGAGGGAGAAACAAGAAAAAGCAAACGCTTCGATGATGTGGAAAATCTCGAGGATGACTAACCGATAATCATGGCAGGACGTCTTCATCAAAAATATTGAACATGAGTTCGATCTAGGCGCAGTTGTGAAAGCAGCTATGAAGGAATCAAACAAACTCAGCACGAGAACTTTAAGTTCAATCTATAAAGCAATTCAATCTACATAGTTATTATTGGGTTTTTGATTTAAGATCTTTTAAATATTTATTAGATTATGTTTTGACGAATATATCACTAAGATCAGACCATCATAGTTCAGATGTGGTTAGTATCACTTTCTTTAAGTGCTTTACTTTTGTTGGTATACCGATCATAATTTTAAGAATTCTAAACTATAAAATGGTGATAATGTGTTCACGGTGTCCAATCAACCTAATCCTTATTTTCTTTATCTTTTTTTATTTTACAATATGAAACTTTTTTATTCTTCTTTTTAAACGTTAAAAAATTAATATTTCATTTTTTTTAAAAATTTCTTTCTAAAAATATTATTCTAACCCTTAATATATTGGACCGAGTTCAAACTAATTTCGGATCCCGGAGCAAATCATGTGATTAGAATATCGCTCTCCTCTCCAACTTGAGGCTCAAAGTCGGGGTCAGACAGACGCTTTGCATTTTTTTCACCGGTTGAGTTTTCCAAGTTAGGTTCTGACCCTTAATTTTACATTATAACACATGAAAATATAAATATAGACGTTATTCGCAATCATTTTTTGAAAATAAAAGATACTGTTATCTCAATATTATTAAAAATTATTTATAATTTTGATTTAAGATATATATTATAAATTTAAAAGTAAAATATAATATATTTAATTTCAAAACTAATAATATTTTTTTAAAAATTTATACCGTCCGCGCGATTCGCGCGGGTTAAAACCTAGAGAATTGGCTGCCTTTTTTAACTTTTACAAAAATAAGGCGCCTATTAATGTTTTTTAAGTCTCTACACAAAGGGGACATATATATATACATAAAAAGAACTAAACCATATATATATATATATATATATATATATATATATATATAGTTTATAAAATATGCACAAATCAAATATGTTGACCCGTAATTTTTATGTCAATGATAAGTTAGTCACATTAGCTCTTCTGTAAAAGTTTTCGTACCGGCGCCTATATTATTTGTAAATAAAAATATATAGTGGAACAACTTTTCATTAAAAAATATTTATAAATGAAAATAGTTCAATATCATTATATTTATTTCATATTACACTTTGTATTTAAATTGTAATATTGGCCGCTTTCGAGTCTATCTTCATTTATGGGTCCAAAAAAATACGAACATTCACCGACAAGTTAATAAAAACATCTATATTTTCTTATTAAAACGAGCAAAAAGGCAACTATTGTGATGCAGGAGATTTATGTATATACGTATGTATGTATATATACAAGTATATGCATATGGGTATATACGAATATAATGATCGTTTACGTTACAAAAATAAATAAAAACTATTAATACAAACCTCGATTATACAAATTGATTTTAAAAAAATAGTTAATGTATATGTGACAATTTTAAAGTTTTTCAATTTCAACTTCCCCACAAGCTTAGGATGGTGATTGTGCTTTGCTTGCTGATTCCATGAGTTTGGACTTCCATCCCGAGACTTAATCATGGTTAATTAACCAAGTTGACTAACTACACATGGTTTAACATTCTTAAAATTTATTTTATGTATTTAAAATAGAAAAGAATAAAATAAGTGATACAATTATCGGGCAAGTGGCGGATGCGTTGCGGCGCGTGGCACCACGCTCCTCCGGCCCCACTTCCATCAACTCCGCCGAGGTTACTGGTCAATAGTTTATTTGATTTTTTTTTTTTATTAATTTATCTAATATGCATTCATTCACCATCTTAAACTATATATATACGCATTTTCGGTCTACGTGGTTTGATGAATATAAATATAGGCATTATCATATGTGGAAAAATATAGAAAATGAAATAGTATAGTTTACTAACGAAGAATCTATTGGAACTAATAAATCTAATTATACATTCGGTCCACGGACATTTAGTAACTATAGGTGTGTAGATTAAATAAAATAAAATCTAAGCAGAGTAATTAAAAACCATGGTTTTATAAAATTCCCCAAAAGAAAACGGAAAGTTTTAGATATAAATAATCAGAGATTAGAGACTCGAGGCAATACCGTGCATTCATTTATATATATATATATATATATATCCAATAATTAATTTATAAATTCATTTTATATGTTCACTGTAGTGATGCTCTGACCCCATCAAATAATTAGTAATTACTATTTTTTTTCATTTATTCACTGCAATTATTGATTTTTCAAAAATAAATAATAATTTTTTTAATACTCATATAATCATATATATGTATATGCGCTTTTCTCCTTCGCTTATCCAACAGTTTGATTACATTGGACGTTTAATTTATTGGGTTTCTCTTTTATATGTTTTGTGTATATATATAATGGAACAGTCTGTCATCGTTTTGATCTGAGAAAGACGACATCATTATTATACGTTATATATATATATAAAAAATATATATAATATTATATATATATATATATATATATATATATATAAATGGCCACCTAACGATATTATAGAAAGCCGCAAGTTAATATAAAACGCATTAATATTTAAACATATATAGACGACAAAAAATAATGTTTGTAAAATGAATGCGCAATCTACAATAACATAATATATATGTATATATATAGGGTTTGGTTCTGTTTTATGTGACACTTTATATTTTGTATTCAATTGAAAAATCTAAATATATAATTGGAACGATTTGAACACTTGTTCTTGTAGTAAGATGGTATACTACTACTAATTTTCTAATTTGAAAAAAGGCCAAATAAAAAAATTGTAAAAACGATTTTTAAAATAAGAACATGAAATAATTAAAAGTAGTTTTCTTTGGTTCTTACGGATTTGAGAAGACCGGGCAAAACGGGTTAGCTAAAAAATTGAATCGTTAAGTCAAATTATAACATAAGATTAACAATTAAAATTAAATAATAAAATCCAATAACTAAACCGGCCGGTTTACAATTCAGTACAAAACGGGTACGGTTTTTAAATCCGGTTATTAGGTTTGAGTTACGAAAGGAAAACCACGTGAGCTCTCTTATTGGAGAAGGCTTAATAGATTTATACAATTTCTATATTAATCAAAATTAATTGGCTATTTCATATATAATCAATCTAAATATTCGAAACGTAACATCACATTTGATTAGATACTATTTTTAATAGAATCCAATAGAAGACATCATAGTTTGGCATTATTTTAATTTAGTATATACTTTAAAAATAATCAGTACGAATGTTAATTACTAATTTATAGGATTTATCTAACATGTATTTATAGGATATATATATATATATAGATATATAATTTCGTAGTATTAAATATCTCAAAACAAATATAGTTTGTTCTTTTTCGAATTATAATATAAATTTGTATTTGTATTTATAGGATATAACATAAATAGTGCGTATTCATATAAATTTGGAATATTCGGGAAAAGCATAAACAGATGGAACAGGTTTAATCATTTTAAAATACGCAATAAATAGCCCCTTTATTTTCTTCATTACGTGCATAGATTAAGATTAAATTATATTGGTGCTAATGTGATTATTAATTTAATAATATTGTAAAAAGAATAATTTAATCTTTTGGGACCACTGCGATAAGGTTTGCTCCTCCACATGATTCTACCGACTACTCTCCTTCTTTGTCGTCTTCTGAAATTAATAAAACGAAATTAATTAATCTAAGCATAATTAATTTAAATGACATAATCACTCTATTAATCGATTAATTAACTTATCGTTTCTTTGCATTTGTCTTTTACTATTACTTTATTTATTTCGTCCAACCTCACCTTGGACCAATCTTCGGACACCAAATCATGATTAACTCCCTCTAATCCCTGTTTTAAGTCCAAGGGACCCACTTGGACAATTTAGAATAATACAAAATATTGTGACAAAAAATTAATATTAGTATAAAAAAGGGTTTCATTATGTTTATTATATCATTATAGAATTATATAGATATATATATATATACATGCATATTAATTCACTAATATTTAAATAAAATTTATTATTATATATATACATATTAACGATCCGTCCTTGGTTTTCCCTTCTATGATTCCCCTTTCATATCTGTGTATGATAAAGATGCAAAAACTTTAAATTAAAGTTCACAAATTTCATTTTTTCTTGACTCAGGCAGATCAAGAAGAAGAATCCGCAACACTCTGCAACCCTTTGCGTTTAGATAGTTAGATTTTATGATGTCATATTTATTTATTTTTTAAAATATCCTCTTCTCTCTCAATTCTCTCTCTTCTGTCTGTCTCCTGTTCTCTCTATATATATATATATATATTTAATGAAGTAGTATAGTGTTCAAATTATTATTATTATTATTATGTATCTTTAGTCCTATTTATGTATATTGTATAGAATTTTGATTATACAATTTGCTCTTCCCAAGTGTATGTTTTTTTAACAACGGGCCCATTAAAAAAGAAGGGTTCGGCCCATTACAAAACTTGTAACGAGTAATATTATTAAGCCCAATTTTAAAGTATTTTATCGATGAAAAACCAAAGTAGGGTTTCTGAAAAACCGCTTTCGTGCCTCTGTCTCTCTCTCTTTCGTGTCTTTGTGTACTTCTCCTCAGCCGCTTAGATAGTTAGATTTTGTGATGTCATATTTATTTGTTTTTTAAAAATCTCCTACTCATCTCTCTCACTTCTTCTTCATCTGAGTTTCGATACTCTTCTGTCAGAATTATTATTATTATTATTATTATTTGATTTATAGTTTATATCTTCAAAATTTTAATGTTAGTCTAACCTAAATAATTTTATGGCATGTTAACGCTTATGGGTGGTGTTTTCAAAAGCTTATATTAACAAAACTTTTTTGAAATATGATGTATGATAAAAAATGGTTATCTTTATAGATATGCATAGTGTAAAATTATTTTTTAAAATAATGGTTCTTTTAAAAAAAAAAATAACTCACTAAAACTCTTAGACTACATGTTTTATGAATAATGGTATTTTTTAGATGAATTTTTTTTTCTTACAAAAATAAAAATTTAGACACGGTTTCGATATTAAAAATAAGCTCTAAGGTACAATGGGAAATTAAATATTCCAGCCTGTAAAGGTGGGACCATGTGAAGAAGTGGACGAGACGTTATATACAGTATATGTACACACATATATATTTATATATATATATATTTATTTTCTCTTCTTTTTTCGGGTATTGAAATAATTTGCCTGAAACAATAATTGGATAACAAAATACTTGGTTATTCAAAAAAAAAATCATCACAATCCATTTATATCTCGCACATATAAGGAAGCGGTGGAGCGTGAGAGGCACGTGCATGGGGCAGGGGATAATAATGGGAAGAGGCTTGTTTGGTTGGGTATAAAGCTCCACCCCTTCCCTATATGGGATCCACTTGTTCTCTCTTCCAAACACGCCTTCTTTATTTGATTTATAGTTAAATGCCGAGAAAAATATATATACTAATTCATTGGGGAGAAAACTCGAGGGTCTTTTCGTAATTTAGCCCTTGTGTACTTATGCAACCCTTGTACTCTCAATCTCAAGTCTCCGCCGCTCAGATAGTTAGATTCTGTGATTTCATATTTAATTTTTTTGAAAATCCCGCACTCATCTCTCTCTCTCTCTCTAAATGATTTTATTCATTTATAATTCATATATATATATATATATGCCTGAAGTTTGTTAAATTCCCATCTCATAATATATACACACGCACATTTCTTATTTTAAAAAAACAAAACCATAAACGTACATTGGGTTCTCTTAAAAGACATATATTGGGCCGTGGCAGCATTTTATTGGGCCTATAAGTTTTAGATTTGATTCTTGTTTTATGTTGTTTTCTTCTCTTTGGATTTTGAAAAATCGAATTGAAGATATAAATTTGAACAGGAGATCAAGATTGTATGTGTAAGAACATGAAATCTAGTTATTATATAGTAAACATTTCTTCTGTATGTATTTATTATGTTTGCAAAAAAATATAAAATTTTTAAAATATATTTATAAACTAATAAATTAAAATTAATAGAATACGGGTACATGACTCTTGGATTTTATATATAAAGATGTATGTGTTTATGTATATAATATAGATATAAATGACTAAAATATAACTATAATATATATTTACAAATATTTAGCTTCACCGAGTCATTAAACCTACTATCCTATATATGTCCACGTAATTGTTTTGGGGTAATATCATACAATTTGTGATGTGAAACTTGTAACGTTCAATCTTTTTAAGATATATGGAGACCAATTTTAAAATGATTTATTGATAAAAAAAATAGGGTTTCTAACTCAGATATATATATATATATATATATATATATATATATATGCACACACACAATCATAGAAGATTGTACCTGATCGAATAAGATAAATAATAATCTAACATACATGTGGACATTGTATGATATTACCCCAAAACAATTACGTGGACATATATAGGATAGTAGGTTTAATGACTCGGTGAAGCTAAATATTTGTAAATATATATTATAGTTATATTTTAGTCATTTATATCTATATTATATACATAAACACATACATCTTTATATATAAAACCCCAAGAGTCATGTACCCGTATTCCATTAATTTTAATTTATTAGTTTATAAATATATTTTAAAAATTTTATATTTTTTTGCAAACATAATAAATACATACA
>NW_010969920.1:0-1017 GCF_000463585.1 Tarenaya hassleriana | reverse complement strand
AAGCTATCCAGGTAAATTATCTCTATGTTTCACTTCCTCTGTTTTCAATATCATAAATTCTGTGTCTTTTTTTGTTTGTTTGTTTGGGCACAGTTTCACTTCCTCTGTTTTCAATGTCATAAATCCTGTATGCCTTTGTTTGTTTGTTTGGGCACTGTTTCAGCAGTGGCAATCCCCCTGGAAAACATGGGTCGACCGACACAGGCCTTGAAACATATTTGACATCTGCAGAGAGAGTGTCTCAAGCCCTGAAACCGAACCTGGACTACTCGGTGGTAAGAGAATTCGAGACAGTCTGGCTTCATTTGACATATGCAGTTTCTAATCCACTTTGTTGTAAAATATGTCGATAAAGGCATGGTAAAATCAAAGGTGAGAGAGTACGCGGTAAATTTTGACTCACCATTTCTTCATCCATCTCATTTGCTACAGGAATCAATCTGATATACGGTGTTTGTTTAGCAATGGGCGTTCAATGGAAGCGGAGGCTGAAGCAAGAAGGGGCTGTCGAGAATCAGAATACGGCTTCTCCTGATGGACAGTTACTGAGATATCAGCCTCCAAGACCGAGAAGAAGCAAAATGGATGGGACAGAGCCAAACGTATGGACAAGCTGATCGAACAGGTGGGTCTTCTCTGTTTCGAGTTTTCAGTCAAACCCTAAATTTACAGTCTGCCTCATTGGGTTTTCTGCTTGGATCTGTTTTTTTTTTCCTTTTGTCATTCAGGCAAGAGCCATGATCCTTGGGTGTTCCAAGTGTTTTGGTGTAAGAACACTGCTGCCCCTGGAGCTTCGATCCACTCTGAAGCATGATTTCAGATGCCTTTTCATGACAAATCATTCCCCTCTTGTTGGAAAAAAAATCAAAGGTGAGAAAGCCTGTGGTTTGTGTCTCACTTGTTACAAGAAGAAGAAGCAATGCAATCCGTGCGCCGAAAGAGGTCAGAATCTCTGGTCCCGCTTCCTCGATGTCCGAAAGAAACCAATCTCTGTTATACGTTTGTCGGCAACTGGAG
>NW_010969919.1:0-342 GCF_000463585.1 Tarenaya hassleriana | reverse complement strand
TGTATGTGATAACCTGCGTGAGTAACTTCTTAATCGTAGCTTCGTCACGGTTCGTAGATTGATTGGTCCAATCCAGAAAGTCTCGGATATGTGTCTGAGGGGGTTCTTCCATTAGCCGTCCAAAGCGCAACCAAATCGAGCGACTAAATCTGCACCCAAAGAACATGTGGGGATGTGATTCCAAATCGGCGCAACATAGAATGCACCGATTCAGAGCTTGGATTCCCCACGTCTCGAGCCGGTCGGTAGTCGGGAGACGTTCTTGGAGCACCTGCCACGTCAAGAACGCATGCCTTGGAGTAGCCTGTCGGAACCATGCTAAGCCACAGCCTTCGAACGCAG
>NW_010969918.1:0-342 GCF_000463585.1 Tarenaya hassleriana | reverse complement strand
CAATTGGCTGACATATTCACTAAACCCCTAGATATGAACAGGTTTGTTGGTTTGCAAAAATCCCTTGGAGTTGGGGAACTTTAAAATGGTTTACACGTTTTTTTTAAGGAGAATATGCAGGGAAAGGAACAGGTCAGGAGATAAGCGAGTCAAGGAAATGTAGCTGAAAGTCAGAAGGACTTCACTATGTCTCAGGTACTTTTCACTTGTATAGGGGCTAAATGACGAGTTCTGTTACTCCTCTATCATGCAAAGACATATACATGTCATACAAATGATTCGATACAAAATAGTCATGATATGAGTAAACTAGTAAAGTACTCGGGTCTAAGTTGTGAAACA
>NW_010969917.1:0-342 GCF_000463585.1 Tarenaya hassleriana | reverse complement strand
GAGCCATTCCTGTAGTTATTGTCTTTGTCTTGTTCAAAGGTCTCTTATCTGTGGAGTCTTTCCCCGTCTTCTTTTGTGGGTCTATCTCTCGTAAGTAAAGGCGCGCAACAACGAGAGAGAGAGGCGGGCTTGGCGACCGACCGCGTCACGGCTATTCCTTCTGTACTACAGTTCGGTGGAGGAACTGTAAGAGAACAATTTTAATCCGTGCTCTAACTCGACATATTCGTCTTAATCATATTCGATCGTATCTTTCTTCTAAATCTTCGACATCTTCAGCGGAATCTTCATCTTTCTTCTCCAGTTGATGATGCATATTCATATTTAACTTCAACCAATGTC
>NW_010969916.1:0-342 GCF_000463585.1 Tarenaya hassleriana | reverse complement strand
AAAAAGTTACGGTGGTAAATGTCTGAACGGTGGTAAATGATGATAACGTAAGCTCCTTAGATTAACTTTAATCCCATGCTGTAATTACGAGGCCTTAACCTTAGTTACATTAACAAAACTAAATTAAAATGGCGTGGGAAATTTGACACGTGTAAAAAATAATTTAGAGGATTGACTCTTCCTTTGTACGCATGTCTGTAATTACGGATTATCCATTGCTGCCGGTAAAACACAGGACAACCAAAGTTTCATAATTTCATCTGCACCATACATTATTATTTTTTTACCTATCTCAACTACAAATTTTGATTCCAAACTATATATATACATATATATATATAT
>NW_010969915.1:0-342 GCF_000463585.1 Tarenaya hassleriana | reverse complement strand
TATTGAAGGAAAGGAAACATGCATGTTAGAAGAGTTGGAGGCATCACCTACGTTACATGATCTGCATGAAAAGGCCACGAAGACATAAGGAACAAGACACAAATGGAAAGGTACATAGAGACGTTGGAGATTCCCTCAGAAGAATACGCGCATGGGAATTCCTTAATCAAGGTTCTATAATATTGCCACATTGATTGTCTCCTTGATACACTTTCCCATTTGTATAGATATATATCTTTGTAAATAAGTCAACATACAGATATATATGTATGTACTCACGGACATAGAGAAAAATAAGAGACAAAGAGTATTATTCAGTAATCTTCTTTCAATTATTCTACA
>NW_010969914.1:0-342 GCF_000463585.1 Tarenaya hassleriana | reverse complement strand
AAGGGCTTAAACCATGAAGACGTATATGGTGGCTGCAACATTGTGGATTTGATTAGATGCGGTTTGCATCATATTACCGTTAGAATAAATTTAGGATCAATTATCTTCTTCTTTCCTTAAATGTATATAGCCGTTTAGGATTTATTTATTTCTTTATATTGTTTATTTGTTTCTTCTCTATATATGTAACATGATTAAGTGAGATTAGTAAGATATACGAATAGGAGATTAATACTCCATTCTTCATATTTCTTTCATCTTATTTGTTCGTTCATTATCAATTCTCTTTGAATTCTTTTATCCATATTATATAATTATATTTCAAACTTATAGAAATCTTCA
>NW_010969913.1:0-342 GCF_000463585.1 Tarenaya hassleriana | reverse complement strand
ATTTTCTTTATAGTAATGTGGTTAGCAACTTGTTAACATCACATGATGTGTTAGCTTGAACGGTCCAAGGATTCTGCATAGTGTTATTACCTTTTTGGCCTTTGTAAGATCACTCTGTATTTTGACTATCGATTTAAATCGTATTTAATAATATTGGAAAACCAGAGAACGAAAGCATCTCGCCTACCGGTCCAACTATACTTTATATTATGCAATTGATAAAAATATGTATACGCTCCCAAAGTGTCATTTGTTGACAAGGCCAATTATAGTCACGCGTTTCTTAGTTGCCTTATTAGTTTTAAATGAATTAACAAATTGTTTATATATAGTGGTGATATA
>NW_010969912.1:0-342 GCF_000463585.1 Tarenaya hassleriana | reverse complement strand
ATGTGACTCGGACCGAGTCAACACGTGGGCGTCATCGGAATTCCGCGTTCTGCCTCGGTCGTGTCAATACTTTGACTCGGACCGAGTCAGAACGCTGTTCGTTCCGCCAGACGAAGAACTGCACTCAAAAACCCCGAAATCGCCGAAATCAACCGGAAAAACTCATGGGTAATCAAGAATAAGCATGTATGTGCAAAGATCTGTATCCTAATCACTCAAAAACTCATAAAACCTTTCTGATTTGGTGAAAATCACAAATCTCACTCTCAACCCAAAAATCGTTCGCAAATCCGGAATAAATATGCGTAAATAGGCATGAATCGTCCATAATCTGCAAAATCT
>NW_010969911.1:0-342 GCF_000463585.1 Tarenaya hassleriana | reverse complement strand
TTATTTGTCGGTATAAAGATGACATGCAAAACCAATATAACATGATTTTGGAGTCTTTGGATGCACTCAGGATTTTGGGAGATAAGATTCCAGAAAACAAATATGAACCCATGATTTTTTTTATTAATTCAGTGCATTTATGCAGAGATCTGTAATCATAAAGTTTTTTAATCTGGCTGATGAAATACGTATTTTCACTTGACTCTGTTGGGAGACTCAGCTGATGTTTTGGAGTTGATCAAAACAATGCATTCCCTAAATTATCCGAGAGAAGAAATTGGGAAGGGCCTTGGAAGTGGCTTGCGAAATGGTGCTCCGGATGCTGCCATTGCAATGCGACGG
>NW_010969910.1:0-342 GCF_000463585.1 Tarenaya hassleriana | reverse complement strand
ACTTGCAGTAGTTGTGTCTAGGAAATAAAACGAGATTAGATCTCTCCTAAATCGACATCAGGTTGTACCTATGAATCTTAAAGGTATTGAATTGGATCGATTGGGATGAGTTCTATCAGAGACACTATGGAAACGCTTAAGTTGCGTTGATGTCTCAGTGGTTAGGCAGATGGAGTTTGGTCCATTTTCTTGGTGTCTCGGGTTTAGCAGACTCCGATGTTTTCGACTTTCTGATTGGTTCATTCACGAAGAATACGCTTCTCGCATGTTTGTATCCGATTACTGGCATTAGGACCCTCGGATGTGAAACAAAGAGTAGTGTGCCAGCCCATTGCCTTAGTG
>NW_010969909.1:15652-16604 GCF_000463585.1 Tarenaya hassleriana | reverse complement strand
AAACACGTTTAGAGTGCATCGAAACATACTTAGAGTACATCCAAACATGTTTAGAGTGCGTTCCAACATGTTTAGAGTGCATCAAAACATACTTAGAGTGCATCCAAACATGTTTAGAGAGCATCAAAATATTTTTAGAGTACGTCGGAACATGTTCAAAGTTTGTCTAAACATGTTTAGAGTGCATCGAAACATACTTAGAGTGCAACCAAACATGTTTAGAGTGCTTTGAAAAACATTTTTAGAGTTCGTCGAAACATGTTTAGAGTGCATCGAAACATACTTAGAGTGCAGCCAAACATATTTAGAGTGCATTGAAACATTTTTAGAGTGCGTCGAAACATACTTAGAATGCATCCAAACATGTTTAGAGTGCAGCCAAACATGTTTAGAGTGCAGTGAAACATTTTTAGAGTGCGTCGAAACATATTTAGAGTGCGTCTAAACTTTTTTAGAGTGCTTCAAAACACGTTTAAAGTGCGTCGAAACATAATTAGAGTGCATCCAAACATGTTTAGAGTGCGTGCTTAGAGTACATCCAAACATGTTTAGAGTGCGTTCCAACATTTTTAGAGTGCGTCAAAACATACTTAGAGTGCATCCAAACATGTTTAGAGAGCTGGATGCACTCTAAGTATGTTTTGTCGCACTCTACAACTGTTGGAACGCACTCTAAACATGTTTGGATGTACTCTAAGCACGCACTCTAAACATGTTTGGATGCACTCTGATTATGTTTTGACGCACTGTAAACGTGTTTTGAAGCACTCTAAAAAAGTTTAGACGCACTCTTAATATGTTTCGACGCACTCTAAAAATGTTTCAATGCACTCTAAACATGTTTGGCTGCACTCTAAACATGTTTGGATGCATTCTAAGTATGTTTCGACGCACTCTAAAAATATTTCAATGCACTCTAAACATGTTTGGCTGCACTCTAAGTATATTTCGA
>NW_010969909.1:15169-15547 GCF_000463585.1 Tarenaya hassleriana | reverse complement strand
ACACGTTTACAGTGCGTCCAAACACGTTTAGAGTGCATCGAAACATACTTAGAGTGCAGCCACACATGTTTAGAGTGAATTGAAACATTTTTTAGAGTCCGTCGAAACATGTTTAGAGTGCATCGAAACATACTTAGAGTGCGTCGAAACATATTTAGAGTGTCTTAAACATTTTTAGACTGCGTCTAAACATCTTTAGAGCGTTTCAAAACACGTTTAGAGTGCATCGAAACATACTTAGAGTGCAGCCAAACATGTTTAGTGTGTATTGAAATATTTTTAGAGTTCGTCGAAACATAATTAGAGTGAATCCAAACATGTTTAGAGTGCGTGCTTAGAGTACATCCAAACATGTTTAGAGTGCGTTCCAACATTTTT
>NW_010969909.1:14275-14974 GCF_000463585.1 Tarenaya hassleriana | reverse complement strand
GAAACATACTTAGAGTACATCCAAACATGTTTAGAGTGCATTGAAACATGTTTAGAGTGCATCCAAACATACTTAGAGTGCATCCAAACACATTTAGAGTGCATTCAAACACGTTTAGAGTGCATCAAAACATACTTAGAGTGCAGCCAAACATGTTTAGAGTGCATTGAAATATTTTGAGTTCGTCGAAACATGTTTAGAGTACATCGAAACATACTTAGAGTGCAGCCAAACATGTTTAGAGTGCATTGAAATATTTTTAGAGTGCGTCGAAACATACTTAGAATGCATCGAAACATGTTTAGAGTGCAGCCAAACATGTTTAGAGTGCGTTGAAACATTTTTAGAGTGCGTCGAAACATATTTAGAGTGCGTCTAAACTTTTTTAGAGTGCTTCAAAACACGTTTACAGTGCGTCGAAACATAATTAGAGTGCATCCAAACATGTTTAGAGTGCGTGCTTAGAGTACATCCAAACATGTTTAGAGTGCGTTCCAACATTTTTAGAGTGCATCAAAATATACTTAGAGTGCATCCAAACATGTTTAGAGAGCATCAAAACATTTTTAGAGTGCGTCGAAACATGTTTAGAGTGCATCCAAACATACTTAGAGTGCATCCAAACACGTTTAGAGTGCGTCCAAACACGTTTATTGTGCATTGAAACATACTTAGAGTGCAACCAAACATGTTTAGATT
>NW_010969909.1:3739-5651 GCF_000463585.1 Tarenaya hassleriana | reverse complement strand
CAAACATATTTAGAGTGCATTCAAACACGTTTACAGTGCGTCCAAACACGTTTAGAGTGCAGCCACACATGTTTAGAGTGAATTGAAACATTTTTAGAGTGCGTCGAAACATGTTTAGAGTGCAACCAAACATATTTAGAGTGCATTCAAAACACGTTAAAAGTGCGTCGGAACATGTTCAAAGTTTGTCTAAACATGTTTAGAGTGCTTCAAAACACGTTAAAAGTGCGTCGAAACATACTTAGAATGTATCCAAACATGTTTAGAGTGCGTCCAAACATGTTTAGAGCGCATCGAAACATACTTAGAGTGCAGCCAAACATGTTTAGAGTGAATTGAAAAATTTTTAGAGTTCGTCGAAACATATGTAGAGTGTATCGAAACATACTTAGAGTGCAGCCAAACATGTTTAGAGTGCATTGAAAATTTTTGAGAGTGCATCCAAATATGTTTAGAGAGTATCGAAACATATTTAGAGTGCGAGGAAACATGTTTAGAGTGCATCCAAACATACTTAGAGTGCGTTCAAACATGTTTAGAGCGTACCGAAACATACTTAGAGTGCAACCAAACATGTTTAGAGTGCTTTGAAAAACATTTTTAGAGTTCGTCGAAACATGTTTAGAGTGCATCGAAACATACTTAGAGTGCAGCCAAACATATTTAGAGTGCATTGAAACATTTTTAGAGTGCGTCGAAACATACTTAGAATGCATCCAAACATGTTTAGAGTGCAGCCAAACATGTTTAGAGTGCAGTGAAACATTTTTAGAGTGCATCGAAACATATTTAGAGTGCGTCTAAACTTTTTTAGAGTGCTTCAAAACACGTTTACAGTGCGTCGAAATATAATTAGAGTGCATCCAAACATGTTTAGAGTGCGTGCTTAGAGTACATCCAAACATGTTTAGAGTGCGTTCCAACATTTTTAGAGTGCGTCAAAACATACTTAGAGTGCATCCAAACATGTTTAGAGAGCATCGAAACATTTTTAGAGTGCGTCGAAACATGTTTAGAGTGCATCCAAACATACTTAGAGTGCATCCAAACACGTTTAGAGTGCGTCCAAACACGTTTATTGTGCATCGAAACATACTTAGAGTGCAACCAACATGTTTAGAGTGAATTGGAAACATTTTGAGTTCAACATTTTGAGTTCGTCAAAACATGTTTAGAGTGCATCGAAACATACTTAGAGTGCAGCCAAACATGTTTAGAGTGCATTGAAATATTTTTAGAGTGCGTCTAAACATAATTAGAATGCATCCAAACATGTTTAGAGTGCAGCCAAACATGTTTAGAGTGCATTGAAACATTTTTAGAGTGCGTCGAAACATATTTAGAGTGCGTCTAAACTTTTTTAGAGTGCTTCAAAACACGTTTACAGTGCGTCGAAACATAATTAGAGTGCATCCAAACATGTTTAGAGATCATCAAAACATTTTTAGAGTGCGTCGGAACATGTTCAAAGTTTGTCTAAACATGTTTAGAGTGCTTCAAAACACGTTTAAAGTGCGTCGAAACATACTTAGAATGTATCCAAACATGTTTAGAGTGCGTCCAAACATGTTTAGAGCGCATCGAAACATACTTAGAGTGCAGCCAAACATATTTAGAGTGCAGCCAAACATGTTTAGAGTGAATTGAAAAATTTTTAGAGTTCGTCGAAACATATTTAGAGTGTATCGAAACATACTTAGAGTGCAGCCAAACATGTTTAGAGTGCATTGAAACATTTTTAGAGTGCGTCGAAACATATTTAGAGTGTGTCTTAAACATTTTTAGACTGCGTCTAACCATCTTTAGAGCGTTTCAAAACACGTTTAGAGTGCATCGAAACATAATTAGAGTGCATCCAAACATGTTTAGAGAGCATCGAAACATTTTTAGAGTGCGTCGAAACATATTTAGA
>NW_010969909.1:2230-3576 GCF_000463585.1 Tarenaya hassleriana | reverse complement strand
ACGTTTACAGTGCGTCCAAACACGTTTAGAGTGCATCGAAACATACTTAGAGTGCAGCCACACATGTTTAGAGTGAATTGAAACATTTTTAGAATCCGTCGAAACATGTTTAGAGTGCATCGAAATATACTTAGAGTGCATCCAAACATGTTTAGAGATCGTGCTTAGAGTACATCCAAACATGTTTAGAGTGCGTTCCAACATTTTTAGAGTGCGTCAAAACATACTTAGAGTGCATCCAAACATGTTTAGAGAGCATCGAAACATTTTTAGAGTGCGTCGAAACATGTTTAGAGTGCATCCAAACATACTTAGAGTGCATCCAAACACGTTTAGAGTGCGTCCAAACACGTTTATTGTGCATCGAAACATACTTAGAGTGCATCCAAACATGTTTAGAGAGCATCGAAACATTTTTAGAGTGCGTCGAAACATACTTAGAATGCATCCAAACATGTTTAGAGTGTAGCCAAACATGTTTAGAGTGCATTGAAACATTTTTAGAGTGCGTCGAAACATGTTTAGAGTGCAGCCAAACATGTTTAGAGTGTAGTGAAACATTTTTAGAGTGCATCGAAACATATTTAGAGTGCGTCTAAACTTTTTTAGAGTGCTTCAAAACACGTTTACAGTGCGTCGAAACATAATTAGAGTGCATCCAAACATGTTTAGAGTGCGTGCTTAGAGTACATCCAAACATGTTTAGAGTGCGTTCAAACATTTTTAGAGTGCATCCAAACATGTTTAGAAAGCATCGAAAAATTTTTAGAGTGCGTCGAAACATGTTTAGAGTGCATCCAAACATATTTAGAGTGCATCCAAACACGTTTAGAGTGCGTCCAAACACGTTTAGAGTGCATCGAAACATACTTAGAGTGCAGCCAAACATGTTTAGAGTGCATTGAAAATTTTTCAGAGTGCATCCAAATATGTTTAGAGAGTATCGAAACATATTTAGAGTGCGACGAAACATGTTTAGAGTGCATCCAAACATACTTAGAGTGCGTTCAAACACGTTTAGAGCGTACCGAAACATACTTAGAGTGCAACCAAACATGTTTAGAGTGCTTTGAAAAACATTTTTAGAGTTCGTCGAAACATGTTTAGAGTGCATCGAAACATGTTTACAGTGCATCGAAACATTTTTAGAGTGCATCGAAACATATTTAAAGTGCAGCCAAACATATTTAGAGTGCATTGAAACATTTTTACAGTGCGTCGAAACATACTTAGAATGCATCCAAACATATTTCGAGTGCAGCCAAACATGTTTAGAGTGCAGTGAAACATTTTTAGAGTGCATCGAAACATATTTAGAGTGCGTCTAAACATTTTTAGAGTTCTTC
>NW_010969909.1:692-1281 GCF_000463585.1 Tarenaya hassleriana | reverse complement strand
TTAGAGTGCATCCAAACATGTTTAGAGATCATCAAAACATTTTTAGAGTGCGTCGGAACATGTTCAAAGTTTGTCTAAACATGTTTAGAGTGCTTCAAAACACGTTTAAAGTGCGTCGAAACATACTTAGAATGTATCCAAACATGTTTAGAGTGCGTCCAAACATGTTTAGAGCGCATCGAAACATACTTAGTGCAGCCAAACATGTTTAGAGAGCATCGAAACATTTTTAGAGTGCGTCGAAACATGTTTAGAGTGCAACCAAACATGTTTAGAGTGCTTTGAAACATTTTTAGAGTTCGTCGAAACATGTTTAGAGTGCATCCAAACATACTTAGAGTGCATCGAAACATGTTTAGAGTGCATCGAAACATACTTAGAGTGCAGCCAAACATGTTTAGAGTGCATTGAAATATTTTTAGAGTTCGTCGAAACATAATTAGAGTGAATCCAAACATGTTTAGAGTGCGTGCTTAGAGTACATCCAAACATGTTTAGAGTGCGTTCCAACATTTTTAGAGTGTGTCAAAACACACTTAGAGTGCATCCAAATATGTTTAGAGAGCATAGTGCATCCAAACATGTTTAG
>NW_010969909.1:0-478 GCF_000463585.1 Tarenaya hassleriana | reverse complement strand
ACATGTTTAGAGTGAATTGAAACATTTTGAGTTCGTCGAAACATGTTTAGAGTGCATCGAAACATACTTAGAGTACAGCCAAACATGTTTAGAGTGCATTGAAACATATTTAGAGTGCATCGAAACATACTTAGAGAGCATCGAAACATATTTAGAGTGCGTCGAAACATATTTAGAGTGTGTCTTAAACATTTTTAGACTGCGTCTAAACATCTTTAGAGCGTTTCAAAACACGTTTAGAGTGCATCGAAACATAATTAGAGTGCATCCAAACATGTTTAGAGTGCGTGATTGGAGTACATCCAAACATGTTTAGAGTGCGTTCAAACATTTTTAGTGTGCATCCAAACATGCTTAGAGTGCATCCAAACATGTTTAGAGAGCATCGAAACATTTTTAGAGTGCGTCGAAACATGTTTAGAGTGCAACCAAACATGTTTAGAGTGCTTTGAAACATTTTTAGAGTTCGTCGAAACAT
>NW_010969908.1:0-343 GCF_000463585.1 Tarenaya hassleriana | reverse complement strand
AGAAGTAGTAACTCTTAGTTTCCTTAGGGTAGTCTACAAATAAATACTTATCAGACTTGGAGGATAACTTAACAGTCATCTGACGCTTCACGTAAGCGTCGCAATCCCAAATTCGCAAGGGATTTTCGAAACCGCTTCACATAAGCGTCGCAACCCCAAATTCGGACAAACGACAACGCGGGACGCTTCCCCGTCCATATCTCATATGGCGTCGTTTCAGCCGACTTCGTTGGACTCATGTTCGGCAGATACGCATCGGTCTCTAAAGCATAGCCCCAAAATGACTTCGGAAGATCTGTCTGACTCATCATAGACCGAACCATGTCTAACAGTGTTCGGTTCC
>NW_010969907.1:0-343 GCF_000463585.1 Tarenaya hassleriana | reverse complement strand
AAACACATATATATGTATATATACATATGCATATACATACATACATACAAAATAAAAAAAAATCACACATATATATATATATATTCATATCCACATACAAATACAAATATAAACATAAATAATTCTATGTATATATATTTCTATATATATCAAATAAAAATATACACATATATACATGCATTTATACAAATATATATGCATATACATATATACAAGTATATTTATATATATACACATACATATATAAATACATATACATATATATATATATATATATATATATATTCATATCTATGTACAAATACAAATATAAATATATATACTCCTATATATATATATACTT
>NW_010969906.1:0-343 GCF_000463585.1 Tarenaya hassleriana | reverse complement strand
TCGAACCATGAACCTAAACCCTAAACCGTTCGGAAATGGGAATAAGAGGGGAGTCATGAGTCGGGAAACTTACGGCGAAGCGAACGCGGCGGGCGGCGGGGGACGGCGGCGAAGGAAAAATGGAAACTTTTTTTTTTGCTAAGTGTCTGAGGAAGAAGATGACTCGCGATGTTTTTAAGAACATTGCGACCGATTTATTCTGTCGCAATCTGTCGCTGTGTCATTAAAGTGGGAGACACGTGGACATTGCGACAGATTAATTCTGTCGCCATCCGTCGCAATGAAAAAAAAAGCGGGAAACGCAGATGCCGACATTTTGCGACAATGTTGCGACAGATATTTC
>NW_010969905.1:0-343 GCF_000463585.1 Tarenaya hassleriana | reverse complement strand
AGAAAGTTGAGAAGACTCAGGTTGTTGTGAGGTTGGTGCAGTGGTCTTCCACCATTGAGAATGAGGTTTTCGAGTCCTGGTACTTCTGCGAAGAGGTGGAGCAGGCTGATCAAGATGTAGTTCCCCCTCACGCGAAGGTACTTGTTCATGAAGAAATGCATCAGCTTGTTCGTGATGTTCCCCATATTGATGATCTGTTGGTGGAATTGGTGCTGAATTGGCACGAACATCTTCCCCCTCATTTTGTGCATCAAATTCAGAAGGTTGTGGAAGTGGATCTTTCCCCTCTCGTTGAATTTCAAGCACATCTCCACCTGGAATGTCAGGAGGACTAGGCGAACAA
>NW_010969904.1:0-343 GCF_000463585.1 Tarenaya hassleriana | reverse complement strand
TGATATCATATAACATTAATATATATACATATATAAATATTTATACATATTTACATATTTAAATATATACATATTCAAATTCATATATATATATATATTTGTTATGTATATGTATATGGTTAATATATATATATATACTTATTCGTATACATATATGTGTATATATACACATCATATTCGTATATATAAAATTATATAAACATAAAATATATCTATATTTATACATATATAGATGTATAAATATATAAAATATTTGTTTATACGTATATATACACCTCTTTAATATATATATACGCATATATGTATATATATATATTCGAATTCATATAAATATATATATTTT
>NW_010969903.1:0-343 GCF_000463585.1 Tarenaya hassleriana | reverse complement strand
AGATGTCTACCTAAATAGCATGAGGATAGGTGTAACAATTTATTCTTGTGTGAAATACGGACCTTAGTCCCATATAGAAAATTATTGTAGGGTTAGTTTTCTTTATGGGAATATAGCTTATCTTTACATCTGTGTTGTCATTGTTTTGATGGTGGATCATAGATAGATTGACACTGATTGATGATGGACTAGCTGGTAGTAGATCATTAATAGAATCTGCATTTGTTTTGTTTGTTCTGTTTTGTCTCTTTTGTAGGACATGGCGTCAACCGGTAGCGTACAGAGTTTGACGATGCGATCTATCCTTGAGAAGGATAAATTGACCGGGACAAACTTCTTAGAC
>NW_010969902.1:0-343 GCF_000463585.1 Tarenaya hassleriana | reverse complement strand
TTTTGGAGTGCATCCAGACATGTTTAGAGTGCATCGAAACATTTTTAGAGCGCGTCGATGCGTACTTAGAGTGCGTTGAAACAAATTTTGAGTGCATCGAAACATGTTTAAAGTGCATTAAAATAGACTGAGAGTGCATCCAAACACTTTTAGAGTGCATCCAAATACTTTTAGAGTGCATCCAAACATGTTTAGAGTGCATCGAAACAGACTTAGAGTAGTGCATCGAAACATTTTTAGAGTGCGTCGAAACATGTTTAGAGTGCGTTGAAACATGTTTTAAGTACAACAAAAGATGTTTAGATTTCGTCGAAACATGTTTAGAGCACGTCAAAACATATTC
>NW_010969901.1:0-343 GCF_000463585.1 Tarenaya hassleriana | reverse complement strand
GATGGAAGTCGCGGGATTTGGACAGGGTTTTCGAGCGGGTCGCCCGAAAAACCAAGCGGTCACTCGGTAGGCGAGCGACCGCTCGAGCAACCGCTCACTGCGCGTTTCCAAGAAATTTCTCGATCGGAATCGAGATTTCCGGCCTAATCTTCCTAACCCATGCAAGTTTCGACTAACCCATGTAACAATGCATCTCTATTTTGACCAAATAAGCCCTAAATCTAAGATTTGAAAAGTGAAAAGGAGGTTAGGGCTTACATTGGAGAGGGAGGATTTTCGCGAGAGAGAGAGAGAGAGAGTGCTTGCTCGGCGGTGGGATGACGAGACGACGGAGGACGGACGG
>NW_010969900.1:0-16956 GCF_000463585.1 Tarenaya hassleriana | reverse complement strand
CCCCCCCGGGAAATGACCTGAGAAAGAATGTTGAAGCAGATTGTTCAGTTTTTTTTTCATATGTTTCCTGTTGCAAATAAATTCAAAGTTTTCCTTCAGAAAGCTCCGAGGAATCTTCCCAATGCCCCCATGGCTCCCGCAAAGCATCTTCAGGGCAAAGCCAATACGATGAAATAACACGAAAAAGTTAACTCATCATGCCGGTATCTTCAGCAGTATAACGAATCTAACTATGAACTCAATCAAAGAAATCAGCAATCGAGATGAAAAGCTTCATGAAAAGAAAAACCTAATTATAGATATTGTCTAAAACCTCCGAGTAGTTGAAATGTGCCGAGACAAACCCCATGTCTACATAGTTCTAGTGCAATATAAGTTGAGGTCTCTTTAGCACGCATAGATGAATTCAAGATTCAATTGAACCAAATAACAGTTCAAGAATTTGTCTGCGTTTGCGCTAGTGCAATATTTAAATTTTTTTTCTTTTTTCTTCACATCAATGTATTTTCCTTTGCCGCTGCTCCTAAACAATGACACACTGGCTTGGATAATCATTTACGCAAAGACTATATCGTTGCTATAAAGGCCCTGTGATGATGATTAGCATATGATCTAGGGTTGAATCTTATGATCCGGGAATCTGAGGCATCAACATTTATTATAAAAATAAATCCAGGGAAAGTTACCTAGATGAACTCAGAATGGGGCCTCCAGTGACTCATCCCAGACTTCTGCACTTCCATTGGATGCATCTTCAACATCTTCTTCCATGGAAAGCCTGATGTATTCTCTATGTGCAAAACGGTCCCACTCAGTCAACATAGGGTTTTCACGCTCCTGTTTCCACATTTAACATTTTCATATGTACGGCCAAGTCAAAAACCAGCAGAATCACATATTGAAAGATGAAAATCGCCACAATGAGATGAATAATATATATACGCTTACCTGACGGATAAGGAATGGATCACGCGTTTCGAAGGCCATGAACTTGTTCAGATTAAAAAGGATGTTGAAGACACTTCCAGAAAGTTTGGAACCCTTCAAATCGTGCAGCGTGATGTAGCTCTCATTCTGAGGAAGGAGACAACAAACGATCAAAACAGAGGCAATGCTGCCGTAAAAGCTGTTACACTAACGTTGAAACAAAACTGAGATCAGAAAAGTCAAAGATGAGTAGAAAGTCAGAGAATTTCTTCTAAAACGAAAGATGAAGAATATAATCATCATGATGAAATAATACAAGTCAAACCTCTGGTCCAATCATATCAATTATTTGACATAAGATATCCTCGAAAATAACAGGCTCTTGCGCCATGCACTCCATTCGATGCAACTGCTCCTCGTAAAAAAATTGCATCTCGTTCCGCGTAAGAACACCATTTCCATCCAAATCTACGCATTTAAACCTAACACAGTATATATTATTGTCAGATGAAAACACCCAATGTGATATTCAGTCCAGCTCGTAGACTTGGGTCCAAAAACATAGCTTACCAATACTCTAGGCTAGGCTCCGAGGATTTATCCTCTTCTGCAAGAATGAAATAGACGAAGTCCTCGTATCCCATCTTACCGTCAACTTTGCTAGTAAACTTCCTGGCCACCTAAATACAAATAAATGCATTAGCCATAAGACCATCTATCTCAAAGGAACTATTGACTCAGAACTAGAAAAGGAAACAAAAACAGAGGTCTAGAAATAGAAACATGCATCAAATGACGTTTTCAACTTTTCATACAGCAAGTACAGAAAATCAGGCTAACACGACAAAATTTTGAGAGGAAACCTGGGAAAATATTCTGTCAACAATCCGGTAAGTAAGAGCATGGTTTCCATATCTGATAAGGTTTTCTTTGTCTATCAAGAAATCGTGATCTGCATCCAGCTCCCAGAACTTGCAGTATACGACATAGAAATGCTCGTAAGAGAAGTACCTGAATTACCAAGTCGATAGGAATGGAATTAACGAAACAAACACTCAATTTACAAGGCAAAAAAAAAGCTATTACTTGTTAGCCATGCATTTCAAAGCCTGATTCAATATTTATAAGAAATATACTCCTTCATTCACTACCTCAACACTTTGTTGATGTCTTCTTCTTCGTCAGCATGTAGCATTGCATCAATTAAATTTCCCCGTTTCAGCTCCCTGAGTGTAAGCCGCCCATTTCCGGATCTATTTATGTAGTAATATATTCTGTAGATTACGGTTTCAGCTGGTCCATCAAAACACAGTTACACAAACTGTATCAAATAACTCCATTCTTGAAAAGAAAAGCTTGGCACACATTATCTTCAACAGCAGCAGCAATAGCATAGAATGAGGCTCCAGATATAACATGCTCATGCAACACTTGTTTTGGACCAATACTAATACATACAAGCATTCATGACTAATCAACTCATGAATTCCATAACCACTTCCAAAGAAAGTAGACAGAGTGATCCTGTTAACAATCATACTAGAGTTATGTACTGTTGGAAAATTTTATCAAGTCCTTTGGATGGCAGATGAGTCATGGAACAAATGAGTTTATGTTCTAAGATGTATGACTACGGTTCTGCAATTTTTTGATATCTTATTTGAGTGGAATGTCATAATATCATCCATATGCATAAATAATGAAGAATATTTCCACGTCTAGTAATGCGACCAGATATTGCACAAAATAGACTCGGTCTTTTCCGGCTAGCAAAGTAGGTAGTTCTGACTCACTGCACCATTTATTTCAATAAAATATTCAACCAAGCTCTCGCCAAATCTCCAGAAAGCTAAAAATTATAACATAAGGAGGTTTGTAGAGTCAAAAAGCAGATAACAAGTGGGTTTTGAATGACAAACTGACCATATCTTTCCTGGAATTCAGGAGTGCTTTGCAGGAACTCCAACCCAGGATGAGTTGCCAGTAGTTCTTTAAGTATCGGCTTGAAATCATCCTACAAAGAAAAAAAGAGTGTTGGTATAATGCAATTAGAGTAGAAATGAGAGTGGGAACAGAAATTCAGTACTGTGACAGAATATGCCTATAAACAGAAAATTACCTTCACAAGGTAATTCTGATTTGGCTGCTTTAGTATCTTGAATATTTGGGATGATGTATCCAATATCAACATGTTTCCATTTATCCAATAGTCAATAAATGCCTCTCTGCAATGAAGTCAATATAAGTTAAGTATCGAAAGAATTTATAACAGTCTATTCAATATCAGGATCACCAAACTGGAGAAAGAACAGTTATAAAACGGTCAAAGAGCTTGAACTACGCAACGAGAGATGTGAACATCAGATCTTGCCGTGCTACAAGCATAGGAGCACACACCTAGTAACAAATCCTGTATTATTGACATCAATCTTCCTGAATAGTGAAGTGGAGATGAAAGATGGAAGCTTGCAGATTTCTCTGGTCACTAGTCTGAATTCTGACAAGTGACAAAAAGAAAGTTTGATAAGCCAGCCCTATAAAACATCATTTAAGAACTTTTGTACAAACAATTTACCTTGCATCTGCAGTCCATCTACGTGACCATAGAAGAAGTGGCTGATTCTGGATAAACATTGCTCTTTTATCTCACTTGGAAGGGGACGGCCATTTTGAAAGTAAAACTGAGGTATAAGCTCTTTGACTACTTTCAAGGGAGAACCTAAATTAGAAGGGGCAGCCCTCAGTTTCATCATACGTGGTGAACCAGATGAACTCCTAGGTGACAGTGGAGGAGCACTTCCCGCTGGAAACATGGATGGTAAAGAATTGCTGGTGGCACAATTTGTACCAGAAGCACTTCCAGAAACATTCAGAGGACCTCCCGCCTTCGCATCATTTAACAACGATTTAACCTAGAAGACAAATAACAGTAAATAGCAGAACATAATTTGCACCGACAATAAAACTACAACAATGCATTCTGGGGCATGCAGAAGAAAACACGTCCTTTGTTTCCATAACCGAGTTCTAGGGTGACTAAATGGAAAGACCCTTGATATGCCGCTATCAAATTAATCAAATCCTAAGCTATGAGTGAAAGAAACAACAGCACCTCAATCTTTTACGGCATATTTTCCGATAATTATGGACAAACAAATAGTTTCCAAGATATAACACTTTTGTGGCCGAAAACTGCCACCGCCAGTCAAAACTTAATCTTTTTCTTATTTCTATCAAAATTAACTGATAAATGCATGACCGATTTACCATAATCCATATTCTTTAAATAAATTCCAAAAGCAGAGACCACCAGAGTTATTATCTGACTAGTTCCAGCGACCTAAGTGTTATCCCCAATGGTCCCCATAAATTAGCAAAACCATCGAACCAATTCAATGTTGAGCCCAAGCCAACTACTAGGCTATTACCACCATTTCTAGCACGAAAGCGCTAAAAGCAATAGACTTCTTACTCAACACTGTGATACCGTCAATGATTTTATACCACACAAAATTCTCGGATAATAGTTTCCTGTTAGAATCCATGGGAAGAATTCAAGAATCCAGCCGAAATTTTCTTGGAAACTACTCGTCTGCAGACTATGTGATCATTGACCCTCACTATATCTTTCATGGGGCATGGGCATGGACATGGCCATTAATCTTATATCATCTCAGTGACAAGATTTCACATACTATACACACGATTCGAACTGAAAACAAATCTTGTATCTTAAAACCCTACAAGCAAGAAAACACTGAAGCAGAACAAAGTTCGGCGAAAAGGCAACTAAAGAACAAGAAATTCGAACAGAATACCTGCCGATGAGCTTCAGTGAGAGACAGCCACTGGTCGAAGAGCTTCTGCGCGAACTCAGGGTTCGATTTCAGAGTGTCAGGAGAGATTTCCGGCAGCTGCAATAAGTCCGCATCCAGACAAGCCATGTCTCCGGCGACATCAACCGCCATACTCATTTCCACGCAATCCAATCAATCCAATCACATCAATATCGGCGAACTAACCCTGAATACCGCAGAGAGGAAAAGACAAAAAAAAATATGTGGAGGCGGATGATCGGGCAAACGAGCGAAAGTGATCAGGAAATATCCAACACGGAGCTGCGAGAAGTATGAGAAAACCCTAGATCTTCGGGAAGGGAAAGAATCGGCCTCCGATTTTCTCCTCTGATTCAGAAGGAGGAGCGAGAAAGTGAGGGAAAATGCTAAGGAAATGTCTTCCTTTTTTTCTTTCTTCCTTGTTTGGCTTCTTGGAAAGGAAAAAGACCGAAACGAGAATACTGATGGAGTCGCCCTCCGCACTAATAGTGCACGTGCCTCTAGTTTAAGTTTTGGGGTTTGGGTTACGTTTTATTTAGGTTATGTTTCATTTTTATTCTTATTATACTTATTTAGTTTTTATATTATTAAGTTTAAATTTTATTAAATCAATGAATCTATTTTTATTTCAATTTTTTGTTTCCATTTTAATTTAAAATTTGATTAAGATTCGACTAACTTATTTTAAAAGAATTAGCATTTTTTTGAATAACCTATTTAGGAAAACCAACGTTTACTATATTAATTCGCCAATAAAATAGTAACTCATCATTCGATGTGTATACAAATATTAGACAAAAAAAAAGATTCTCTGAATTATATTACCATAATAAACCCCACATATATAAAAATCACTAATACGTTAATAAATTAATTTTATTATCCGTAAATAATATCCAAAAAATAATTTAAAACGGTTATTAAGTTAGATAATAACGATGGATTACGAATACGGCCATCGTGTGTGGACCCGACACCAATTTTGACCCGACCCGGTTCCGTCACGCGCGGACCTTATCTTCAACGGAAAGGAAAAGCGAGTGTGTTTTATCCATGCGAACCTCCGAACAATTTTCTATGAATACGAAATTTTCCCGGAAAACACTTTCCACGAAAAACTACAAATGACTCCGTTTTCCTCCGAACTTGTGGGCTTCTCTCTCCCTTTCTCCTCCAAAACTCCGACCAACAACAGTTCGAATTCTGTCGGACTCGTTCACAAGAGGAACCTCTTCAGCTGCTCGAATCCTAAGCCTAGTCCTAAGATCAGTAAAGCTTATCCGGGAGCAAATCCTCAGGCTACGGATGCAGTTCCTGCGGAACAGAGGCAAACCCAGTTGCCGTCTTTCGGATTTAATGATGCCCAGATGCTGAAACTCTTCCATCGGTCATGCAAATCCGGGAAATACAGCGAATCGTTGTATCTGCTCGAGAAGATGGTACGTAAAGGCTATAAACCCGATGCGATTCTATGTACGAAGCTGATTAAAGGTCTTTTCAATCTGAGGAACATACCCAAAGCTGTTAAGGTCATGGAGATTTTGGAGACGCATGGTCAACCTGATGTCTTTGCTTACAATGCGTTGATCAGTGGGTTCTGCAAGATGAATCGCATGGATGATGCTACAAAGGTGATTGATAGGATGAGGAACAAAGGGTTTTCTCCAGACACCGTGACTTACAATATAATGATTGGTAGTTTGTGTAGTAGAGGGAAGCTTGACCTTGCTTTGAAGGTTTTGGATCAGTTGCTGATGGATAATTGCCGTCCTACAGTTATCACTTACACGATCTTGATCGAGGCCACGACGATGGATGGTGGAGTTGATGAGGCATTGAAGCTTTTGGATGAAATGTTGTCGAGAGGCCTGAAACCGGATATGTTCACTTACAACACGATTATGAGGGGAATGTGCAAAGAGGGGATGGTGGATCGTGCTTTCGGGATGGTTAGGAACTTGGAATCGAGAGGGTGTGAGCCCGATGTGATCTCGTACAATATTTTGCTGCGAGCGCTTCTGAATCAGGGGAAATGGGATGAAGGGGATAAGCTCATGACCAAGATGTTTTCAAAAGGATGTGAGCCGAACGTTGTTACCTACAGCATTCTTATCAGCACTCTATGTCGAGATGGAAAGATTGAGGAAGCGTTGAATTTGCTGAAGGAAATGAGGGGAAAGGGACTAAATCCCGATGCGTATAGCTACGACCCTTTGATCGCTGCGTTTTGCAGAGAAGGTAGACTAGATTTAGCAATCAAGTTCTTGGAGTCTATGATCTCAGATGGATGCTTACCCGATATAGTAAACTATAACACAGTATTAGCTACGTTGTGCAAGAACGGGAAAGCCGATCAAGCGTTGGAGATATTCGGGAAGTTGAGCGAAGTGGGTTGCCCTCCAAACGCGAGTTCATACAACACTATGTTCAGCGCGCTATGGAGCAGCGGGAACAAAGCTAGGGCACTGCAGATGATATCAGAGATGATAAGCCACGATATTGACCCGGACGAAATCACGTATAACTCGATGATCTCGTGTATGTGCAGAGACGGGATGGTGGATGATGCCCTGGGGTTGGTGGTGGACATGCGAAGCAGCGAGTTCCATCCCTCGGTCATCACTTACAACATCATACTTCTAGGGTTCTGTAAAGCTCATAGGGTCGACGAAGCGATTGATATCTTGGCATCGATGGTTGAGACCGGCTGTCGGCCTAACGAAACCACTTTCACGCTACTGATCGAAGGGATCGGGTTTGCCGGGTGGAGAGCTGAAGCCATGGAGCTCGCCAACTCGCTTGTCCGGCTCGGTGCTGTTTCAGACAAGGCATTCAAACGCTTGAACAGGACGTTCCCTTTGCTCGAGGTTTACAAAGAGCTTAGCCATGTTGAGTGAACTTTGTACAAATGCTAACTTACATTTCTTTGAAATTATGGGTACAGAAAATTTTCGCAGTCGTTTGTCATATCTCTTAATCTCCAATCTTTGGGAAAATTTGTCCTTCCAAACCAAAACCCTAAACGCCATATTCCGTGATCAGCAAGTAACTAATTTGATACCGTCTGAAGATTGTTCGCCACAAATCAATGGTGAGAGAGGATGCTGGGACTTTCCTTTTCAATCCCCATATGATTGTATTATATTAATATTATTAATAATTATGGAAATCTACTTATAAAGAGAATCCATTAAATACGAAGATTTGATTTCCCATAAAGAAATCGTGTCATGCAAAAATGGTAAAATCATAATCTTAACCATTAAAAAAGAAACATTGTGTATAAATCTCCAGAAGAAAAAAAAAAGTAACAAAAAAAATGGTAGACTGCTTTTTGGTACTTAGTGGTATAAAAGGGAGTAAACAATGATTGGAATATTATCGTAAAGAAATATAATAATTATTATTATTAGTTTTCATTTAAATTTTTTTAAGAAAATGGGTTCAACAAAATCATTGGCGGCTCGTTTGTTTGCGATTCTCTTGGTGGTTTCACCGGTCGGTCACTTCACTTCTGCATCTTCTGCTTCTGGTATATATATTATCTCCTTCCATTTAAAATTAACCGTTTTAATATTTTCGTATTTTAGATTAATATACTGTTGATAGTGTAATTTAATAGTGTATATATACATATACATATATATATATTATAATGTGTATGTAAGAATATGTGAAGGGATTGAAGGAGTGGGTCTAAATGGAATGTGGTGCATCGGGTTCTGTTCGGACACGTACGGATCGGACCAATGCAACAGAGACTGTCTGAAACAGGAGGAGGAGAAGCTATTCTTCGGTGGATACTGTGTTCCCATCGATGCCAACCGCTGCTGCTGCCAACGCTAGAGCCACCCCGCGTTTGGCGTTCAGCGTTTGCGGTTGACTAAGTCTCCCTAGTTGGTCTCATGATCGCATCTCATCTATCCGTTGACGGACATAGATCGATGTAATACCATATAATAAATTCGAATATTTAGTGTCCGGGATTTTAAAACACTAAAATAATTTGAAAGCTATCTGTATTTCCGAAATTAGAAAATTCATAGATAATGATAATTATATTTATATTGTGCGAAACAGAGCCGTCTCACAAAATTTGGAGACTTCGTACATATTATAATTTTAAAATAATAGAAAATTATTAATTAATATAAAAAATAATATTTAAAAATAATTAAAATATATTTAATATAACAAAATATATAAATTAACTAAGTTAAAATTAAGTTGAGTCACTAAATTTTGGTGATAATTTATTTAATTATTTGAAAGGAAAAAACAAATTATGATGTTCTTCGCAATCCATTTAAAAACATAATGTCATCGACAAGGCCCAATACGTAAGCCTATGAAACCCAGACAAAAGCCCAATACATTTGGGCCAGGCCCATCATGTTTCCTCTGAATCAAGTATTGGGCTTTTGTTTGGTGGATACTCTATATACATTATGGAGAATAATACACAGAAATATATCAATCCTGTATATACACAATTACTATATCAACAAACAAACAAAAAAGCCTCGGATTTTTCATGTAACATTTTCTCAGCTGTGAGAAAAATATGATTCTTTTTTTTTTTTTTGGTATAAAACAAATGGCATATCAAAAGCTTGTCATCCCAATCAAACAAAAATTCTAAAACCTGGAGAATCTTGATTCCAGTCTTGTTTGTCCGAAAACGTTGAACAAAAAAAAAGTTTTCGAATTTGGAAAAAAAAAATCGCATCTCCTAAACCCAGATATTGGTCCACGAAAATTTTTGTGTTTGCGATGAAACGTAATATTTAAATGCGATCGTAGAATTACGTACCATATTTTTGTTGAAAGGTGTGAGATTTTGAAGAAGAACCATATATACATATATATATATAATGAAAATGGGGACTCCTCCAAGTCCCAGATATGGGAAAACAGAGGATGACACGAAAAAGTAAAAAATAATCACTTCCTCGTACGGACACAGACATACGATTTGCCCACGTGGCGACCCGACCCGATTCTCAAGGAAACGGGTCCATTGGATGGATTTATTTGAGCCCCCGACACAAGTACTCGGTTCCACGTGCGAGAGGTTCCACACGGGGACCACATTCAGCTACCGACACGTGCCCTGATCAACAGCTCTTCACACCCAGCTTTAGATCTCAACCGTTCGATTGTTTTCACTGATGGCATCGTACGTGCTACAAAACCTGTCTTTGGGACTCCCCCAGTTGTGCGGCCTGAAGAGGTTTTTTTTTCCCTCGAGGGGTAAAATAATAATTTCATTGTTTTCAGATTTAAAAAAAAAGTTATTTCTTTTTTTTTAGTAGCCAAAAAAATTTCAGTAATGACTGCTTTTATAGAATTATTTTTTAAAAAGCTGACTAAAACGTTTTGAGTGTGTAACTGTTTAGATAATAAAAAATAAAATTACGAGAGATGCAGGATATATATATATATATATACGAATTAATAATAATTATTGGAATATCATTTTCATATGTTTTTAGTATATTCGGTGTGCATAAATTTATATCTCCTATGCACTTATGCAGCGCTGTATCTAAAAAATATTTTCGATGTATAACTGAAAATTTGTAACCTGTTTTTTAAACGATTACAACATACAATATAGCCACAAAATAAATAGATTACATTAAATTTGACAATATTATTCGTTAATATTTATTATTTATAATTATTACATGGAAATAATGGGGCTTACTGTAGATGACTGATGCTTCAGCACTAAACAAACAACCCCACTTTAATTATATTCATTGTTTCGACTTAATTTAATTTATATTTCCACCTCTCTATTTTCCTTTTTTATATTTTAAATGTATTCCTTTTTCTTTAAAAATTTTGGAAAAATGGTTGTCCCTTATATGACCTTTTAAAATATCATCCCTTTTTATGTTTATTTGGATATCTAATTATTTTATTATGTTATTCTTTATTTGCTTGGTGAGATTATAAAATGTATCTATTTGTTTAATTTAAATCCTACTTCTTAATCCATTTTTCTCTTTACAAAGATTCAATTTTTATTTTTTATCGGCTGTTGTTTCCTTTCGTGTTGTAAATTTTGATATTTTTCTGCATTTCTTCCATTCTATTAAATCGTAATTCTTCTATTCTTTTTTTTTTCTTCTTTTTTAAATGTCATATTTTAAATTTTTTATAAAAAAATTTAAAATCTCTAGCCATCCATCTCTCCTCTTTCCTTTTATATTCTCTAAAGTTCTACATTATCATCTTTCGAACAATAGAAAGAGAATCCGTGTGTCATGAAATTAATATATTTGAAGGTCTAATCAGCGTTTAATTAATTGATTAATTATAAAAAAATTGTGTCATCAGATTAGCTGGCAGCAATAATTGAAAAGATGATCTATGTTTCGTCTTTTTGTTTCCTTATAGATCCGTTTTGGATTTTTTGCCTTTTGATTAAAGAGTAATGCAACAATCTCTGTACACATACATGTTTGACATCACATGCGCATATACAAATTAAGTTCCTCAATCCACGAACGACTAATTATATATATATATATATATATATACATATATTCATATGTGTGTATATATATATCCAAAGTAGTTCCAATATGAAGTTAATTTGTTTTGATGGACCGACACGGCAAAGGAAAAAAACAATGAAATGTCAAATCCTGATATTAAGGTCCCTTCCATATGTAAATTCATATGCGAAGAAAATAACATCGCTCGAATTGGAAATTAATAAGCCTATAGTTGTAGCTATATATTTAAATATCACTAGTTGTTAATAAGCGTACGTATATATATACGTGCCACCTCAGAATTCTAACATAACATTAAATCACTAATGACTATGCACGGCAACAATGAGAGCAAACTTATCATATATATACAAGTAAATACAAATATATATATATATATATATGCGTATATATTTACAAAATTATATGTATTCCCTTACTACAATTAAAATTAAGCTTAATTATTTAAACTAATTTTATAACATAAAATTTATATGTATAATCCAACAAAACTTTATATTTTTTATTATTAACTGATAATAATTTTTTTCAGATCAAACCTTATATATAACCATGAATGCATATATATACATACGTTAATGCATACATTTTCGTATACATGTATACATCAACGCATCTATATATGTACATTGTACATTTAAAACCCTAATTTAATTCGACATTTTCTATGGTGGCTAAGCTAAAGTCAAAGGTGTCATTCAAATTAAAAGGCGAAGAATAACACCAACGACTGACAAATGAGTTAAGATTGCTTCCCTCATCGTTCCTCCATGAGAATCTGCCATTGCTTAATGGAACTGGACTTTTACGAATCAGCACTTATGTCCTAAAATGAAAACCGATCATGTCTGAAGAATTCACGCCATAGATGAGAGTGTACAGTTACACACAAATATACCAACAACTACGTATATGCGTACACAAATACACGTATACGCACTTACATAAACGCAAATACACGTATATACGTGTACGATTGATGTGATCCTGGTGTGTTTTGATGATCTAAGGCTTAACCTGCTCAACCACATGTCACTACTAACGCAAACTATATAATCAAATTTTCTTGGCAGGAAAAAAAAAACAAAAAACCCTGAAGTTAGAAGAAAGGAAAACATTCCAAGAAATAAACATGGAATATTCCGTTAAATCATACATATTATTATTCCTCATACGTAGCGAAGACAACGACAACATCGTACACAAAGTAAGCATAACGCAACATAAATACACAGATACGAACATACATATATAAATCATGCACATATAGAAGAAACACTTACATATACGGCTCATATAGCCGAACCCGAGAAACTAACCATTGTAGACTGACCTTGCGTTTGCGTCTGCGGCTGAGTCTGCATTTGTGTTTGCGTCTGCGGCTGGGGAAGCGATGCCTTCTGCTTGTTGACCCTCTTCCTCTTCTTCTCGTAGCTAACGCCACGCGCTTTGGCCTGAAAGTCCCTAACCTCACGTAGATAGATCCTGACGGCGCGTGCGCCAAAAGGGTTGGCCTCGGGGGGGCCACCATTTTCCTCGTAGGCGGCTCGGAGGCGGCCGATGAGTGCGTCAAGGCTTCCCCAGGCTTGACGGAGAGGGCAGGGGCATGGAGCCGGCGGATTTGGGAGGCCGAAGAAGGCGCAGTTCTGGTGGTGAACTTTGGTCTTACCAAACTGGTCCAAGTACCTATATATGTATTGACGTGCTATACACACTTAAAACATTGTATTTCTACAGAATATGTATACATTTATATGTATATGTATAAGCGTACCGGAGGAATTCGAGGACGTGAGCGCCGCTGCAGGAGGGGAGAGAGAGAGGAGGGCGGTGGTTGCGGAGGTACTGGCAGAAGGTGTTCCAGTCGCGGCGTTTCTGGTTCTCGTAGCGGCTCGATGACGACGGAGAGGAGGATGGTGAAGGATTTTGTGCTTTGGAGATCATTGTGGTGGCTTCTGGGATTTGGAGAGTGGGATTAGGGTTTTTGTTTGATTGGTGAGAGAGAAAGTCCATGGCTTCTTGTTGTTTCTGTTTTCAGTTTGGGAGGATATGCATCTGTCTATCTAGGGTTTCTTTATGGGGAATTTTGGGGGAATTAGGGTTCTTTTTTTTGGGGATTGTTCGTTTAATGGAGTTAACTAGGGCAAGATCTTGGATGGTTTGGTGATGGGCATTCGATGAAATGGCTTCTTGGATCGACCTTTGGCTTTATTTATACGTATCCAATTAACCACATACCCATAGAGAGAGAAAGAGATGAGGGAAATACTTATAGCTTCTTGTTTATTATTCTGCTACTTGAAGTGGTGAATGAAGCATACTAAAAAAAGCCAAGATCAGCCAACACACCTGGAGAGAGAGAGAGAGAGAGAGAGAGAGAGAGAGAGAGCTTTGATGAGCAGAAATGGTGAGGCAAAGAGAGAATAAACCTGAGAAAAAGGAGAGATGTGAGGTTTTCCTTCTCCTTTGAAGATGATGAGAGAGAGAACCAAGAGAGGAAAAGAAAGAACAAGGGAAAAAAAAAAGGTGGGATTGATTCCTTTCCTCTTTTCCCTCCTCTCTCTCTCTCTACCATATATATTTTCTACTTTAGGAGATGGCGAAGAGACACACATACACACAATGGTCAATATATAAGCTGCAACCGCATCAGAAAGAGAGATGAGACTGATCACATCAGATCATAAATTTTGCCATTTAAGCCCACAACAAAAAAAACAGAGAAGAGAGAGAGAGAGAGAGATGGGAACTACGAGTTACACAGTGTAGAAAAAGGTGAATTCATGACTCTTGAGAGAGAGAGAGAGGGAGACCATTGGGTCAAGTGGGGGAACTTGGAGTGAAACTTTTGACATGACAGGAGGAGCCATTGAGCAGTGCTCTTCCATGACTTATAGTGAATTTAGTAGGGACAGTTTCCTTCTTTTTATTTACCTTTTATATTTATATTTATATTTATATTTATATTTATAGTATTTCATGTTCATTGTATTTCGTCGATACATACATGCCCTTTGTATCCATTTACTTAGTAGTAGTAATCCGAATTAACAAAACAAATTGTAGAAAATACCGAATGTATTTTATTTTATCGACTTCGACCCTTAAAGCTTCCATTCACAGTTTGTTTTGCCATTAAAAATACAACACCATTTGTTTGGATTATTCCAAAACTTATAGTATAAATTCTGAAATTAAAAAAGATAAACGCGATACCATCGTCTTCACCGCCATAGTCGATGAAAAACTAAAAAAAAATCCAAACCCTATAAAAAAACAAGACTATAAAAGTATATATCATTATTTACGTCGTTATTTTTACATCTGGTATTGATTTATATTACGATATTTTATTTAATAAAGGCAGGTTGACATGACAAGACCATCATCTCCCGCACATTAGTATTCCATAAACGATTTTAATTAAAAGAAGACAAAAGAAATCACATCATACACTCAAAGATCACCAATTTACGATTTTTAAATTATCACAGATTCTAGTTTTTTTTTTATTTCAAATAATAACGAAAAGCCTCTTGAGTATAACCAAATATCGACTATCAAATTGATGTTTCAGTTTAACCCTAAAACTCATAGTAGCACATTTTTCGTGAAATTGAGAAGAATAAAAAACAGGAAAAACAAAACCTAGGTGCCTTTTACGTGGCGCGTAGAGTCAGGCTTTTCATCTTATGTCTTTGCGCACCAATTTTTGGGCTACGTGAAAGCTACAATTTTATGCCAATATATAAATAGTATATCAAATTTAACCTTTGTGTACGTATGTGTTTCGCTATATTTGTATTATACATGCAAATTTTTGGAAATTTTAAATTTTAAAATCATTTCACTTTGGTATTTCTATTATGTGAATCTAAATTTGTAACTATTATAAGAAATAAATATATATATATATATATATATATACGTCTGTTCGTGTCTATAGACTTTGATATGCATTACTATTAGTGACTAGAGACATTGAAACGTGGGTCAGTTTTGAATTGTATTATACAATGTATAATCTAGGAAACATGTCCCATCATACAAAAGAAAAATAAAGCTCAATTGACAATTTATTTATAATAAATATTAAATGTATTATAATTAAGATTAGGATGGAGTTCTTATTGGATTATGAATTATTATAGACTATACATATATATATCCAAAAAAATATAGAATAAAATATATTTCTTTAATTATTTGGTACGATTTCAGACCGTAGAAGTTTTTCGATAGTTCGAATTCTTTGCTGAAACACTAGAATTTCATTTTCCTTTTTTGTAAATCTCCTCTCGTCGCCGGTCGGTCGTTATCTCTCGCCATACAATCTGTTACAAAAAAATAAAATAAAATTTGTATAATGTAATCTCTCAACCATTAAATCATACATACATTTATATATTTACATTATGCGCGCACACACTATATAAAAAAGGGGATATTTTGTGGGGAACAGAATTCCTGCATTTGGAATATAAACCTACGAATTAGGTGTTATAGGAATAAACACACATAGACCCTATTTATTTATTTATTTATATAACCAAGAAATTTGAATAATTTATGTATGTTTTGTTAAATATTAATTCCATCTGTAGCAAAATACCGTCGTTCCTGATTTGGCAAAAAAATCTCACATGTCCTTATTATTCCCTTCCTCCCTTCTTGTTTCTTCCTGAGGGTGCACCCACTTGATCCTCCTCTGTTTTTATAAACATGTTCGCAATCTATACGTACACTTATGTGTATGTGTGTGCGTGGGTCTTGAAAATTATAACATAATTAGCTGAATATTTAATTAATTTTCCATTCTCCCAATGCTATACCATTGGTACAGCCCAATATAATTAAAAAATAAATAAATATCGTGTATATGTGTGCGTGTGTGTGTTATCTTCACTATTTTGTGAACTTTTTTAATAAAAAATTAAGGGGCGATATTAAATTTAATCAATGTTAAGAAATACATAATTAATGCCGTAAGATTGTAGATTTGTATATAAGAGATAAAAATCAACCAAATGGGAAATTGAATGGACAGAAGGCCCATCGAATCTCCTGTTTATAAAAAAAAAATAGATATATATATATATATATCAAGCAATGGTACGACAAGTCATGGAAATCGGAAGTCATATCATCACAAGATGAATTCCGGTACATTGAACATGGTCGAGAGTCGATGCTGTTTTAATTCAAGATTGACACAAAGATCACGCTTTGATGCACTCTCTCTCTCTCTCTCTAGATGTCGTTTTCTTCTGGCGCCCAATGAAATATTTTCTGGGATGAAAAAATATAAAGAAAATATTAAAAGAATAATCGAAAAACAAATTGAGAAATAATACAATTGAGCCAAAAAAGAAAAGAAAAGAGAACCCATATTGTTACTGTTGGGGTTTGATATAGAATTACCTCAAAGCATGAAAGAACATACGCCACATCACTCTCCGATATTTGATGGTGGAGGACAATCCTGATTCTGAGACAACACACAAACACTACAAGAAAATCTTAATATAGCGACGGAATTTGCGACAGAACTTTTCCGTCGCAAAGAAATTACGATAGAATTCGACGAATTTGCGATAGAATACGAAAATTTTTATTCTGTCGCAATTAGTCGCAAAATCCGTCGCAAATTTGCGACGGAATAC
>NW_010969899.1:0-343 GCF_000463585.1 Tarenaya hassleriana | reverse complement strand
CAGTTTCGGGAAGTCGATCCTTTAGAGATATCTCTCCTCGCATCAAATGAGAGCATATACATCAATTGGGAAGATAACCGGGAGCTTACGCGAGCATTGAACGAAGGATCGGACAAAATTAGAGTTTTACAGAAGCTGGATCCAGACCGATTCCACCTGGAAACGGACCGGATCCAAACTAAAGACAAACTGGAAACGAACCGATTCCACCTGGAATCGGACCGGATCCAATCTCTGAGCAAATCGGACGTTTTTCACATCGACGTACCCGATTCTTCTACAAACGTCTCCGAACCCTCCACGACGACTAATAAAGACGTTCTAGAGCCCAGAGAGCCACCAC
>NW_010969898.1:0-343 GCF_000463585.1 Tarenaya hassleriana | reverse complement strand
GCTTTTGTGGGTGTTTTGCAAGAACAACCACAAAAGTGCTCTCAAATCTCTCAAAAAATGAATTAGATCTGTTCTATATCGTGTTAGGATGTCTAGGGATGTTTATAAACACTCCAAATGTCGAAAGGTGTGAAGAAATCGGAAGTTCTTTCCGAACAGTCGCGATTTTTCGTTATTTCCGAACTGCTCAGAAAAAACGGGCTGCCCGCCCGTTTTGTCGAGCTACCTGCCCGTTTATTTCCGAATTGCTCAGAAAAAACAGGCAGCCCTCTCGGTTTTTTTGAGCTACCGCCCATTTATTTATGAGCTTTATTCCTCAGAAAAAACAAGCTGCTCTCCCATG
>NW_010969897.1:0-343 GCF_000463585.1 Tarenaya hassleriana | reverse complement strand
TTCTAGTGCTTGTGATATATTTGAGTATATCAGAGAGTGTTTTAGATAGAGTAACAAATAGATCCGAGAGTGAAAGAAGTATAATGTCAAAAGGTTTGAGAATTGTGAAGAATAATTCTCCAAATCTTGTTATTATTCTAGTCAATGTACATATATATATATATATATATATATAAATAGAATCAAAGAAATAAGGCAAAAATATAAATCACAAACGGCTACTATATATATGTATGGAATGCAATCTTCTATCTTGAATCAATCTTGTAGATTTAGATCTTCATTCATGGAAAGTGGGAAACGGCTAGCTGAGTTGGCAGCCACCTCATCAATCCTTCCATGC
>NW_010969896.1:0-343 GCF_000463585.1 Tarenaya hassleriana | reverse complement strand
TGACCCATGCGAACTGTTATTCTAATCACCCGTGACCATGTGATAATGTCACTGTGTGGTCCTGTGACCTTGTGACTCATAATCTTTGTGTATTGTGATTTGTATGAATGTTATGTACATTCACTCATGTGGAAAGGTAGACATTGTGAACTTTATGACCTATATTCTCATGTTATTCATTGTGACAGGTGATCTCTGTGAACCGTGACACACTACACATTTTATAAACATCAAAAATCTAGATCTGACACAGATCTATTATGACTACACGACATTCAAAACAACAATGTCATTATTGGTAGCAAACAACAAAAAATTAGAAGAAAATAATCTGAAGAAACAT
>NW_010969895.1:0-343 GCF_000463585.1 Tarenaya hassleriana | reverse complement strand
AAAGGTAGGAGAATTGTCAATCATGGAGATCGATACGACTACACATTTTACGGTGTGTACATCTGCGGGACAGACTCTTCCAGTACAGGGGATTTTGCATTGCATGCCCTTGACTATATGTGGGAGGATGTTGACTGCAGATCTTATCGTCATACCTATTCTGGGTTACGACTTAATACTGGGAATGGATTGGTTGTAGAAACATCAAGCCCAGATTGACTGTCGCCAACGAACTATTTGGTTCACTGAGGAGAGCGGAGGATTCGAGTTCATTGGGAACATGTCACGGAAAGTGTATCCAATTATATCAGCTTTGAAGGCTAACAGGATGATCGAGAAAGGG
>NW_010969894.1:0-343 GCF_000463585.1 Tarenaya hassleriana | reverse complement strand
CACACAAAAATATACAATGTAAATACATATATATATATATACATACATATATATATATATATATATAAATACATATATGTTTATTTTATAATTTTTAATGTTTATATTTTATTTTGTTACCAGATTTATATAGACAATACAAAAATATAAAAAGTAAAATATATACATACATATACACATACAAATATAAACACACATATATACAATTAAAACATATAAAATGAAAAGTAAAAATAAATAAAAAATATATACATGTATATGCTTATATATATATATATAAACATCCATTTAAACATGTATACATATACAAATATAAATACATTTATGTACAAACATATATATT
>NW_010969893.1:0-343 GCF_000463585.1 Tarenaya hassleriana | reverse complement strand
TAAATCCAGAACAGAAGAACACACCTCATTGTCATTGTCACACAACTTCCATGACCGAAACAAAATTAAAATACGACGTTTTAATTTAGTGATCATAGAATCAAACATTTGTCTCGCCTCATCAAGACGATTCTGCATGCACAACCATCGATCAATGAATTATTGTTTTAAAGATATACTTATATTTTATCACTTATCATCAATAATTACAAAAAACAAAATTAAAATACGACGTTTTGGTCACTTTAATAGTGAAAGGGTATACAAATATTTATGTCGGACGAAGTGTGAATATGTATGCATGTATACATTATTACATATATATAGAGAGATATTTATCATA
>NW_010969892.1:0-343 GCF_000463585.1 Tarenaya hassleriana | reverse complement strand
CCGATGGCATGACAGAAATAACACTCTTCCTTCTTGGACTTAGACTTAGGTTCAATGACAAAGCTTGTCGCTTTCTTCTTGCCCTTGCCATTGGAAAGCTTCCTTTTGTTGGAACTCTTTCCAACAACAACCATATTACTCTTTCTGTGGCTCCCAACTTTTTTTTGGAATGACGCACTCAACTGATCAACTATCAAAGAATTGTCCATGTCCTCTAATTGCTTACGCAATTACGAAGTCATGTTTCCAAGTATCAAGCTAGACATGTCTAGATCATCATCAACATGCTTCCAATAAGCATCAATGATCGATCTAGAAGCCGTGGTCAGAGGCTTATCCTTCA
>NW_010969891.1:0-343 GCF_000463585.1 Tarenaya hassleriana | reverse complement strand
ACAGATCGCAGTCTGGCTATGTTTTCTGCTTGAAGGGAGGCGCTGTTAGCTGGAAGAGTTCAATATGGTCTAATAAAAAACAAGTTAACAAGATAATAATAATAAAATATATATCAATATACTCTGTTTTTTATTTAATATTTTACATTATCACAATCATAGTAATTGAGATATTTAAAATATCATGAGTGGTATAAAAAAATAATATAAAGTTATTTTACGGTCAAGTCCTCCTCACCACATTAAGGTATCAATAAATATTTCGTGCGTGCACAAAATCTATTTAGTCTTTCATGTAGTCAAAAGTGATATGAAATGATATATCACTGATTTGCGGTATGCG
>NW_010969890.1:0-343 GCF_000463585.1 Tarenaya hassleriana | reverse complement strand
CCACTAGATGCCTAAAAAAAAAGGATGAGAAAATCTCTCTTTTTCTATTTCTTGATCTCCTGCGGTGGATCTACGGTGCACCGGCATCTGATGAAGCTGCCAGCATGATCTAAGCTCTTCTTCCTTTGTTGTTAGATTCGAAAAGAAGATAGGTTTACGATTTAGATCATGTTTGCAGTTTCACCGGTTGACTGTTCACCCCTGAACCGGTAAAAACCCTAGCTTCTCTTTGAAGAAAATCACCCATCGGATCTCCGATTCCAAAATTAGGGTTTTCCTTTCTGGGTTTGGTTGTGCAAAGAAAGGTACTTCTTTTGCATCTCCCGTGAGCAGAACTAACATA
>NW_010969889.1:9661-14363 GCF_000463585.1 Tarenaya hassleriana | reverse complement strand
AAAAAAAATATATATAAAAAACAAAGAGAAAAGAAAATAAAGAGAGAAAATGATGTCCTTCAACTTCAACGTCCTAGAAACCCGAGGTGCTAGCGTTCATTAAAGAAATTCTACAAAAAGGTAAAAATCCAGGTACAGAGTAGAACTAAGATCGAATAGGCTAAGTTGAGATAAGGATAGGTTCGGAAATAGGCTTGGTGTGTTGTAGAGATTCTAATGGGTTCTAGGTGGCAATAAAAATCCCATGGCTAGGTAGATTAGTCTTTGGTAGAAAGATCATAGTTGACCGGTTTGAGTACGATTCTCGGGAAACTAGTATTGGATGGATGTTTTGCTTTTGATCTCTCGCGATGATGCTATTTGATGTTCGTCATTCCCTGTTTTGCAGATTTTATTCCTTCGTTCTTTACTCGAGGACGAGCAAAGGTTTAAGTCTGGGGGGATTTGATAACTCCTATTCTTCTCTATATTTTGATGAGAGTTTGTCTAGGTTTTATAGGATAATCACATGCATTCATAGGCATTCTAGGCGTGTTAGGATACAAAACCCGGTTGTGCTCTAGTTTTGCAGAGTTACAGGTTTCGGAGATGATTGGACTCGAAAAGGAGCTAATTGGAACGTTAAAGGAGAAGTCCGGATGAGATACTCATGTTGCGACATCAATAACTTTCTCTACAGAGGTTCAAATCGTGCGAGACTTATACCATTGGAAAGATCACTTCAAGAGCTTCACGTGGACACCAAAATCGCGTAAATCCGACACCGGAGCAGAGAGTTATGAGCGAATTCGTGAAGACCCGAGAACTGCCGGTGCAGGGCCGATTCCGGCTGGAATCGGTCCGGATCAAGGACGCAGAATTCGACCCCAGGAATCTGGATCCGGTCCGGATCCACCTGGAATCGGTCCGGATCCAGTCTAAAACCCTGTTTCGCGATTTTCAGCATCTGAATGGGAATAGGACTCTTGGGAGCCGCCCTAGGGTTATAAAAAAGCCCTAGCCACGTCCTAGTACAAGAGAGAGCCTTAGAGAACACCTAGATACAGATTTTTGGAGAGATTTTGGGGAGAGAAGAATAGAAGTTCACGGGATTTCGGGAAGAAGAAGGAAGATTCGATCGTGGAGACTACACATCTACATGAGCTTTTCTCTCCTTTCTTTTATCTCTTCTTCTCTGTTCTTTCTATTGTTTTCTATGAACCGTGAGTAGATCCACGGCTATGGGTTAGGGATTCGTATGTGTTTTGGGTATGTTTGAACCCTAACTTGGATTTCGGTTTTGATTTGATTCGGTTCTATTGATTTGCACTTTTATTGGATTGATGTTTGCTAACCCCTTGATCAATTATCTTGGATTCTGAACCACATAGAGATATGGGTTTGTTTCGGATCAAAATCAATAGGATAGATCGTATTATTCACATAGAGATATGGTTTAATCGATTTAGGGTTGATGATAGCGTTCTTTATGCACCTAGGGTTAACTTGAATAGATCGAGAGATTGACGAGTTACTCTGTAGGTAGGGAGTTAGTAGACCGAGAGGTGAATTCTCTATCTTTGTTGCTTGATGACTCCCGAATACAAGTCATAATCGTTATTCTCGCATGCTTAGCATATACCCATACACGCGAATACGATCCCGACACCCGTAGTCATCCTTGTTTGATAGGTTACTCGTTTATATTGCTTTCTTATTTCGTTTTCTATAGATTCTACATATTTCCACCATCACTTGCTTGCTTGCTTTGATCTCTTTTCGATTTAGATTTGGATTTAGCAACCAGTCCTTGTGTTCGACCCCGTGTTACGACGATCCGTATCCTTGCGGTGAGTTGTGAATCGGGTTATATATTTTAGACTCGGTACACACGTATCACCATGGTTTCCACTCGTTTTGCTCTTTTTATGTGTGAAAACCTGTTTAAACACCAAAGAACACAACCATCCAATATCGAAGCCAAATGTGTCCTAGAATGCGTACAAATATGTAAAATCGAGTGAAATACGGTGGATATCCTATATCAAAACACCATATAAAATACATGTTATAACCTAGCATGCGATCTCATCGATCTAGGGTTTGGTTACTAGGTTTCATGCAGCGGAAGGAAAATCTAAAACTAGTCAAATGTCATACGTAACCAAACTTGCAAAACCCGAAAAACCGTGTATATCACCGTGGTAATCGAATACTTACAGCTCCTCTACATGAAGCTGTAAGTACAGCTCCTCTACATGTAATCACACCGACGGGAAGGATTCCAAACGCTTTTGGAACTGATCTGCTAGGATCTGTGAAGTGATTATGGTTTTTCAAAACTTGGGATCAAATCCCGAGAACTAGAACATCAAAAGGAACAATTTCTCTTGTGTTCTAGATCTGTCTAGGAGTTCAAAAAGTCTCTCTCTTGGTTGGGGCGGCGTCCCCTAATCTATTTATGAAGTTTGAAACCCTAATCTTTGCAAAAGGAAACTTTTCACCGAGATTTGACTCGGTCGAGTCAGAACTAATCAGCCCAAGCCCATGACCAACTTTTGACTCGGTCCATTTAGAGTTGACTCGGTCCGAATCAAGATTTGATCGACCGAGTTAAAACATCAGCCAAGCCCAAAAACATTTTCTGGACTTCGACTCGCATGTTCACCTAAGTGGAACTTACTCGGTCCGAGTCAAATACTGACTTTAATCAGCCCAAGCCCATGACCAACTTTTGACTCGGTCCATTTAGAGTTGACTCGGTCCGAATCAAGATTTGATCGACCGAGTTAAAACATCAGCCAAGCCCAAAAACATTTTCTGGACTTCGACTCGCATGTTCACCTAAGTGGAACTTACTCGGTCCGAGTCAAATACTGACTTGGTCTGAGTCAGAAGGCTGTGACCGTTTCTCGACACTCTGATTTGATCCAAAAACCGTTTGTTCGGCCAAATCCAAGTCTTCCTTTCCGATACTTCATATGTAAGTTCATCCCTAACTGTGTGTGACCCTGTAGGCCCATTCGCAGTGGCAGCAACCTCGAGAACCATTCCCGATCTACAAGTCACGGTTAGCCTCTAGCAAGACGCCATGGCCACCCACATTGAATTGAATTAGAGGTGATCTAACCAAGCTAGTAATAGCTCGAGTTCTGATCCTTTGTCACACGATATCATATGTTGAACAAGGACATGGTTTGAGCCACCCTTCAAGTTCAACCGCTTTCTCGTCTTGACAAATCGACTAATAAAATAGATGCAACTTCATCTATAGCGCCGATTTCCACGAAGTGCCCAGCGATATCTCTCCCGTTAAGGAGGTGATAAGTCACGTATTGCATGTCTACTATCTCCATATGATTCGTGAACGTATCTGATCAACATATCTGATCCAAGACCGAGTATCATCCTTCAACCCATGGATGAAGATGGATAGAAGGTAGTCTCTTTCCATCCCATGGTGGGAGCACATTCTTTGATATTCCTTGAAACGTTCTCATGCATCATGGAGATTCTCCCCATCCTCTTGCACAAACGCATTGATCTGATTCCTCGCATGTTGAGTCTTGGTGGGGGAGTAGTATTGTAAGGAACTGTTCTTCCATCTCATCCCATGTCGAGATAGAGTTTGGCTCAAGAGTGTAGAGCCAATCTCTAGCTCTCTCCGTAAGCGAGTAGGGGAAGGTTTCAAGGAACACATCTTCTAAGGTAATCCTCGGTCCCTTCTTGATTGCCTTACAGTTCATCTTGAAGTTTGTGAGGTGAACATTCGGGTCCTCGTTTGGTCTCCCACGGAAACTCATATTGTTGAGCATTTGAATGCATTGCGGCAGGAGCCATCTCGGGTTGTTCTCTTCGTGCGTTGTTTTCTCTCAGCATTTCTTCGGCTATTCCCCACTGTCTTTGCTGCCTCTGAGCGAAGCTAGAGTCCTTTCTATTTCGGGGTCGAAGATGAGTTGATCTCTATCGGTTGTGCTTCTTGTCATGCACCGGAAGAGCTGCACACCAAAGAGACAAAACGAACCGAAAGTGCTGTGAAACGGTTATGTCGCAAAGTAATCCAAGCAAGAATCCAAGCAATGATGATCTAGCAAAAATCTAGACTAACACGAAAACGCCTAGTCCCTGGCAACGGCGCCAAAAACTTGATGTGCACGCACCGAGTCTTATATTAAGTACCCGATTCGTACCACTATCCGCAAGTATACGGTAGTTGTAGTACCGGGGTCGAACACGAGGACTAGGATGTATTAGTCTATCTCTAAGCTAGATTAGGTGGTCCAATAAAAATGTGGATTGTGGCAAGTGTCGGAATACGAGAAAGCAATTAAAATTAACGGTTTGTAAACGATGGTTTGAAGCGTTGTAGGTTCGGGATCCTTCAAGAATCGCATGGACGGTTAGTGATGCTACAATGCCTATGGGTTTATCTTCCAATTGGGGGTTTCAAGCACTTCCTCTAGAGTTTGTCTCTCCCGAGCTTAAAGTCACTATCTAGAGAATCGATTCACCCATTTCCCAATGATCCAAATGATCTCTAGATGCATTAATGTACCCCATCATGAACCCTAAGCAACCTAAGCCATCTCCCAATGTGAATAACTCACTCATTTGACATTTGCTTCCAAACATCATTCCCATATCCCTATGATCAATGTGTTCTACAATCATATCAATTAGGGTTTCAACCAAATCAATAGCATTAAGCACAAAACATCAAACC
>NW_010969889.1:7883-9338 GCF_000463585.1 Tarenaya hassleriana | reverse complement strand
GGCCGGATTTGATATCGGGCGGTCGCTCACTTTTTGTTCAGGGTCGCGCATTTTCTCTTCAGTGTCGCTCGTTTTCTTCAGGAGAGCGACCGCTCATTGTCACGAGCAACCGCTCGTTCTTCTTGTCGACTCGAGGCGACCGCCTGGTATACCGAGCGGGCCGCTCGTTTTCCCTGTAATCCGCAGAGCGACCGCCTGATTGAGTGAGCGACCACCCACTTGCTAGCCTATCACAATGAGCGACCGCCTGTTAAAATAGGCGGTCCCCCGTTTTCTCTGAGTCCTCCGGGATTTCTTGATTCCGCTCCTTTTCCGTGCCTCGTGCGTAAATGTCCTCGTTCGATCATCCTGCAAGAAAATTTTTTGAGGAAAGAATCCTACCCATGACCGTCTAACGTCCTAATATGCCTAAGATATGAGAAAAACTGAAGTGTGTGACGTTAGAAAACCAATGAAAAAACCCTGTGATCAAATCCCCCCAAACTTGAGGTTTGCTCGTCCTCGAGTAAGTGTGCAGCTATAAAACTATCCAGGGATGATAAGATATAGTCGGAGAACAAATGGGGGTTTTGAGTGGATTGGTTGTACGGGTTAGAGTCCCTGTGAATGAAATCGGGTTTGGTATACTCTATCTTCTCCAACATTCAAGCGAAAGCTCATCAATGGGATTTCCATTATTTTCCGTGATCTAAAATGGAGTATATCCTACTTGCCGAGCATGTCTCCTAAACACATCCCAAATGAGGTCTCTAAAAGTTACTTGGCTCATACTTTCACTATTTTTCGGTCGCCCGGAACCAGAAAAACGGGCGACCTTGAAGACGAAAACGGGTGACCCTGAAGAAAAAGTGAGCGACCGCCCATTATTAAATCCGGCCCAAAAAGGAAAAGCCCGATTTTTGAGGAGAAACCTAGCTGCTGCACTTGCATAAAAAAAAGGAGTTTGAGGAGAGAGAAGGGGAGACTCGACCAACTTGAAGAAAAACACCTTGGAGAAGTAAAAAAGGAGATTTTGGAGACCTAGGAAACTTGGAGAAGAAGAAGGCCACCATTGAAGACCATCTTGAACTTCTCTTTTCCTTTTCTATGTTTACTCATTTTGTTTTCTGTTTTGCAACCCTAGGCATGGAATAATAACTTTTGTTGTGGGGGAAGGATCCCCACTTTTGTATGGACATCTATGCTTAATCTATGATGCTTTAAGTTTTCTTCCACAGGTTTGATGTTTTGTACTTAATGCTATCAACTTTGGCGAAATCTTAATTGGTATGATGTTAGAACATTGATCACACGCCTAGAATGCCTATGAATGCATGTGATTATCCTATAAAACCTAGACAAACTCTCATCAAAATATAGAGAAGAATAGGAGTTATCAGAATGCATAGCCTCCTTTCCCGAAAGAGATAATCAGCCTCCTTGTAGAATGATCCATGAGCTCCCTTAGTGCACTCC
>NW_010969889.1:6857-7281 GCF_000463585.1 Tarenaya hassleriana | reverse complement strand
CCGCCCATTTTCTCTGAGCCTTCCGGGACTTCTCGATTCTGCTCCTTTTCCGTGCCTTGTGCGTGAATGTCCTCGTTTGATCATCCTGCATGAAAAATGGAGAAAAGAATCCTACCCATGACCGTCTAACGTCCTATTATGTCTAAGGTATGTGCAAAGTGTGATATAAGACGTTAGAAAAACCAATGAAAATCCCGTGTGATCAAACCCCCCCAGACTTGAGGTTTGCTCGTCCTCGAGTAAGTGTGTAGCTATGAAACTATCCAGGGGTGATAAAATATAATCAGAAAACAAATGGGGTTTGAAGTAGATTGGTGGTACGGGTTAGAGTCGCTGTGAATGAAATCGGGTTTGGTGTACTCTATCTTCTCCAACATTCAAACGAAAGTTTATCAATGGGATTTCTATTGTTTCCCGCAACCTA
>NW_010969889.1:5792-6810 GCF_000463585.1 Tarenaya hassleriana | reverse complement strand
ACTTTCACTATTTTTCTTCGCCCTACCTCTTTCCTTTTTATTCTTGTTTTTGCATTCTTTTTCTTTTTCTTTCTTTTTCCTTTTCGTGCAATCCCGGCTTCTAGGACGTTGGAATTTGACAAGTGTCACTCCTTTTTTTTTTCTTGTCCCACAACTTAGACCCGAGCCCTCATTTTCGACGCACTCATGTCCCCGAATGATTTTCATTAACGAGATGATGACAGAGGAGTGTCGGGATGCATCGTATTTTCTAGGGCTTGTTGCTTTCTATAGGCTTCATAACTTATAGATCAAAGGGTGGTTCTTAGGGAGACGTTTCGTGCTTGGTTTGTAACCTCTACTCCGTCTAGACTTTAGGAGACAAAATCATCCCACGTAATATCCATTCGCTCTAGGGTTGGATCAACTATTTCTACCTCGATAAATCTAAACTTAGCTCCTAGAACCTTACCAAACCAATCCTCACTCTATACCCCCACATTGTTATCCGGCCAAATTTTCGAGAGGAAAACCTTATGCAAGTGTATGTGTGTGGTCCTAGATCTATATGCACATATGCAACCTATTAGTGGCGATTCATGCAAGTATGTACAAAATTCTATTAGTGGCGATTCATGCAAGTATGTACAAAATGCAAGACTCATTTTTTTTTTCGATGAATATGGAATGCATGATTCTAAGTGAAAATGATGCATGATGTATAGAGTTCATGGGTACGATGTATGTTAGTGCCACTCCTCCCCCCCAGACTAGAATCAAACACCGTCCACGGTGTTGACTCTCGTCTAGTGAAGAGTTTTCAAAGAGAAATAGGGAATGGATGGAATGAAGGGGGTGATTGTGTTACCTTTTTTGATGAGGCAGAATCGCATTCCAATATCTCTTTTGCGGTTGTCGTAAGCCCATGAAGCCTATGCAATGTTAGGGAACTACAGTGCAGTGCGATGTTAGCCGAAATGAATGCAAAGGGGTGAGGGTGAAGAGGGAGGACCGAGCGGGCCTTTAGCAGGACCCGTGA
>NW_010969889.1:4946-5602 GCF_000463585.1 Tarenaya hassleriana | reverse complement strand
TACGTATGGTCCGAGGTTGATTCCTACGCTCTCTGCAATCAAAGTGACTATACCTCCAAAACAAATTGAACCAAGATCAGAAGAGAGTACCGAGTGTATGTGGAGGATGACCCTCGAGGCTATGTCGGCGACTCGGGCCAGTTATGCATTATGAAGTGGAGGGGTCCCATGAGGAGGTTGAGTTCAGTGATTGAGACGACTTGTGGATCTTCTCGTGCGAGTAACGCGCAGGCCATGAACTGCTGGAGATAGCAAATCGCGGGGTGTCGGATCATGAGGGCTTTGAGTTCCCATGGGCGGAAAGTGCCCGCTGCGATTTCCATCCAGAAGGTTCGGGCTTTGGTGACTGTGATCTTCGGAATCGCTGCTTTGGCGCTCATCTCGACGCCTAGAATTTCTGCAAGTTGTTCCACCCGGAGATAGAATTGCCGCCCTTCAAGTCTGAAGCCAAAGTAACCTTCCCGAGGGTTACCATTCGTCGGGATGAAGCATTTGAAGGTGCAAGCGAATTCTGTTGCCAGTCTTCGGTAAGTCCGAGGGTTGGCTTGGAAGAGGCGATCTCAGCCCGCGAGTTGAAAAATATCCCTGATTCTCTCGTAAAGTTGCTTTGGTAGGATGCGGTGATGCACAAACTTTGAAGCTCTGATTCCTCTGTT
>NW_010969889.1:4246-4891 GCF_000463585.1 Tarenaya hassleriana | reverse complement strand
GAGTTGGTTCCACAAAAGGTGCATCGGCATTGATGCGAGCCGTATCTACGAGACTTGAGAAAGGCATTCCTTGCGGCTTGAAGTCATGGAGGATGGGTATTCTGTCCGAAATGTACTTGCGCACTTTGCCCCAACGACTTCTGGAATCCATCTGAAATAGCTGAAAAATGTCAAAAATTCGTCAGAGAAAACGGGCGGGCTGCCTGCTTTTGCGAGCGGTCGCTCGTTTTCTTGGATTGAAACGATTGATTCCAGGCGACCGCTCGGGCGGTCGCTCAAAATGGGTCGGCGGTCCGCCTGTTTAGGTGAGCGACCGCTCGTTTTCATCCGCAAGTGGGCGGACGCTCGAAAAACCGAGCGGGCCGCCCATTTTTTCTGTGAAAAAATTTATCTGACCCGATTTCAAGGAAATGCTGCATAAACATGAAGTCCGACAAGATTATCAACATTTAAGCATATTATAATACCGACAATCCAAAAAGAGCAGCACGAGACAAGAGTTTTAAACACATGAAAACATCGTTCTACGGGAAATGTTAAATGTTCTATCCTAACGATGATCGAATCAAGGGGCCGTCTTCTTGTTCCCCTTGCAGGCCCCGGATGCAGATGAGCCTTCTTCCTCGGACTCCTGGTCTGATTCTC
>NW_010969889.1:3470-3952 GCF_000463585.1 Tarenaya hassleriana | reverse complement strand
TAAATCCATACGGATTCTGCTGGCCATAGCTGCATATTATGACTACGAGATATGGCAGATGGACGTCAAGACTGCATTCCTTAACGGAAATTTTCTCGAGGATGTGTACATGACACAACCCGAAGGTTTTGTCGATCCTAAGAGTCCGAGGAAGGTATGCAAGCTTCAGAGATCCATCTATGGACTGAAGCAGGCTTCGAGGAGCTTGTGATCATACCACCCACGCAAAGGCACGTCTCGTTGGCCTTGATGGAGGCCAACGTGTGGAGATGCATGGCTACCCGTGAAGCTAGGTCCATGTTGCTCCATTGGGCACAGACATACATGTCGAGAGTTGGACCATCATGAAACTCCCGTAATGCTTGATAGAGGTAACCCAGGTCGATTTTTGGATCTTACCGGGTTCGTCTCGCGCGAAAATAAAGTTGGACATGACTTGATGCGCGTATCGGATTGCCGGATGCTGTACCCATGAAATCTTC
>NW_010969889.1:2933-3458 GCF_000463585.1 Tarenaya hassleriana | reverse complement strand
GACGGACTGCTATCTTCTTCCAAAAATCTTGGAGGACATATGCGGAAATCGTCGGTAGTAAGGAGTGCGTTCCCCTTTGGACCTCCAGGATGTTTGCAAATTGCGCCATGCTTAGTCTCACCCATTTCTTGTTCAAGCGGAATTCCATGTATGCTTCGTCGATTGTGCCGTCGGATGGGAAGTAGCATGAGTAGGTGGGCAAGAATTCGCGGGTTGCGATCTTGAATGACCTGCTCAGTGCTCCCCAGCTGAGCTTGTCGAATATGTATTCGACGTTCGCTTGAATACCCAACCCTCGAATCGTGCGTTCGCACATAGCTTTGCTTGGGCGTTGTTTCAACTTCGATAGATGCTTCGCCCGCTCGTATGCTTCATCGTGTCGGCCGATCTTGATCAGCTTTGGTGGTCCTTCGATGAGGAGATTCTGCTTCGCCTCCAATATCTCGGTGATTGTGTCTGGTCTCATCTCTCTCTTTTGAGAGAACTCGGCTTCCTGTGACGACGAAGCGACGTCGCTTGTGCGGG
>NW_010969889.1:0-2146 GCF_000463585.1 Tarenaya hassleriana | reverse complement strand
TGGAGTGATTTGGGAGAATTTGGAGCCTTTCCATGGTGAATAAAAGAAGAAAAGAAGAAAAAAACGAGGTTCGAAAAATTTACATCCCGGGGTTAACCGGGATTGCTAGTTAAGGTCGTACCTAGACCGATGTGGCATTCAGTTGATCAAAGAAAAGGAGAGTACAGAGGTACCTCCTCCCGGCTTAGCTTTCCCCGTGTTGTACGGTTTGATCCTTTGGGCGTTGACCATGAATAACCCGCCCTTCTCGTTGTCGAGTTCCACCGCTCCATGTGAGGTGACATGCTTTATGGTGAACGGTCCTGACCATCTCGATTTCAGCTTTCCTGGAAAAAGTTTTAGTCGGGAATTAAATAAAAGCACGAGGTCACCTTGTTGGAAGTTTCGGTGGAGGATGTGGCGATCGTGCCACTTCTTGGCCCGCTCCTTGTAGATTCGTGCGTTCTCGTACGCATCCAAGCGAATTTCCTCCAAGTGGTGGAGCTCTAGCACTCGTTTTTCTGCTGCGGTTTTCCAATCGTAGTTCAACGCCTTAATCGCCCAATATGCCTTATGCTCTAACTCGACCGGAAGGTGGCAGGCTTTTCCGTACACGAGTTGAAACGGAGTCATCCCGATCGGTGTCTTAAATGTTGTCCGATATGCCCAAACCGCATCTTCAAGCTTCAAAGCCCAGTCTTTCCTTGACTTAGGCACTGTTTTCTCCAAGATCTGTTTTATCTCCCTGTTGGAGACCTCCACTTGGCCACTCGTTTGGGGGTGGTAGGGAGTGGCTATGATGGCTCGGATTTTATCTGGATTTTATACCGAGTATGCCTTTGGTTTCTAAACGGTTTTCACACATACTAGGCATATTAGAGCCATCTTTAGGTATCCAGGACTAGGTTTTGATCATTGCAGGAACTCGAGGGTTTTCGGGATAAAACGGAGAAGACAAAAGCAGAATTCCCCAGATTTTAGGCCTGGAACGGACGGACTGGAATACAACGCAGAACGAACAGTCTACAGTCAGAACGGACGGTCTACAGGTCAGAACGGACGATCTACAGGTCAGAACGTACAGTCTACCTCTGCAGAACGGACGAACCAGCAAAAATCGAAGCCTGGTCCGGAGCTGACCAGTTTTAGTTAGCCGGACCAGGACCACGAGTTTCCTCAGTCCGCCAGCGGACTCCGAGCCGACGGCTGACCAAATCCGAAGAGCAACTGGTCCGGAGCTGACCTACTCAGGTCCACCGGATCAGAACACCTCTGCCCCTCCTTGGTTCGCCTCTCGCCTGCCCCGGTCCGCCGAGCGTAGCCCACTGAAGACCTGGTCCGGAGCTGACCAGATTTGGTCAGCCGGACCAGGACCACTTTGCGCCGCGTTTCCGTGCTTCATTTACTCCCGGTCCGCCGGACCAACACCTTAGTCTGGCGGACCGCGTGACCTGGAAACAAGTTAAGTCCAATTTTTCGGACTTTTGGAAGAGGGCTCGATTTGGGGGGGGAAAGCAAAGGAGGCGATTTTCTCTCCTCCAAAAGACCTAGGGCCGAATTCTTGAGGGAGGAACAAGGAGATTTGCCTTGGATTGAAGATTGAAGACATCATTGAGCATCTCTTTCCCTTTCTCTCTCTATGCTTCATCTTGTTGATTTTGTGTTTATGATTAAGATGTGTGAGTAGTTTCTTGTTGTGGGATGATGGATTAGCCCTCATGTAAGGATGTTTGTTCACTTTGGACCCAAGATTATGCTTTGTTTATGCTTTCAAATCCTTGCTTTGAATGAAATTTGTGTTCTCTAAGTTTATCTCTCTTGAATGAATGTTTAGGGAAACCTAGGATTTGTTAAATTGAGTGATGCAATTGCTTGGGTTTTGATTGCTAGAGGTTGATTGAATGGTGTTTAATGTTACCCATTGGATGAGAATTTTGTGGGTAGATTTTAGGATTGTGAATTACATGGAGACATGGGTTCTTGGTCTCTTGATGCATTCAATAAATTGGGTTGAAATTGAATCCGAAGAAATTTGATTCGGTTTAATCTAGGATTATGACAAGGGAATTTAATGCATTCGGGATTTTACTCTAGACCATGAAAATAGCTAGAGTGCTCTCTTGGATAGCGGGTTTTCGGTTTGAGAGAACCGAACCCGACCTTAGTC
>NW_010969888.1:0-343 GCF_000463585.1 Tarenaya hassleriana | reverse complement strand
TGTTAGTTTTCTTTAGAAATAAAAAAACTCTCATAGAAACCTTCCTTTTATTACAACACAAACATTACACAACATACACTTTTACACACATATACGGGTGATCTTTATCTCATTGTTCCTCTTAGAGAGATTCCTTATCTCTCCACTTTGAACACAAAAGAAAGACACTCACATATGATTGCAGAAACCAAACCACTCTGCAATAACTCTAAACAACCATTGACACATCATTTTATAGACAAACATAAAAACCGACAGTAACCACCTTTAGTAACTTCTTCCGTAACTTGCTATAACTACAACTTTAGAACTTCCACTTTACAACTTCAATAAAACCGCATCA
>NW_010969887.1:0-343 GCF_000463585.1 Tarenaya hassleriana | reverse complement strand
CTCCCAAGAGTCCTATTCCCATTATGATGCTGAAAATCGCGAAACAGGGTTTTTGACTGGAGCCGGACCGTTTCCAGCTAGATTCGGATCGGATCCAGATTCCTGGGCTCGGGCTCACCTGTCTTGATTCGGACCGGATTCAGTTGGATCCGACCCTGCACTAGCAGTTTTCTGGTCTTCACGAATTCGCTCATAACTTTCTGCTCCGGTATCGGATTTACGTGATTTTGGTGTCTACGCGAAGCTCTTGAAGGGATTTTTCCAATGGTATAATTTTCGCATGATTTGGACCTCTGTAGAGAAAGTTATTGATGTCACAACATGAGTACCTCATCCGGACTTC
>NW_010969886.1:0-344 GCF_000463585.1 Tarenaya hassleriana | reverse complement strand
TTCACCAAATCTCTTTAAACTCCTTTATTAATATATATAGATTTATAATATTTGTATATACACTTATACAAATACAAACCCACATATATATAAAATGAAAAGTAAAAAATAAATAAATATATATATGCTTACAGAAATATTCATTCTTTTTGGATAATCACAACAATACTCGTGCCAAAACAAAAGGATTATCGAAAAACCAATAACATCAAATAATTATAACTCCGTATTGATGGAAACAAATCTTCCATTAACGGTGTTTCTAAGCTACAACAAATTCAAACGAACAAAGTCAATAACTTTAACATATAAAAGATCCGGAATCAAATTTTAAAAAGAAAATC
>NW_010969885.1:0-344 GCF_000463585.1 Tarenaya hassleriana | reverse complement strand
ATCGATAGGTGATCCATGATTCAGCTGTAGACTCAAATCGCGAGCAATAGCCTCATCGTTTGGAATTGAGCCACATAATCAACCATCATTCGAAGGAAAGATCGATTGTTGGTTTGTGATATTATAAACTTCATAACTTCCACAAAACATTCCCAAATAGTTCTTTCTTTATAACATTAGAAACTCTTTTTCATAGCTATGCATAGATGCCAAGATCATGTAGATCTATTATACGACAAAACGTTATGTGCATATTTAGACAATAGTCTCATGGAGTGTCTACATATCGATAAAAATCGTCAGCCAACTCTCGTTTGGTAATTCGATGATCTAAAAATCAACCA
>NW_010969884.1:0-344 GCF_000463585.1 Tarenaya hassleriana | reverse complement strand
TAAAATGCACAAGAAAATGAGTTTTGGATCAACTATAATAAGGAATAGATTTTCTTAGTTACACCATCCACGATTCATGGGTGAATCACATTAGAAACTCTTTAAAAAGGTTAATTGTTATAAATTATGAATACAGCCGATGCTATGTTGGAAAGGCCAAATCAAATGCCAAATACATTACATTTTTGACGCACGAAACGTTGCTTTTAATTTCCTAAGATGCCGAAAGAATAATCTGTCTGAGCTTATTATAAAGCGTCAATGTTCGAATCACCATGCAATATATAATTATTATTAAATTAAGGGTTACAACGACAAAGTCATATGTGAGTATAATAATTTGG
>NW_010969883.1:0-344 GCF_000463585.1 Tarenaya hassleriana | reverse complement strand
ATATATATATATATATATATGTACTGACCTCATAACGATGGTATTGATCGACAGCAACGTCAGCGTTACTAAAATCAGCAATTTTACCAAGAGTGTGAGAAAACGTGTCCCACACGGACGGACCTCTCCCGTCTTCCTTCACCGCTCCCTCGTACTGCAATAAATTACCCTATTAAATGGCCCGTCGGTCCTTGTTTTATTTCATATTTTTCAGAAACCGAAATCATTGGCACCATACATATCGGATCTTCCATGTTTCTGATTTTGATCCTATTTTTGTCCGAGTTTATATTTTTTTTCCGATAAAAAACTACTCCCCCTGTTTCTAAATATATATCCTTTTA
>NW_010969882.1:0-344 GCF_000463585.1 Tarenaya hassleriana | reverse complement strand
AGTGATTAACCCTAATTCCGGATTTTAAAATTAAATCTGAAACCTAGACCGAACGGACTGGTAAGTAGTTCGTTCGGTCTGGACACTTGGTCCGTTCGGTCCAGTCACAAAACACAGTCCGTTCGTTTGGACTGGTCAGTCCGTTCGGTCCAACATTTGGTCCGTTCGGACTGGATCCTTTAGTCCGTTCGGTCCAACAATTTGGTCCGTCCGGACTAGGTGCTCTGGTCCGTTCGGTCCACTCCTGGACCGAACGGTCCGAACCTCTTATCCAGATTTCTTAACGTTTTCTCGTGCATTTGTCCTTCCCTGCGTATGTGACCCTGTAGGCTCATTCGATATAG
>NW_010969881.1:0-344 GCF_000463585.1 Tarenaya hassleriana | reverse complement strand
GCCCAGAATCCCGTGGTCCGGCGGACCAAAAGTTGGTCAGCGCCGGACCACAGGTTCGGACCTGCACAGATCAGTTCGACGGACCAGAGGAAGAAGCTCGGACCAAAAATAAAACAGTCTTGGTCCGGCAGACCAAAATGTTGGTCCGGCGGACCAGGCTTCGGTTTAGTCAGCACGAGCTCGGCGAACCAAGAAGGAGAAGTCTCAGACCAAACTGTTCTGGTCCGGCGGACCAAATTGTTGGTCCGGCGGACCAGATGTGATGTTTGGTCCGACGAGATTTTTCGTTGGTCCGAGAGTTCTCCAACACGTCTGGTTTGGCTGACCAAGTGTTGGTCAGCCCC
>NW_010969880.1:0-344 GCF_000463585.1 Tarenaya hassleriana | reverse complement strand
TGAGAATCTCCAGCTCCCGTTCTCTTGTCGTCTCTCCCGTGCTTCCCGATGTCCTCATCAAAAAATGTTTTAACGCACTCTAAACATTTTTAGATGACCCCTAAACATGTTCCGACGCACTCTAAATATGTTTTGACGCACTCTAAAAATGTTTTAATACATTCTAAACATGTTTGGATGCACTCTTACTATGTTTCGACTCACTTTAAACATGTTTGGATGCGCTCTAAATACGTTTCATGTGCTCTAAACATATTTTGACGAATTCTAAACATCTTTTGTTGCACTCTAAACATGTTTTGACGCACTCTAAAAATGTTTCGATGCACTGTAAACATGTTTGG
>NW_010969879.1:16367-17192 GCF_000463585.1 Tarenaya hassleriana | reverse complement strand
CACACTTAGCATTACATGAATAAGGGTTTTTCGAAACCGCACCTAGATCAAACATCTACTTCCAAGCTATGAGAACCACCATTTCTCCATCTTGCCTCACCAAGATAATACGGCACACCCAGCTTTGGCATGGCCCATGACACGTACGATCGAGGCCTTGACAAGTGCTTTACTCGTAGAGCTCCTAGATCTAACCGGTTTCTGTGCATTGATTGTACACAATCCGAACAGACCATCTATTCGATTATGTATTCCCAATCTCGAAGCTCCCACTAAATCAAGCATATCCAATATCTTGATCAAGTTACATGCATTCATTCACTATGGACCATCCATAAGAACAAATAATGTCTATTTGAGTTACAGTTGATCATATTAAGCAATGGTTGCGTAATCAGAACTAGAAAACGAAAAATTTCGGAATCTGGACTTCGGACCGTCCGTTCCAGGTGTGGAACGGACGGTCTACGTTTGAGAACGGACGGACCAGCCTTGGAGAATAGACTGGAACGGACAGTCCATAAGAGTAGAACGGACGGTCCGCAAATTAACGTGGAACGGACGTTCCATGAGCTGGAACGGACGTTCTGACATTCAGAACGTCCGGTCCAGGTTCGCGGTCCGATTTCTTCCGTTCTGCCCAGGGATTGTCCGTCACCCCTGGACCGTCCGGTCTGGCTTACCCAGAACGGACGGTCTAGGGTCCTTCGACGTGATCAGATCACGTTCCGCAGTGTTCTCAGCCCCGATCAGATCCGAAACTGATCCGAATTCATCTGTGAACCCAAAATTTGAACTCCTGCACTCTATGCAACTTGAAACATG
>NW_010969879.1:15575-16100 GCF_000463585.1 Tarenaya hassleriana | reverse complement strand
AGAACGCTTACCTCAATCGATCCGGGGCCTGTATCAACTGAAGAATTCGTCCGATCACGAAAGGCAGGAAGATTACCTCGCCCTCTACACGTATCCACACCTCGGGATGGATTCCAACGGTTGGAACTTGTCTGCTAGGACTCGAATCACTATTCGATATGTGCACTTTGAGAAAACGAGACTTAGAACTTGTTGAGTCTTTTTGGATCTCACCAAAAACTCACACTTTTCTGCCAAAAGTCGGCTGCTCAAACTCTCTCTTTAATTAGGGTTCTAATCACTTTCTTATAAAGTGATTTAACCCTAATTTCGGTTTAATTTTCGGAAAACCGGAATCCGGAACGGACGGTCCAGAAAAGCACTGGGACCGTCCGTTCCAGTGTGTAGAACGGACGGTCTGCCTAAAACGTGGACCGTCCTTTCCACCACGTAGAACGGACGGTCTGCGTGCTAATGTGGAACGTCCGTTCCAGTCTCCAGAACGGACGGACCACACGTCTGGACCGTAGGGTCTGGACCGTCCGT
>NW_010969879.1:13000-14691 GCF_000463585.1 Tarenaya hassleriana | reverse complement strand
ATGATCCTTTTGTATCGCGATATCATATGTCGAACATAAGGTATGGATAAGCCATCTTATCTGATTCGACTGCTTTCTCATTCACTGAGTTCGACTATCTGAAATAGACGACGCTCGTCTATAGTGTGGCCACACATTTCTACAGTCTCGCTCACACGAGGAGCCCAGCGATATCTCTCTCTTTTACGAGAGGTACAAATCCCTTCTTGACTATCTACAATCCAATACATGATTCGTTTCGTGCCTGATACATGCCTTTATAATCCTCCTGTTACGCAGGACGTTTGACGCATTCAAAGCACAAAACTCCTCATGTTGGATTCCGTAGATATCTCAGGTATTAGGATCCAATCATGGAACCGCCAAATGAGATTCAAGTCATGACGCTAGTGTTGGTTTTCCTGGGATCTCATGAGCGAATCCTATTCCTAAGAGATCGGTTCTAGAGTTTGCGCAGCGGATGTAAAACAAAAATTTGATAAAACCCTAAAACCTATCATGCATGATCTTGTAGAAACGTTAGAACGCTTGCCTCAATCGATCCGGGGCCTGTTTCAATTGATGTGTTCGTCCGATCACTATAGGCAGGAAGAATACCTCGCCCTCTACACGTATCCACACCTCGGGATGGATTCCAACCTTTGTAACTTGTCTGCTAGGACACGAATCTTCTATTCGATCATGTGCTTTGAGAAAGAGAGATTAAGATCACTTCTTCAACCCTCTAGACTCTCTAAAAAGGTTTGAAAAGTTCTCTAGGTCGGTTATCTGGTGTTACGGTTCTATTTCTCCTCTTATTCAAGTGATTAACCCTAGATTCGAACTTTAAAATTAAATCCGAACCCCAGACCGAACAGACTGCTTAGTAGTCCGTTCGGTCTGGACACTTCGTCCGTTCGGACCAGTTTCATAACTGGGTCCGTTCGAACTGATGGGTCAGTCCGTTCGGTCCAACATTTGGTCCGTTCGGACTGAGCTCTCTAGTCCGTTCGGTCCAACAACTTGGTCCGTTTGGACTAGATGCTCCGGTCCGTTCGGTCTACTCCTAGACCGGACGGTCCGGACCACTTATCCATATTTCTCGACGTTTTCTCGTTCATTTGTCTTTCCCTGCGTGTGTGACCCTGTAGGCTCATTCGATATAGCAGTATAACACGAAATCTCTTATTTCGGTTATACAAATCATAGACGGTCTCTAGCAAGACACTATGACTACCTATCTCGAATAGAGTTTGTTCGTGATCCTACGAACACCAGTGATGATTCTGTTTGATGATTCTTTTGTATCACGATATCATATGTCGAATATAAGGCATGGACAAGCCACCTCATCTGATTCGACTGCTTTTTCGTTCACTGAGTTCGATAGTCTGGAATAGACGACGTTCGTCTATAGTGCGACCACACATTTCTACAGTCTCGCTCACACGAGGGGCCCAGCGATATCTCTCTCTGTTACGAGAGGTACAAATCCCGTCTTGACTATCTACAATCCAGCAAATGATTCGTTTCGCACCTGATACACGCCTTTGTAGTCCTCCTGTTACGCAGGACGTTTGACATAATCAAAGTACGCAGGTCTTAGGATCCAATCATGGAACCGTCATATGAGATTCAAGTCATGACGCTAGTCCATGTGACAATCTCATGCGGGTCAATCCAGTATTTCGTTCTCCAACGAATACCTATGA
>NW_010969879.1:10622-12529 GCF_000463585.1 Tarenaya hassleriana | reverse complement strand
TGTCGACACTCTGCAAATGTGCACGTCTCCTCTGTCTATAATCTTCCTGATAAGGTGAAATCGTCTGAGTGTGTGTTTGGATCGTTGATGGGATCTGGGTTCTTTCGCTTGAGCTATCGCTCCATTGTTGTCACAATACAGAGCAATGGGACTATTAGCACTAGGAATGACACCCAAGTCTCCAACAAACTTCCTGATCCAAAAAGCTTCCTTTGTCGCGTCCGACGCTGCAATATACTCAGCTTCTGTAGTAGAATCTGCAACGGTCGCCTGCTTGGAACTCTTCCAGCCAACATCGCCTCCATTCAAGCAGAAAACATATCCAGATTGCGATCTGTAGTCATCCGGGTCTGACTGGAAACTAGCATCGGTGTAACCTCTTACAGCGAGCTAGTCTTCCGACCCACCATATACCAAGAACACATCCTTAGTCCTTCTCAAGTACTTCAGGATGTTCTTGACGGCGATCCAGTGTGACTCACCTGGATCTGACTGATATCTACTCGTAATGCTCAACGCATAGGATACATCCAGTCGAGTACAAAGCATGGCATACATGATGGATCCAATTGCCGAAGCATATGGAATCCGGTCCATGCGTTCTCGCTCATCAGGTGTCGTAGCACACTGACTCTTGCAAAGAACTGTGCCACTGCTCATCGGTAAGGTTCCTTTCTTGGAATCTTGCATCTTGAACCGTTTCAAGACCTTATCGATGTAAGTACTCTGACACAATCCTAGAAGACGCCTCGATCTATCTCTATAGATCTTGATGCCTAAAATATAGGCCGTTTCTCCTAGGTCCTTCATAGAAAACTGCGTTCCTAGCCAAGACTTAACGTCTTGCAAGGTAGGAACGTCATTCCCTATAAGGAGAATGTCATCCACGTACAGCACTAGAAATACAACTGTGCTCCCACTGTCCTTCTTGTAAACACATGGCTCGTCTTCGTTTTGTGAGAAACCAAACTTTTTGATTGTCTCATCAAAGCGAAGGTTCCAGCTCCTTGAAGCCTGCTTCAGTCCATAAATGGACCTCTGAAGCTTGCACACCATCCTCGGGTTCCTTGGATCGACAAAACCTTCGGGTTGTGTCATGTACACATCCTCGGTCAAGTTCCCGTTAAGGAACGCGGTCTTGACATCCATTTGCCATATCTCATAGTCGTAATATGCGGCTATGGCAAGTAGGATCCTGATTGACTTCAGCATAACTACGGGCGAAAAGGTCTCATCATAGTCAATACTATGAATCTGACGGAATCCTTTCGCCACAAGTCGTGCCTTATACGTGTGCACGTTGCCATCCATGTCTGTCTTCTTCTTGAAGATCCATTTGCATCCGATGGGTTTTATCCCTTCAGATGCATCAACCAGAGTCCATACTTGGTTGTCTGACATGGATTGCATCTCGGACTTCATAGCCTCGCGCCATTTCTCGGAATCCGGACTCGCCATAGCCTCTGGGTATGTGGTAGGCTCGTCATGTTCTAATAACATGAGTTCCTCATTCCCAGTCACAAGAAATTCATATCTCGCTGGCTCTTGGCGAATCCTGCCTGATCTCCGAGGTTCACTCGTCAAAGGTTGAGTCACAACCGTTAGTGAAACAGGTTAAACATCTTCAACTTGTTCACTCGGCTCAGCATCTACTTGCTGCTCTCGAACTTCCTCAAGTTCGATCCTACTCCCACTGACTCTTTTGGAGACGAACTCTCGCTCCATAAAAGTCGCATTCCTGGCAATGAACACCTTCTTCTCTGCCGGAATGTAGAAGTAGTAACCCATAGTTTCCTTAGGGTAGCCTACAAATAAACACTTATCAGATTTGGAGGATAACTTATCAGCCATCTGACGCTTCACGTAAGCGTCGCAACCCCAAATTCGGACAAACGACAACGCGGGAC
>NW_010969879.1:8874-10355 GCF_000463585.1 Tarenaya hassleriana | reverse complement strand
AGCAGATATGCAGCGGTCTCTAAAGCATAGCCCCAAAAGGACTTCGGAAGATCTGTCTGACTCATCATTGACCGAACCATGTCTAACAATGTTCGGTTCCCCCATTCAGACACGCCGTTCCACTGTGGCATTCCGGGAGGGTTAATTGTGATACAATACCACAATCAACCAGATAGTCAGTGAACTCTTGGCTCATATACTCGCCACCACGATCGGATCGAAGTGTCTTGATCGTCTTGTCAAGCTGGTTTTGTACTTCATTTCTGAAAGCCTTGAACATTTTACTCGCCACCACGATCGGATCGAAGTGTCTTGATCGTCTTGTCAAGCTGGTTTTGTACTTCATTTCTGAAAGCCTTGAACATTTTAAGTGTTTCAAACTTATGTCTCATCAAATAGACATAACCGTATCGACTGAAATCATCAGTGAACGTAACGAAATACAGATAACCTCCTCTAGCTGGTCAGCTCATTGGTCCGCATACATCACTATGTATCAGATCCAATAACTTTGTCGCTCTCTGTCCTTTCCCCTTGAAAAGATGCTTTGTCATCTTACCCATCAAACAAGAATCGCAAGATTCAAGAGACTCAAAGTCAAAAGAATCCAGAAGACCTTCAGAATGAAGCTTCTGAATGCGCTTCTCGTTTATATGGCCTAGACGACAATGCCAGAGGAAGGTTGGGTTTAAGTCGTTCGGCTTAAACCGTTTAGTACTCACGCTATAGATGGATGATGTCGAGTTCGAAGGCTGATCATTCAAGACGTATAAACCATTAACTAGATAACCATTACCATAGTAAATACTGTCTCGATAAATCATCAAACTCGAGTTCTCAATCACAAATCGAAAACCATCCAAATCCAGACATGAAATAGAAATAATGTTTCTGCTAATCGCAGGAACATAGTAACAATTACTAAGCTCTAAAACAAGTCCAGAAGAGAGATGCAAATCGTAAACGCCAACACACAATGCAACAACTCTTGCTCCATTTCTGACGCGTAGATCCGCTTCTCCCTTAGCTAGCATCCTACTTTTTCTTAGTCCCTGTACATTTTCACAAATGTGTGAGGCACTTCCGGTATCCAATACCCATGAAGATGAAGATATAGTAAATATGTTAGCCTCTATAACGTGGATACCTGAGGCAGGAGCTTCACCAAGCTTCTTGTCCTTCAGATCCTCCAAGTAAAGGTGACAATTACGCTTCCAGTTTCCGGACACTCCGCAGTATTGACAGTCACACTTATCGGGCTTAGGCTTGGGCGTAGAGGCAACTTTTGCCTTTTTCGCCACCTTCTTTTTGGCTTTACCCCACCGCTTCTTGCTGGAGTTGTTCTCAACAGAAAGCACAGTCTTGGGCACCACAATATCCTGCTCGGCCGATTTCAGCTTCCCATGCAGTTCGACTAAGCTCTTAGTCATCCCATGCATATGATACTGCATCACGAACTGATTATAGTCCTCGGACAATGA
>NW_010969879.1:8094-8628 GCF_000463585.1 Tarenaya hassleriana | reverse complement strand
ATACAAATGCCAGTGATGATTCCGGTTGATAATCCTTTTGTATCGCGATATCAACTGTCGACTCTTCCCCTCAAACTGCTTCTGCAGATTCGGGGCCATGCTTCCCAACATGAAACAAGAGATCTCGATGTCGTCAGTCTGATGCTTCAACCAAGCATTCTTGACGGCCTTCGTGGCATTGGTTGCAGGCTCTGGTGGTAGAGCCCTTTCTAGGACGTAAGACTTCTTATCGTGCTTAAGAACAATTCTCAAGTTCCGATACCAGTCTAAGAAGTTCGTCCCAGTCAGCTTATCCTTCTCAAGGATAGATCGCATTGTCAAACTCGGTACGCTACCGGTTGACGCCATGTCCTACAAAAAAGAGAAACAGAACATACAAAACAAATACAGATTCTATTAATGATCAATTACCAGCTAGCCCATCATCAATCAGTGTCTACATATCTATGATTTACTACCAGCTAGTCCATCATCAAACAATGACAACATAGATGCAAAAACGAGCTGTATTCCCATACAGAAAAATAACCCTAT
>NW_010969879.1:3171-7300 GCF_000463585.1 Tarenaya hassleriana | reverse complement strand
CGGTCTATGGCCTAGACCGATCGGTCTAGGCGGTTCGGTCTTTGGGTCATAGTCGGTCCGTTCGGTCTGGAATGATCAGTCCGTTCGGACTGACTCTTCAGTCCGTTCGGTCCGACTCTCCAGACCGTTCGGACTTTCCCCTTCGGACCTCTCTCTCGGACAAGTGACCTAGACCGGACGGACTGGTTAAGCAGTCCGTTCGGTCTACACACCTTAGTCCGTTCGGTCCAACATCTTGGTCCGAACGGACTGAGGTCATTTAGTCCAGGAAACAACAAATCCTAGACCGTCCGGTCCAGAGAACCAGACCGTTCGGTCCAGGCGGAAAAAACGCGATTAGATCACGTTCTTCGTCATTTCGGTCCCGATTCGGATCCGATTTCGACCCCGTTTTCGCCTGTGAACTCAGAACAGAAGCCTCTTGCACACTATGCAACAAAGAACATGAAATCTACCCTAGATCCATAATCAAATCATGCATAGCATCAAAGCAAACACAGATTCAAACAATTCAAATCCTATAACGTGCGTGATCGGGTTCTAACAAAAATCATGCAGAATAACCAGGCTCTGATACCACTGTTGGTTTTCCTGTGATCTCATGAGCGAATCCTATTCCTAAGAGATCGGTTCTAGGGTTTGCGCAGCGGATGTAAAACAAAAATTTGATAAAACCCTAAAACCTATCATGCATGATCTTGTAGAAACGTTAGAACGCTTGCCTCAATCGATCCGGGGCCTGTTTCAATTGATGTGTTCGTCCGATCACTATAGGCAGGAAGAATACCTCGCCCTCTACACGTATCCACACCTCGGGATGGATTCCAACCTTTGGAACTTGTCTGCTAGGACACGAATCTTCTATTCGATGATGTGCTTTGAGAAAGAGAGATTAAGATCACTTCTTCAACCCTCTAGACTCTCTAAAAAGGTCTGAAAAGTTCTCTAGGTCGGCTATCTGGTGTTAGGGTTCTATTTCTCCTCTTATTCAAGTGATTAACCCTAGATTCAGACTTTAAAATTAAATCCGAACCCCAGACCGAATGGACCGCTTAGTAGTCCGTTCGGTTTGGACACTTGGTCCGTTCAGACCAGTTTCAGAACTGGGTCCGTTCGAACTGATGGGTCAGTCCGTTCGGTCCAACATTTGGTCTTTCGGACTGAGCTCTCTAGTCCGTTCGATCCAACAACTTGGTCCGTTCGGACTAGATGCTCCGGCCGTTCGGTCTACTCCTAGACCGGACGGTCTGGACCACTTATCCAGATTTCTCGACGTTTTCTCGTGCATTTGTCCTTCCCTGCGTGTGTGACCTTGTAGGCTCATTCGATATAGCAGTTTAACACGAAATCTCTTATTTCGGTTATACAAATCATAGGCGGTCTCTAGCAAGACACTATGACTACCTATCTCGAATAGAGTTTGTTCGTGATCCTACGAACACCAGTGATGATTTCGTTTGATGATCCTTTTGTATCACGATATCATATGTCGAATATAAGGCATGGACAAGCCACCTCATCTGATTCGACTGCTTTTTCGTTCACTGAGTTCGACTGTCTGAAATAGACGATGTTCGTCTATAGTGCGGCCACACATTTCTACAGTCTCGCTCACACGAGGGGCCCAGCGATATCTCTCTCTTTTACGAGAGGTACAAATCCCGTCTTGACTATCTACAATCCAACACATGATTCGTTTCGCACCTGATACACGCCTTTATAGTCCTCCTGTTACGCAGGACGTTTGACGTAATCAAAGTACGCAACTCCTCATTTTGGATTTCGTAGATATCTTAGGTCTTAGGATCCAATCATGGAACCGTCATATGAGATTCAAGTCATTACGCTAGTCCATGTGACAATCTCATGCGGGTCAATCCAGTATTCAGTTCTCCAACGAATACCTATGATTCTTAGGATCCAATCATGGAACCGTCATATGAGATTCAAGTCGTGACGCTAGTCCATGTGACAATCTCCTGTGGGTCAATCCAGTATTCCGTTCTCCAACGAATACCTATGATCGTGATCGTATCCAATACCTATGATCATCTATGTGATCATCAATCACACATCATACTAGTCTTATTATGTCGTTATTCCCATAATGACACAAGACTAGGGAGTTTAGTATCATTCCTAATGATACATGGATTTCATAACAGATCTAGCATGCAAGAACATGTAATGAATAAAATACTCTCATAAAAAAACATAGAAAGTATTAATACATCAAATGTATCTAAATAAAGCTCATAAACAGTACATCATAGAGCACTAAACTAACAGCTAGTCCATGTGACAATCATCCTCATGTTGGATTCCGTAGATATCTCAGGTCTTAGGATCCAATCATGGAACCGTCATATGAGATTCAAGTCATGACGCTAGTCCATGTGACAATCTCATGTGGGTCAATCCAGTATTCCGTTCTCCAACGAATACCTATGATTGTGATCGTATCCAATACTTATGATCATCTATATGATCATCAATTACACATCATACTAGTCTTATTACTAGGTCTTAGGATCCAATCATGGAATCGTCGTATGAGATTCAAGTCATGACGCTAGTCCATGTGACAATCTCATGTGGGTCAATCCAGTATTCCGTTCTCCAACGAATACCTATGATTGTGATCGTATCCAATACCTATGATCATCTATATGGTCATCAATCACACATCATACTAGTCTTATTATGTCGTTATTCCCATAACGACACAAGACTAGGGAGTTTAGTATCATTCATAATGATACATGGATTTCATAACAGATCTAGTATGCTAGAAGATGTAATGAATCAAATACTCTCATATAAACCATATAAAGTATCAATACATCGAATGTATCTAAAGAAAGCTTATAAACAGTACATCATAGAGCACTAGACCAACAATCTCCCACTTGCTCTAATCATGAATTGCTAAACATCTAATGCCCATATCCCTAACATGACCCTCATGCTTCGACGAAGGGAGAGGCTTCGTCAACGGATCGGCAATGTTTTCATCTGTCGACACTCTGCAAATGTGTACGTCTCCTCTGTCTATGATCTCCCTGATAAGGTGAAATCGTCTGAGTATGTGTTTGGATCGTTGATGGGATCTGGGTTCTTTCGCTTGTGCGATCGCTCCATTGTTGTCACAATACAGAGCAATGGGATTATCAGCACCAAAAAACTTTCTGATCCAAACAACTTCCTTTGCTGCGTCCGACGCTGCAATATACTCAGCTTCTATAGTAGAATCTGCAACGGTCGCTTGCTTGGAACTCTTCCAGCTAACAGCGCCTCCGTTCAAACAGAAAATATAGCCAGACTGCGATCTGTAGTCATCCGGGTCTGACTGAAAACTAGCATCGGTGTAACCCTTTATAGCGAGCTCGTCTTCCGACCCACAGTATACCAAGAATACATCCTTAGTCCTTCTCAAGTACTTCAGGATGTTCTTGACGGCGATCCAGTGCGACTCACCTGGATCTGACTGGTATCTACTCGTAATGCTCAACGCGTAGGATACATCCGGTCGAGTACAAAGCATGGCATACATGATGGATCCAATTGCCGAAGCATATGGAATCCGATCCATGGGTTCTCGCTCATCAGGTGTCGTAGGACACTGACTCTTGCAAAGAACTGTGCCACTGCTCATCGGTAAGGTTTCTTTCTTGGAATCTTGCATCTTGAACCGTTTCAAGACCTTATCGATGTATGTACTCTGACACAATCCTAGAAAACGCCTCGATCTATCCCTATAGATCTTAATGCCTAAAATGTAGGCAGCTTCTCTTAGATCCTTCATAGAAAATTGCGTTCCTAGCCAAGAATTATGTCTTCCAAGGTAGGAACGTCATTCCCTATAAGGAGAATGTCATCCACGTACAACACTAGAAATACAACTGTGCTCCCACTGTCCTTCTTGTAAACACATGGCTCGTCTTCGTTCTGTGAGAAACCAAACTTTTTGATTGTCTCAACAAAGCGAAGGTTCCAGCTCCTCGAAGCCTGCTTCAGTCCATAAATGGACCTCTGAAGCTTGCACACCATCCTCGGGTTCCTCGGATCGACAAAACCTTCGGGTTGTGTCATGTACACATCCTCGATCAAGTTCCCGTTAAGGAACGCG
>NW_010969879.1:804-2742 GCF_000463585.1 Tarenaya hassleriana | reverse complement strand
CGAAGATCGGGATAAATTTCGGACAAACCGAAGAAGAGTTTATAAAACTCGAAATGTTTGAGACATTCTACAAGCCTGATTACAAATGATGCATTACAAGGCCTTTATATAGGCTAGAATTCTCAACTACAACATTAAATGACAAGAACATGCAAGAGGGGTAGGAATCCAATGCATTAAATGAGGTGGTTGGGAAGCTAGTTGTTGGAGTTCCTTGATGTTGCATTAAATGAGGTGGTTGGGAAGCTAGTTGTTGGAGTTGCCTTGATGATGAAGAAGCTTCCTTTGGATAATGTCTTGTACTCCAAGAAACTTCCTTTTACTTGGTGGCTTCGATCCGAGGTGGAACTCGGTTGTGGAACTCGGTTAGCCGTTACCTTTGATCTGTGCATGCTTCCGCCAAGATCTTCTTTACGAGATGTTGTTAGATCCAATGTCCTCATCATGACCGGAACGGACGGTCCATGACAGCAGAATGGACGGTCCATTCTCAGCCACAGAACGGATGTTCCAGACCCTTCGGTCTCACCTCAGTCCGCCACCCCTGGACCGTATGGTCTGGCTTACCCAGAACGGACGGTCTAGGGTTTGGTCACGTGATCAGATCACGTTTTTCGCGTTCTCGGCCCCCGTTCAGACCCGAAACCGATCCGAATTCGTCTGTTGACCCAAAATTCAAACTCCTGCATTCTATGCAACATGAAACATGCAATCTACCATAGATTCAATCATCAAACATGCATAGAATTCAATGCAAATATGAATTCAAACAATTCAAATCCTAAGACGTGCGTGATCGGGTTCTACGAAATCAAAACAGAGCAAAGGCTCTGATACCACTGAAGGGTTTCCTGGGATCTCTAGAGTGAATCCTATTCCTAAGAGATCGATTCTAGGGTTTGCGCAGCGGATGTAAAACAAACATTTTATAGAACCCTAGAACCATGCTACTATTGAATCGTAGAAACGTCAGAACGCTTACCTCAATCGATCCGGGGCCTGTATCAATCGAAGAACACGTCTGATCACGAAAGGCAAGAAGAATACTTGCCCTCTACACGTATCCACACTTCGGGATGGATTCCAACGCTTGGAACTTGTCTACTACGACACGAATCTGCTATTTGATTTTGTGCTTCGAGAAAACGAGACTCTTCGGTTTTCGAACTCTTTGGATCTCACCCAAAAGCACTCTCAAACCTCTGAAAGTCGGCACCAAAAAGTCTCTCCCGAATTAGGGTTTTAATCTCTTACTTATAAAGTGATTTAACCCTAATTTTGGTTTAATTTTCGGAAAACCGGAACCTGGAATGGACGGTCCGGAATTGCACGTGGACCGTCCATTCCAGTAAGGCAGAACGGACGGTCTACGTTTAGTACGGACCGTCCGGTCTATCACATAGAACGGACGGTCTGCGTGTTGTCGTGGACCGTACGTTCCACTCCTCAGAACAGACGGACCACGCGTCCGGACCGTCGGGTCTAGACCCTTCCGACTCGGTCCGGAATTGCACGTGGACCGTCCATTCCAGTAAGGCAGAACGGACGGTCTACGTTTAGTACGGACCGTCCGGTCTATCACATAGAACGGACGGTCTGCGTGTTGTCGTGGACCGTACGTTCCACTCCTCAGAACAGACGGACCACGCGTCCGGACCGTCGGGTCTAGACCCTTCCGACTCGATTTTCCGTCGTTTTCTTTCGTGCATTTGTCCTTCCCTGCGTGTGTGACCCTGTAGGCTCATTCGATATAGCAGTATAATCCGAAATCTCTATTTCGGATATACAAGTTATAGGCGGTCTCTAGTAAGACAGTATGACTACCTATCTCGATAGAGTTTGTTCGTGATCTTTACGAACGCCATAGATGATTCCGGTTGATGATCCTTTTGTATCACGATATCATATGTCGAACATAAGGCATGGACAAGCCACCTT
>NW_010969879.1:0-683 GCF_000463585.1 Tarenaya hassleriana | reverse complement strand
TCGTCTATAGTGCGGCCACACATTTCTACAGTCTCACTCACACGAGGGGCCCAGCGATATCTCTCTCTTTTACGAGAGGTACAAATCCCGTCTTGACTATCTACAATCCAGTACATGATTCGTTTCGTGCCTGATACACGCCTTTATAATCCTCCTGTTACGCAGGGCGTTTGACGCATTCAAAGCACAAAACTCCTCATGTTGGATTCCGTAGATATCTCAGGTCTTAGGATCCAATCATGGAACCGCCAAATGAGATTCAAGTCATGACGCTAGTCCATGTGACAATCTCATGCGGGTCAATCCAGTATTCCGTTCTCCAACGAATACCTATGATTGTGATCGTATCCAATACCTATGATCATCTATATGATCATCTAGGGGTGGGCAAAATTACCCGAAAATCGGGTACCCGTCTGACCCGAGGGTCGGATACCCGAAAATCGGGTACCCGTTATGTTACGAGATAGAGACCGGGTTTTAAAATATGTAAAACCCGAAATTCGGGTTCGGGTTCGGGTTTACACTTTCGGGTCGGGTAATTACCCGCGGGTACCCGAATAATAAAAAATAAATATTATTTATTTTAAAATTTTAATATTAATAAAAATATTTATGAATGATCTTGAATTTTTATATTTTTATATATATAAAAACTATTATTTTATTATCTAATTATTTTA
>NW_010969878.1:0-344 GCF_000463585.1 Tarenaya hassleriana | reverse complement strand
TTTGTGGCATTTCTAGGAGTGATAGAAGAAGAAGCTGATCAAGATGCAAACAGTGATGATGAGGAGATTACTGAGGAACATCTTTTCAAAGATATGACCAAACTGGTGGATATGAACAAGCAACTCATAATTGAGAAACGACAGTTGGAGCAAGAACTCAGTCAAGTCCAACAACAACTGAGAGACACCAAACAGAAATTGCTTCAGAAAGAAGAGGAGGCGTCCAATATGAAATGTCAATTGGAAGGAACCAAGAAGAATATTCATCTTCTTGGTAATGGAACTGGGAAGCTTGATCACTTACTTGGCATAGGACGAAACTTTGGTGATCGGTCCGGACTTGG
>NW_010969877.1:0-344 GCF_000463585.1 Tarenaya hassleriana | reverse complement strand
CCAACAACCGATGGTATTACTGACAGGTACTTATGGAAGCATAATGACAACACCTTTGGTACAGATTTCTGCAGCTCCAAGACCTAGAAGCTCATCCGAGTGTCATCGTCGGAAGTGTTATGGTGGAAGCTTGTTTGGTTCAAGCAAGCAGTACCGAGATACGCCTTTATGCAGTGGGTTGCAATCCTAGGGAGACTACCGACAAAGGACAGACTGCTGCAATGGAATCGGATACAGAGCGCGGTTTGTGTGCTATGCAATCAGGAAGCAGAATCGCACAACCATATATTCTATGAATGCTCCTACAGCAAGGAAATATGGCTGGCACTAGCGGGGGAGGGCTG
>NW_010969876.1:0-344 GCF_000463585.1 Tarenaya hassleriana | reverse complement strand
ATTGCCAGGAATGCGACTTTTATGGAGCGAGAGTTCGTCTCCAAAAGAGTTAGTGGGAGTATGATCGAACTTGAGGAAGTTCGAGAGCAACAGATATACGCTAAGCCGAGTGAACAAGTTGAAAACGTTCGACCTGTATCACTGCTAGTTGAGACTCAACCTTTGACTAGTGAACCTCGGAGATCAGGCAGGATTCACCAAGAGCCTGTGAGATATGGTTTTCTCATGACTGGGAATGAGGAGCTCATGTTATTAGAACATGATGAGCCTTCTACATACCCAAAGGCTATGGCGAGTCCCGACTCCAAGAAATGGCACGAGGCTATGAAGTCCGAGATGCAATC
>NW_010969875.1:0-344 GCF_000463585.1 Tarenaya hassleriana | reverse complement strand
CATCCACCACCGACTCAGCGTGCTACGTCGATGTACACGAGATCTTGACTCAGGAAGACTTTGATCAGTTCCGAGATGTTGATCCACTTGAAATATCTCTCCTGGCATCGAATGAGAGTATATACAACAACTGGAAGGATATTCGGGAGCTTACACAGGCATTAGAGGACGAAACTGAGGAAAAATTTGAGTTTCTGCGTTCTGACTCGACCGAGTCAAGTGACTCGGTCCGAGTCAACTCTCTGGAAGTTTTAGAAGCTCTATTAGCTTCTGACTCGGTGTACACCCGTGTTGACTCGACCTCCCTGTATTCTGACTCGGACCGAGTCAGTTCTCTGAGCAAA
>NW_010969874.1:0-344 GCF_000463585.1 Tarenaya hassleriana | reverse complement strand
ATGAGTCGGATAGTTCTCCTCGTGTCTTTTCAACTGTCTGGATGCATATGCTATCACATGTTCTTCTTGCATTAAAACACAGCCCAATCCTTGCCTCGATGCATCTGTATACACGTCATACGGAACACCTGGACGCGGTAACGCCAGAATAGGTGCAGTTGTCAACCTCTTCTTGAGTTCCATGAAACTCCTTTTGCAATCCTCCGTCCATTCGAAGCGTACATTCTTTCCCGTCAACTTCGTCATTAGCTTTGCCAGTTTAGCAAATCCTTCAACGAAACGGCGGTAATAGCCTGCTAAACCCAAGAAACTTCGAATTTCAGTCGCATTGGTGGGCGTCTTCC
>NW_010969873.1:0-344 GCF_000463585.1 Tarenaya hassleriana | reverse complement strand
TGGAACAAGTAGATGAATTGCAAATCATCTTCCACAACTTGGCGGGAGAAGGCATCATGGTGAATGAACAGTTCCAGGTGGCAACTCTGATTGAAAAATTGCCTCCCTCCTTGATGAGTTTCAAGAATGACCTGAGGCAAAAACCTAAGGACATATCTTTGAAGGATTTACATCGTCGTGTGAGAATTCGGAAAGAGTCTCAACCTATTCTTAAAATGAATAGGCAGTTTGGATCCAAGTTAAACGTCGTTGAGACGACTAAGACCAAAGGGAATAAAAAGCAGAAGATTGATAAGAATGTCAACTCCAAGAAATTCAAGGGGAATTGCTACGTCTGTGGCAAG
>NW_010969872.1:0-344 GCF_000463585.1 Tarenaya hassleriana | reverse complement strand
TATGTGTGTGTTTATATATGTGTGTAAGTGAATGTGTATGTATATGTGAATGTGTATGTGTAACATCCTGATTTTTTTATTAATTAATAGATTAATTAATTATTAATAATAAATAATTTTAAAAAAAAACAAGGAGAAGGTTTGGCCGCCCACGTGAAACAAATCACGCATAACCACCTACCCATATACATATATATAATATATCTAATATAATAATGATTATAAAATAAAATATTTATTATAAAAAAAATGATAAAACCTCGCTATATAAAGGACATGCGATTCGGATGAAGCATACGAGAGAGAGAGAGAGAGAGAGAGAGAGAGAGAGAGAGAGAGAGAGA
>NW_010969871.1:0-345 GCF_000463585.1 Tarenaya hassleriana | reverse complement strand
TGAAATCATCAGTGAACGTAATGAAATACAGATAACCTCCTCTAGCTGGACAGTTCATTGGTTCGCATACATCACTATGTATCAGGTCCAATAACTCTGTCGCTTTCAGTCCTTTCCCCTTGAAAGGATGCTTTGTCATCTTGCCCATCAAATAAGACTCGCAAGATTCAAGACACTCAAAGTCAAATGAATCCAGAAAACCTTCATAATGAAGCTTCTGAATGCGCTTCTCATTTATATGGCCTAGACGACAATGCCAGAGGAAGGTCGGGTTTAAGTTGTTTGGCTTAAACCGTTTAGTACTCACGTTATAGATGGATGACGTCGAGTTCGAAGGCTGATCAT
>NW_010969870.1:0-345 GCF_000463585.1 Tarenaya hassleriana | reverse complement strand
GTATCCACGTTATAGAGGCTAACATCTGTACTATATCTTCATGGATATTAGATACCGGAAGCGCCTCACACATTTGTGGAAATGTGCAGGGACTAAGAAGAAGTAGGATGCTAGCTAAGGGAGAAGCAGATCTACGCGTCACACATTTGTGTGTTGGCGTTTACGATTTGCATCTTCCTTCTGGACTTGTTTTAGAGCTTAGTAATTGTTACTATGTTCCTGCGATTAGCAGAAACATTATTTCTATTTCATGTCTGGATTTGGATGGTTTTCGGTTTGTGATCGAGAACTCGAGTTTGATGATTTATCAAGACGATATTTACTATGGTAACGGTTATCTAGTTA
>NW_010969869.1:7716-13484 GCF_000463585.1 Tarenaya hassleriana | reverse complement strand
TGTTTGGATGCACTCTAAGTATGTTTGGATGCACTCTAAACATGTTTCGACGCACTCTAAAAATGTTTCGATGCTCTCTAAACATGTTTGGATGCACTCTAAGTATGTTTTGACGCACTCTAAAAATGTTGGAACGCACTCTAAACATGTTTGGATGTACTTTAAGCACGCACTCTAAACATTTTTGGATGCACTCTAATTATGTTTCGACGCACTGTATAAAGATTTTCAGAGTTTAAAGGTGTTTGTGGTTGAGCAGTCAACAAGAACACTTTAGGTGTTGAGAATGGATGAATTTCGGACTAGATGAGAAGTTGGACGAACTAGGGTTTGTAGGGGGAGATTCTGCAAAAGAATTCTCTTATTTCCCTTAATTTTAAGTTTACATGTACAACACACATTTATACAGCTAAGTATACACTACAACAAAGGCAAGAATACATGTGTAATTACAAATAAGGCAACTAAATATACTAAACACTTTTCTTGTGTCTCCAACGGTCAGAATGGAGATTTAGGGGCTGGATTCGTTCCTTGATTGATTGCTCTCTGATTTGGGCTGCTCTTGGGCTCAATTCTAAGCCCACATCGAAGATAGCATGCTGGGCTTCCTTCTCCTAGCTTAGGCCCATGTTGAGTTCTCCTATGCTAGAGGTTTGGGCCTCTACTTCCAAATTAGGCATTTGGGCCTTCATCTTCAAGTCTTCATCTCCAAGGCTCTCATGGTCTCCAACATTCCCCCTCAAGATTGGCCGGGGAAACTCGATGAGGCCAATCTTGGAGAGTATGTTATTTAGGACGAAGGAGCTGGTAGCCTTAGTGAAAATGTCGGCTACTTGATCCTGGCTTCGTGTGTACTGAGTTGCTATCATCCCTTGTATGATTTTCTCCCGAATGAAGTGGCAGTCCACCTCGATATGTTTCGTACGCTCATGGAAGACAGAATTTGCTGCGATGTGTAGGGCGGCTTGATTGTCGCAGTGTAGTGTGGTAGGTTGCTCCGAATGTACTCCGAGGTCCTTCAAGAGTTGACGTAGCCAAATTATCTCGCTTGTTGTGTTGGCCATTGCTCTGTACTCCGCTTCTGCACTTGATCTAGCCACCACTGTTTGCTTCTTGCTCTTCCAAGTGACTAGGTTCCCTCCAATGAAGGTGTAGTACCCCGTAGTTGATTTTCGGTCCATCCTATCTCCGGCCCAATCAGCGTCACAGTATGCTACAAGCTCGGTGCTGTTGTTGTTTGCCATCCAAATTCCTTTGTTCGGTGTTCCCTTCAGATATTTGAGTATGCGATCCACCATATTCCAATGCGTTGTTGTTGGGGCGTGCATCCATTGGCTAACCTGATGCACAGCAAAACTTATGTCAGGACGGGTGATGGTAAGATATATAAGCTTACCTACAACGCGCCGGTATTGTTCCTGATCTTGGAATGATTCCCCCTCGTGTTGATCTTTGAAATGTTCTTCAATGGGCGTTCGAACCGGTTTTGCTCCGAGTTTCCCTGTTTCGGACAGCAAATCAAGAATATATTTTCTTTGACACAAAAACAAAGCGTTAGGTGTTCTCGTTACTTCAATTCCAAGAAAGTACTTGAGTACACCAAGATCTTTAATATCAAAGACTTGCTGCAAGTACGTCTTGGTGTCTCGAATTCCCTGTATGTCACTTCCTGAAAGGATTATATCATCAACATAAACTAAAAGAATGATAATACCCGATTGTGTATGAAGTGCGAAGAGAGAGTGGTCCGATTCACTTCGGCCAAAACCTTTCGCCAAGAGGGCGTTATGCAATTTGGAATACCAAGCCCGAGGTGATTGTTTGAGCCCATATATCGCCTTTTTGAGCTTGCACACCTGCCCCGTCTTGATATTGGTTGTGTAACCCGGTGGAGGTGTCATGAAAATCTCTTCCTCAAGGTCACCATGGAGGAAAGCATTCTTGACGTCCATCTGCCACAATTGCCAATCGAGGTTAATGGCCAAAGAGAGAAGAACCCTTACCGTTGGTAGCTTGGCTACAGGCGCAAATGTCTCATTGTAGTCTTCGCCATGTGTTTGTGTGTAGCCTTTTGCAACTAGGCGAGCTTTGTGGCGTTCAATTGCTCCGTTGCTTTGATATTTGATCTTGAATATCCATTTGCATCCAACAGGATGTTTGTTCTTGGGAAGATCTGTAAGTTCCCAAGTTCCATTTTTCTCAAGAGCCTTGAGTTCTTCATTCATAGCATGTTGCCACACGGGTATGTCTTTGGCTTGATTGTAGGTTTGTGGCTCGAACCCCTGGTCAATCACACTTAAGAAGCAGCGGTCGTTAGATGGAAAGCTGTCAAGGGACGAGTACTTATCGATTGGATGAGCGACATCCAAGTTTGTTTGGTTGGTGTTGTCGAGCTTCCACCATTCGGAGGGCGGTTTGCGTTCCCGTGTGCTACGGCGTAGAGGAGGATGTGAGGTGTGTGATGGTTCCTCAGATGTGCTGACCACGGATTGAGATTGAACTGAGTGTTCCTCTGCACCACCTGGCTCCGGTTGTAGTGGTTGCATTTGGTCTCCCTCATTGACATACTCGGATGGAGAAGATTGGAGATTTGGTTCCCCCTCAAGTGATGCATTGGCATCAATGGTTTGTTCTGCAAGGTTAGGATCTAAAGCATGATCTGAATCCAAAGAGAGAGTAGAGGGGATACCGTCCGCATGTAGAGGATCAGATACAGGATTTGGAGAGTAGAGGGGATACCGTCCGCATGTAGAGGATCGGATACAGGATTTGGTAAATCGGTTTGGACACCAATGTGCTGAATGGTGGTGAGCAAATTCATGAGTGTGGAGTTGTAATCTTTACCACGATCAGCCATGTTGTCTAAAGCCTTCCAATCCTTATCTTCAAAATAACTTAGTTCTTCATGGAATATAACATCCCTAGATGTGTAAATTTTGTTGCTTGGTGGATGGAAGCATATGTAGCCCTTTTGATCAGATGGATACCCCAGGAATATACAGCGGAGACTGCGAGGGTCTAGCTTGGTCCTTTGGCTCTCATCAATTCTTGCAAAACAAACACAACCGAAAACTCTTAGATGTTCAAGTGAAGCACTGTGATTAAATAATACCTCAAATGGAGCTTTGTTGTCAAGCACTTGAGTGGGTAATCGATTGATTAGGTAGCAAGCGACTTTCACCGCATCACTCCAATATTTCTTTGGAATATGTCGGTGGAATAGTAATGTACGGGCAACCTCCATAAGATGGCGATTCTTGCGTTCCGCCACTCCGTTTTGTTGTGGTGTATGTGCACAGCTTCGTTGGTGAACTATACCTTCTTGAAGAAGATAGTCGCGAAATCTGTTACTCATATACTCACCGCCGTTATCTGTGCGAAACGTTTTTACTTTGACACCAAATTGGTTAGAGACATAAGCAAGAAAATTTTTAAAAGCTCCGAAAACATCACTCTTGTGTTTAAGGAGTGTAATCCAAGTGTACTTGGATTTCTGATCGATAAAAGTCACAAAATATTTGAAATGATCCCGAGAGAAACATGGGGGTGTCCATACATCCGAATGTACCAAATCAAAAACATTGTTATAAATTGTAGAAGAATCCGGGAAAACCGTGCGACAATGTTTGCCTAATGTACAAGCCTGGCAAATGTGATCTATGAGCTTAACGTTAGGAACAAGTAAATGCAATACTTTAGAGTGTGGGTGACCTAAACGAGCATGCCACACATTAGGAGAAACCGAAAGCAAGCTAAAATGAGAATCTTCAATGTAGAACAGATTGCCCATCCTTGTGCCGGTTCCAAACACAAAGTTGGTGCTAATATCCTGAAACGAAACGTTATCAGTCTCAAAGATAACACGACAAGCAGATTCTTCAACTAATTTAGCAATAGATAATAGGTTGGCATGGAAATCTGGAACATAAAGTGCAGAGTATTCTCGGCCAAAGAGGTGTATGTTACCATATCCTTTAATTGGAACATTCTTACCATCAGCAACCGAAACAATGCCATTAGTAGGGTGAATATGGTCAAACCATTTTGCATCACAAAACATATGAGTTGTGGCACCCGAATCTATCACAACCGAAGATAAGTGGGATAGATTACCTTGCTCTTTGTTGAGAGTTTGGAGGAGTTGTTTAAGACCCTTCAACTCATCTTGAGTAAGGTTGATCGGATTGTTGGATTGTGAGGCATCATGAGCAGCGGACATAGCAGTTCCTTGGCGAGGTGTTTCCCTGTACCGAGATGGTTTCATGTGGGGTTGCAGGATCCAGCAACGATCCGTGGAGTGGCCTTGACGTTTGCAATGGTCACAGTAGTAGGACTTGCGGTCCCGCATTGGTTGACTTGATGCAGAAGGCTTTTTAGCATAGTGAGCAATGTCAAGAGGGCCGGTGAATAGGTTTCGGCCCCCCTCCTCTCTTTTAATCAGCATGCAAAGTTCTTCGAATGATGGCAGCTTAGGTTGTCGAAGAACATGATAAACAAGGTCATTAAACGACGGATTAAGAGTAGAGAGGATAGAAAACACCTTGTCCTCTTGAGCTCTCTCCATAATCACTTGAGGATCAGTTGATGTAGGACGAATTTCCTCAAGCTCAGCCCATAGGGCACAGAACTCCCCTTGAATCTTGTTAAAGGGGTGGTCGTTTTGCTGCAAGTGAAATAGCTTCCTTTTGATTTCAAAAATTCTGCTAACGTTTGAGAGGTTACCATAGACTTTGTGCAATGAATCCCATAGGGATTTTGCTGTGTCGTTGGATATGAACGCCTGCAGTAGTTGGGGATCCAAGGAGCCTTGCAAAATTACCAAGGCTTGACTATCCTCTTGTTTCCACTTGTTGAATTGAATCATGGCTTGTTGGTTGCGTTGTAGCCGTGGTTGTAAAGCTTCCGGTGTCTCTCCTTCAGTAGCCACATCTTGTGGGGGAAAGACCCGATTTTCCATAGCAATGTGATCCCATAACCCTTTGCTATTGAGGGCGGCAGTTGCAGCCTTGGTCCAATAGAAGAAGTTGTCACCAGTGAGGGTTATGGGGATGAGCTTGGATGATGTATCCATGGTGGGATTTTGGATGCAGAAAAACGTGAGAGTAAGAACAAGTTTTGAAGATGAAACAAATAGGTTTAGTGATCTTGTGGCTCTGATACCATAAAGATTTTCAGAGTTTAAAGGTGTTTGTGGTTGAGCAGTCAACAAGAACACTTTAGGTGTTGAGAATGGATGAATTTCGGACTAGATGAGAAGTTGGACGAACTAGGGTTTGTAGGGGGAGATTCTGCAAAAGAATTCTCTTATTTCCCTTAATTTTAAGTTTACATGTACAACACACATTTATACAGCTAAGTATACACTACAACAAAGGCAAGAATACATGTGTAATTACAAATAAGGCAACTAAATATACTAAACAGTTTCCTTGTGTCTCCAACGGTCAGAATGGAGATTTAGGGGCTGGATTCGTTCCTTGATTGATTGCTCTCTGATTTGGGCTGCTCTTGGGCTCAATTCTAAGCCCACATCGAAGATAGCATGCTGGGCTTCCTTCTCCTAGCTTAGGCCCATGTCGAGTTCTCCTATGCTAGAGGTTTGGGCCTCTACTTCCAAATTAGGCATTTGGGCCTTCATCTTCAAGTCTTCATCTCCAAGGCTCTCATGGTCTCCAACAGGCATGACAGAAATAACACTCTTCCTTCTTGGACTTAGGCTTAGGTTCAATGACAACGCTTGTCACTTTCCTCTTGCCCTTGCTCTT